>NW_027669000.1:187500-788760 GCF_964194185.1 Rhinolophus hipposideros
CTTCCATGTCTGCCTGGTGTTGCAGCAGCAGTTCAGCTATCGCGGTGTTGTGCCCCATGGCCGCGTAGTGGAGAGCCGTGTTGTCACGGAAGTCCTTCACATGTGGATCCGCTCCATGCTGTAGTAGGATTGTTGCACACTCCTCTTCCTGGCACTCCACGGCCTGTCAGGATACGTCATTAAATAAACGGTAAATTATGGGAATTCAAAGTAAGCATTCCACAAGTTTCCACAATTAGTTATAGTTGATTGAAACTATTTCATTTTTATTCTAAATAGTTAAATAAAATCCATCTCCTGTTGACAGACCTGGCTACCACATACCTTTATTAGAGCTGTCTTGTTTCTGTTGTCACCGAAATTCATCTGGCATTTTTTCTCTGCTAGAAGAGTCACCACTTCCTCATGGCCAAAGGCGCAGGCCAAATGGAGAGCAGTCCTATGAGGGTGAGAGGACATTTAGGACATTACAGGGCACTGTCTCAAACATGCAGCTCTGCACGCAATTGTAAACATGACGCGCCACTCCAATGCCTTCAGAACCAACATGGAGTTTTCTTCTGCACAAAGTACAATCAATATTCACGAGCTCTTGTTACTCGCCACACTAAGGACAGAGCATCCTATGTGACTACAGAGAGCATGCCCTGGGGAATCAGCTCAGCTCGGGTCTGATCCTAATTTAATTCGACCACTTATTAGATGTCCCTTAGCCTTTGTGTGCCTCCATTTCCTCATCAAAAAAATGGGGATAAAAACTGTAGTTAACATCACAGGACACTGTTGTGGGCTTACATGGGAATCTATGCAAAGTGTTTACTTAGGTTCCTAGCACAAAACACACAGCTCAATAACTGTTTGGCAATATTATCAGAATCATTACCATCACTACTACTTTAAAAGACAACATTTCAATTAAGTAAAATGATATCATTCCACCTACTTTGCAGCTGTGTTTTAAGGATTAAGAAAGAACACTGTATTTCAGTGATTCTAAGATGCTTCTTTTCTCATATTTTAACACCTCTGACTCTGGAAGGCAATGTATAATTCAGAATGCCTTGAAAGTATAGTTGGAGCATTTAAATAATTTCTTACTGGTATTTACAAGAACGGGCATCCTACCACCCTAACGTGAAGTGAAATAATGGAAACACACCAGACCTTCCGCAGTTCTCATCATAAGTTGGCATCTAAATAAATGTTCATTCTTAAGAGCATCATGGGGAAAGAGGACTAACATCACCAAGAAATTCTTGTTTTGATTTTCAAGAAACCTGAAGCCAAAAGAGACTCAGCATTCAAGTGACTAGGGATGGCTCCTTTCATTGACTGTTTTGATTCATAGATTACATGAAAATCGGATGATTTCCAGTGATCGATACTCGTATTTAATACTATTGTACACTAGCTAAACAGCAAGTTTGGTCACTGTTCACAATGTCCTAACTGGAGAAATCCTTTTGTTTGAAACGAGGGAGGAAAAGCTTCAATGGATATTAGGTACTAATACTTCCATTTACAATTTTTCATTTCGCTCCTACTGGGCAACATAAAGTTTTTAAGGATGAAGAGGGCCTGAGAGATAGATTCTGAGAGTCCCGAGTAGACTGTGTCTGCTCCATAACAGGTATTCAGTGTATATCTGATGAATAAATGCATTGAAAGAAGGGATAACTACAGCTGGAGAGTTCAATGTTTTTAAACAAAATGTTTATAGTAATGCAGTACTTCTGCAATAGTAATAATCACTTATATGTGCTATTTTTGATTTCCATAAAGACAGAACCAAAATGATGAATCAAAAATCATTTAATATTATAGGTAGTGAAGCTCTATATAATAAAAAAATAAGTGTGTACAGAAATATAGATACATGAACTTCTACCAGCACAGATAAAAAGACTGCCTTTACTTTTGAAGAGGCTAAAAGTTGCCAGAAAATACCAATCTTTAAAAAAAAAATTTGGACATAGAAGTGAGAAATTGTTTTAATCTGTACAAGATGCATATTCCTGGGAATAATGAAATATTACCTGGGATTACTTTATTAATAACAAGCTGTTACTAGAATTCCTGTATATGTTCAGTGTAGAGATCAGATTTTTTAAAAAAGAAAATGTCACAGTACAAACACTCAGATATCAAGTTTGCACATATTTTTGGCTAAAATAACATCATAGTCTGTGTGTGTCTATATAATCAAAGGAATGCTTTCTCCTTTTCCAATCTACCAAAGTACATCTTTGCATGTAAACATGTATGTATTATCCATACCACCTTCAATGGTCTCAGGTAATTCCACCCTACAGACGCACTGCAATTTATTTACGAAATCCGTTGATGTGAATTTTTCACAAGACATTGATATTGTAAGCAGTGCTGAGAAAAGCAAATTGTATGTGATTTATCTAATTATTTCATAAAGATATTTTAGTGCTTGAAATTGATGGGTAAAGGGAATATATATTTTTAAATGTGGTACTTATCACCAAACTGCCTCTTTGAAAAGTCAGAAGCAACTTAAATTTGAAGCAGCTGTACAAGTACCATGGTTCCTCATCTTCTCAACCTTTGAGGATGGAAAAGAAGTTTTCATTTCTTTTGCAACTTTAATTCCTTTTTTTTCTTTACCTAGGACACTAAGTATTGGTCACTTATAGATACACAGAAAGAACTTGGTCAAATTCAAAATTCGACTGCTTTTTTTCTGTTGATTTCAGACACTTCTCTATAAAACAAAGATACACTTTTCCCTGATATGTGTATGCTGTACATAATTTACAAGTACCTTTTCTTGTGCTTTGTTAGTATTATTATCTGATATACAGAGACTATTGATTTCTTATATTGCTCAACCAACCTTCTGAACTCTTGGTTTTTTTGAAGTCTTCGCCAACATAAAAAAATGTATAAATAGGAATTTCTGTTTTCTTCTGGTACTTTCCTCATTTCGTATATTTATAGTTTTTAATCTACAGTACATCTGGATCTTATTTTTGTGATATGAAAATCTAACGAATTTTCTCCAAATACTTAACAGGTATTTTTCCATCATTCATGAGTAATTCATATTTTCTACTAACCCTAAATGTCATCACTATGAAGCTCTAACATCCTGCATATATTAGGGTGTTTGGGCATTTTCTGCTATATTCCAATCATTTATCTCTCTTTTCAGCTCTTAGTAAAGAAATTGTGGCAATACAGCACCCGTTGACACCTAGAAGGGCAAATCTTCGTCTACTATACAGAATGATTCTTAATTTTATCACTACAATCAAAGAGCATGTGCAACCCAAAACTTTTAAAACCCTGAGAGTTTAGTTGGCTTATGGAAAACTGATAACTAGAGGAAGAGCACACACGGTGAGAAAACGAGTCTTCCTAGCCAAGACCACAGCCATCTTCCACTGGAAGCTTCCCTTCTAAGGCCCCTCAATAAACACCATACATACATGGGTGGACACTGATGTAAAACGGATACTGGGTTTTAGCTGAAGAACTTTTAGCCCACAAGTCGCTCTATTATGGGAATTAGTTTTCTCATTACGGACTTTTCTATAGTGTTTAACAATGTGGTCTAAAACTGTGCACATCAAAAGTAAAATGCTGCATATACTTCTTTTCATTTCTATTACTGATATTTAGTTAAATTGGTTTAACATTGTCAGTAAAGTGCTTTATAAGGGGAATTATGAGTGACGGGACCTTGAGAGTTTGTCCTGGTGCTCACCACGTGGGCCTGGGCCCTGGCCCCCAGGTAAGGGCCCCGCCCAGGCTGCGCTCCTCCCGGGGAGCCCTGCAGGTGGGCCCCTCTCCCAGGCCCCCGCCGCCTCCGGCCCGTGCCCAGCGGCCCCCCAGGCCCGCTCACCTCTTCTGCCGGTCTCTGTCGTTCAGTCTCTCTGGATGGAGCGAGAGCAGCCTCTGCACTCCGGCCACGTCGCCCCTGGAGGCAGCTCTGTGGATTTTTTGGAGATCTTTGTCTCGGATGCAGTACCCGGACTCCGAGGTGACCCCACCTCCGGTCTCAGGCTGCCAGCCACCACCATCGCTCTGGGGTCTCCTTCGGAAACCCAAGCCGGACCTGACATTCAGAATCCCTAAGCCAATGAACCTCCTCATGGCCAAGCCACGGGCTCCAGAACCTCCTCCGCACTTCTCACGCCTGTTTTCTCCGCGCCCAGCCAACAGTAGCCTCTAGAGCAGCCAACTCCAGTCGCCACAGTATCCCCGCAGGACAGCAAGGCGGTTTGGAATCTCTCCGCCCAGAAGGGCCATCACCAAGCAATGGTGCACGGGGCAGAGGCCGAGGGCTGCGCGTGCGCACAGAGCCCCGTGGCCAAGGTCAAGGGCACCCGGAGCCCACGTGCAAGGCCCAGGCGCCTCAAGCTTCAGAGGTGGCCTGTGGGCAGCGCTGAGTTCCATTCGGACCTCGGTGGGCGCTGGCCCAGGCTTCTGCTGGGTCGTCTGAGCAAAATGAAATAGGAAATTTCATTTCCTGAATTAAGAAAGCAGATATGTAACAGGCAGAGAACTTGGGGGAAGCAAAAACCATAAATGAGAGAAGAAAAAATACCTTTATGTACCCTAAAACTGAAATGTATTAATTTTGATTTATAAAACACAAAAGCATTTAAAAGCTTGATTTCCCAGAGAAAACTCTTGTATTTTTTTTTGGGGGGGTGAAAATTGCTTTAATCAAGATATTTCACTGAATTATAAAAATATGATACGTTGTGTTTTTGATTTTTGGAGCCTAACCCCTTTTGTAGGAGCTCTTGTTTCGCATAACACGGCAGTTTTAGGGCCCTGGCAGCCGTGCCGCACGGGGGCCACCTGTGCACCACACGTCACAGGGGTGTGGCCTGCCTCTGAGGCCTCCGTGGCGCGGTTCTCCCGTGGGGATCCCGCTGACAGCGACAGCACCTCCGAGGGTGCCCTTCGCGGGCCTGTTACCTCCAATGACCGCGGAGCCATGTCCGTCCGCTCTGACCCAGGGCTCGCCCCCATCTGTCGGTCCAGAACGACCTACAGTAGAAAAAGGCAGAACGACAGGGGGGTGGAAAGGCGGACTTTTGAAAATCCACAAACAGTTGAAAGCAGACAATGGCAGCCATAGAAAGGAACGAGAGCCGAGGCACTGAGACTGGAAAGGGCAGAGAAGGGGAAGGCGGACCCACAGAGGACTTCGCGGAGCCTCCGGACGCAGAGAGGCCCGGGGCACAGCGGGACGCGGCCACCTGTCCGCGGACGGCGACTGGGCCCGGGCGGCCGGGGAGCAGCGCCGCCTTCAGCGGGGTGGCGGGGCCGAAGCGCACGGCGGAGAGGCAGCCGGTGAAGCCCCGCGCGCCGGCTCGCAGCGTGTCCGGGTCCGCGCCGGGGGGCTCTGCGGGCCAAGAAGAGGGCACACACGTGAGGCGGGGCCGCGGGCGGGGCCGCGGGCAGGGACCTCTCTGCGAAGCCTGGGCGCGGCCTTCCTCGGGAGACGCGACAGGGCCCCCTGTGCCTCGGCCGAGGACCCGCGGGACGGCCTGCCCGCCGCCAACTGCACTTTCCCCAGCGGCCTTCACCGTGACAAACCAATGAAATCCCCCGCCACTTCCGTTTTCAAATGATCATTAAAGTGGGCAACCTAAATGAGCAAACTAAACAGAAACAGTCTCAGAGATATAGAGGAAAAACCGAGGGTTGCCAGATGCTGGGGGGTGGGGGTGGGGGAGAAGCCGAGGGGACCAGAAAGTGCAAATCAGTAGCCACAACATTGCCACGGGGATACATACGAAAGACACTTTGGGGAATGTAATCACAATGCCGTGAAAACCCTGCAAGCGTCAGACGGGCACCCGTCCCATCAGACAGACCGCCCCACGGACGGTGTAGACGCCCGACCCCTGCAGTGTACACCCGAGGCTGAACAATACTGAATGTCAACCACAATTTAACACATATATAGCCACAGGATGTGGAGTACAGCATAGGGAATAGTCAGTGGTACTGTAACAGCTATGAACACTGCCACAGGGGTAGTACATGGGGGGCTTATCACTTTGTGAGGGAAACTCTTGTATTTTGAAACGTTTTATTTTCAACCTCAATATCTATCACCTTAGACCCAAAAATCTTCTTTAAAAATTGGAGTATACTTTGTACTTATCTGCTTTTTGAATAAGGCCTGTGAAACTAGAAATCTCTTTCTCTTTTCAGTATATATGTTAAGAAAGAAAGGAAATTTGCTGTTTTGCCTCAGGATTTCACCAATTTATTCAGTCTAGAATGGCCAGAAAAGATCCACATTTCCAATCCTTTCTTTAGTTGGTATTATATTCACTTGTCAATTTGTGACAACTGGACCAGTATTATTATAGCCGGTTTGATTTTCAAACACCTTTTTAAAAACCCACCTTAAATTTGTCACTTAAATCCTTCAGTTGTCTTTCCAAAGGTGAGTTTGCATTAAGTTAATCAGTTCATAACTAACCACACTACTGACTGTTCATTTTTTGGCAGTGTCTACACACTTGTCTGTACAATTATTTTGCCAATATTTGAGTATTTAATCATTTTTTGTCATTATAAAACTGAGTGGGAAATATAAAAATGAATTTACCAACACCCAGAAGCACAGATCATACAGACATAATACAATTATTAAACTTAGACATGATTAGGCATTCTGAGAAACATCCCGTACCCCCTTCTTAGTCCCCTTCCCTCCCGCAAGACCTCTGCCAGCAGCCTTTCGTCCCGCCCCCAACGCCCAAGCCCCGGTCTGTCTGCAGGCGCAGGCCTGCCTAGGCCTTGGGCGGCTTTCTCCAGCCAAGGACGTGCTTGGCACCTCGGGACCCAGCACAGGGGACGACTATCGCTCTGCCTGCACCTGGGCCCCGAGACAGAGACTCGGGGTGTCGCCGGACACCGGACCAAGGGGAAGGCCACCCGCCCCACCCCACCGGAAAGATCTGTCTCCGCTGGACAGCACCGCGACCCCTCCCCGCCCCCCTTTCATCTCCCAGGAGCGCCAGGCGCCCTCCCTTCCCGCCTGCCTCGGTGGCCCCGCCCCCAACACCAAAAGAGCTGGACAAAACGGCGAAAATAGGGAGCGCACGTGCCCTCGGGTTCCAGGAGAGACCACCACAGGGAAAAGCAGGCAGGCGGGCATGCACACAACCCACACAAGGAGGGTGTCTGGGACTGCTCCTCTCCTCCCGCATTCGGGACCCCGGGGCTCGGAGCCCGGCTGCAATCCGCGGACCCTGGAGGCCTGCCCCGGGGTCCCACGGTGACTGACAGCGCCCGCGCACTGCCTCCGTAACGGAGCCCAGCCCCGGGCACCACCGCACTCCGGTGGGGAAGCTGCCACTTCAACTCAGCCTCAGAGCGTCTGTCCCAGTCGGTGTCCCATCCAGTGCGTCCGTCCCCCTCCTCCCCAACTCCCAACCCCTGTCTGTCTGTCTTCTGCCACCTCCAGGGAAGTGGTAGCGGCCCCGTGGAGCCACAGATGGCGCTAAGGGGCCACGCTGCGGGCAAGGAGTAAATGGAAGTTCACCCAGGCGACGTTTGCAGGAGGCGGGGAGCAGGCGGGAGGCGGGGCCCTGGCGGAGCCGGCCAGCGGGGAGATGCTCCGGACGGGAGCAGCCCGGCAGCCTGGTTCGCGCTCACCACACAGGGCGGTCCGCCGATCTTGTGGCGCCAGGAGCCTACTCCCAGCGTCTATGGCCACAGCGGCTTGAACGCGCCCGATCTCCTCTGATCTGGGAAGCGAAGCAGGGTCGGGCCTGGTTAGTACTTGGATGGGGTCCGCCCCGGAATACCGGGTGCCCTAGGCTTTGGCCCGCCACTCCTTTGGCGGCCGCCCTGTCCCTAGTCCTTAGGGAGTGGCCCAGCGCGCCTAATAAACCCACGCCAGGGGTGGCGCTTGGGGCGCTGGAGGGCAGGGGGAGAGGAATGGGTGGCGCCACACAGCACTACAATCTCGCTGCATCGGCCCCAGGCCACGCCCTTCGGCCCGGGCTCCCCCCCTCCCCGCACCCCCTTCTTAGTCCCCTTCCCTCCCGCAAGACCTCTGCCAGCAGCCTTTCGTCCCGCCCCCAACGCCCAAGCCCCGGTCTGTCTGCAGGCGCAGGCCTGCCTAGGCCTTGGGCGGCTCTCTCCAGACAAGGACGTGCTTGGCATCTCGGGACCCAGCCCAGGGGACGACTATCGCTCTGCCTGCACCTGGGCCCCGAGACAGAGACTCGGGGTGTCGCCGGACACCGGACCAAGGGGAAGGCCACCCGCCCCACCCCACCGGAAAGATCTGTCTCCGCTGGACAGCACCGCGACCCCTCCCCGCCCCCCTTTCATCTCCCAGGAGCGCCAGGCGCCCTCCTTTCCCGCCTGCCTCGGTGGCCCCGCCCCCAGCACCAAAAGAGCTGGACAAAACGGCGAAAATAGGGAGCGCACGTGCCCTCGGGTTCCAGGAGAGACCACCACAGGGAAAAGCAGGCAGGCGGGCATGCACACAACCCACACAAGGAGGGTGCCTGGGGCTGCCCCTCTCCTCCCGCCTGAGGGACCCCTGGCGGGCTCGGAGCCCGGCGGCAATCCGCGGACCCTGGAGGCCTGCCCCGGGATCCCACGGTGACTGACAGCGCCCGGGCACTGCATCCGCAACGGAGCCCAGCCCCGGGCACCACCGCACTCCTGTGGGAAACTGCCACTTCAACTCAGCCTCAGTGCGTCTGTCCCAGTGGGTGTCCCATCCAGTGCGTCCGTCCCCCCTCCTCCCCAACTCCCAACCCCTGTCTGTCTGTCTTCTGCCACCTCCA
Organism: Rhinolophus hipposideros; assembly: GCF_964194185.1. NCBI lineage: Eukaryota > Metazoa > Chordata > Mammalia > Chiroptera > Rhinolophidae > Rhinolophus > Rhinolophus hipposideros. The sequence goes on from NW_027669000.1 coordinate 196,311, forward strand.
GGGAAGTGGTAGCGGCCCCGTGGAGCCACAGATGGCGCTAAGTGGCCTCGCTGCGGGCAAGGAGTAAAAGGAAGTCCACCCAGGCGACGTTTGCAGGAGGCGGGGAGCAGGCGGGAGGCGGGGCCCTGGCGGAGCCGGCCAGCAGGAGATGCTCCGGATGGGAGCAGCCCGGCAGCCTGGTTCGCGCTCACCATACAGGGCGGTCCGCCGATCTTGTGGCGCCAGGAGCCTGCTCCCAGCGTCTATGGCCAAAGCGGCTTGAACGCGCCCGATCTCCTCTGATCTGGGAAGCGAAGCAGGGTCGGGCCTGGTTAGTACGTGGATGGGGTCCGCCCCGGAATACCGGGTGCCCTAGGCTTTGACCCGCCACTCCTTTGGCGACCGCCCTGTTTCTAGTCCTTAGGTATACACCTGAATGAATTGGAAAGAGGGACTCAGACTACGACGTGTATAATCTCTAACAGGGTGCTTTCCTTTTACTGATATGCAGCATGTGCCTGTACAGTATGAGGAGTAAGGTGTGTAGTCGAGGCTTCCATCAGAAAGAGGCTCTGGGAGGAGACTTTCAACTGCCGCCAATTTGCAACAGACTCAGCCAAGTATCTTGAATCTCAGGGAAAATGGCACTGTTTTATGAAAAGCCAGAGTGAGTGTGTGAGAGTGTGTGTGTGTGTGTGTGTGGGTGTGTGTGGTCCTTGTTCCTCTCCTTCATCCTATGTCCCTAAATCGTGAAACAATAAACTCACTGGGAAGGAGTTGGGTGTTTATCCTTTTGGGGATTGTTGGTCCTCTGTGAATATTAAATAAGAATACCATAGTCATAATATTACTTATTAATGACTTCCTACTCCTTTCCCATTGCGTATACAGAGAAACTGTCTTAGTGCCTGCCATCTTTGCTATCAAATCAAGGCAGAGCATGGAGTGAACATTAAATCTTTGATTCCCTGTTTTGCTGTAAAACTGTTAAGAGTTCTTGGAGCAAAATTTTCTGTTAAAGTCTTAATTAGCCAGAGCCAGTGATTTGGAAAAATAATCATGATATCACAATTCTTTGTCATGGTCTGAAAAGTATTGTCATTATCTTCTATGTATGCTTCAGGAGTGAGAAATAGTCTCAGTACTTCATTTTCTGCATAGGTTCTTGCTTCTGATTAAATAATTCACCTGTCAGTGTTGACACACATGTGATTTGTCTGTTTTCCATCTCATTTATTTTTTCCACAATGAGACATCTCTCTTTTCAGAAGTCCCTGGTGGAGTGGGGGACACAGGCCTGAGTGTCAGGCTACCTGGGCACAGCCTGAGACTCAGGAAGGGGCAAAGTACCCTGGGACTTACCTCTCTATCAGGGAGGTAAAGAGGCCAGGACAGGTGAACTCTTAGCTTCCCTCTAGCTCTGAAAAAAAAATGTGAATTCCTTTTGGTTCATTGTATTTGGTGTCCTATTTTAGTAGTCACCAAATTAACTTAATTTCAGGTTAGGCTTTTTGTTTGTATTAATCAGGGTTCTTCAGAGAAACAGAACTACCGTGTTTCCCCGAAAATAAGACCTAGCTGGTCAATCAGTGATAATGCGTCTTTTGGAGTAAAAATTAATATAAGATCCAGTCTTATATTATATTATGTTAGGTAAGACCTGGTCTTATAGTATAGTAAAATAAGACCGGGTCTTATATTAATTTTTGCTCCAAAAGACGCATTAGAGCTGATTGTCCGGCTAGGTCTTGTTTTCCGGGAAACACGGTAATAGAATGTAATATATTCATTTTCTGGGACAGATGTCTACACCGTGTAAGCATGTCTGACTCTATATGAGATAGAAACCCTAAGAATGTTAGGATGGGTGGTTGATAATTAGAGAGTTGGGTGTTTGAATACTAAAGAAATGCCACTTTTTTTACCTCAAGATGGTGAAATGGGATGCATCACTTACAGATACTTACCATTGAATTATTTTATTGACCCTCTCTGCTGCATCTGACACCTGTAATCACATGCTCTGTGCTTTCCCCACTGCTCCGAATGCCCTGTCTGAGAGCTCCCTCATAGCTGAAATCTTTGTGTTCCTGATACTCCCCCTCAGCACCCTTCAATGCTTAATGCTTCTATGCTCTCCTTCCCCACCCTGGAAAATCTCACTCACCCTCATGGCCTTGCACATACCCTCCTCCAAGCTTCAGACATCTGCAATCAATTGCTTGCTGGCATCTCAAAATCAACATGTTACAACCCCCAATTTCATTATCTTGGCCAAACTGTCTTCTCCTCGCTGTTCTCCATCGCAACTCACGTCATTGACATTCACCCATTTGTATACATTAGAAATTTGGAGGCACCGCTGACTCTTTCCCCATAGTGAATTAATCATCTAGGCTTGCCCCTCGTTCCTTCTTCAGTGTTTCTGGAATCTATTAGCATCTGTACTTCCATCAGTGAGGTGCTGCTAAATGGTTAGCCACCTGCTCTGGAGGGAAGCCTTGCTTTACAGAAATTAGTAATTTCTGTAGAGCAAACATTCCTACTGTGGATGATTTCAAGCTATCAAAGGTTTCACAGTCTCTCCCCCAAATTCCTGAAAACTCAATTGTCTTCTGTGAGATGATAAAAGCCAGCTCCCATGCTCACTGGCCCCAGCCCTCATTGATGCTTTCTGAACCTGTGCGTCATTCTCCAACTTTCTTTTGCCTCAGCCATTCCATAGCCAGATGCCAAAGAGGTCTGCTCCAAACTGACATCTGACCATGCTGGTCCCTTGCTGAAATGACATTGGGAGATTCTATCCACATCTCCTACCAGCTTCCACATTCATGTCTATCTCACCAGTGTCATTTCCAGCCACCTTGCAGTGCTGTCCCTGTCCACATTGCGCGTATGTCTCTCCTTGCTATCCTTCTCATGCTGTCTGCCCACTCCCATTCCCTTCCTCCTTTCCTGGCCTCTATCCTTTTCTTCTTTGAGGCTCAGCTCAGTTGAAACCTTCTCCAGCCATTCTTCAGATTGGGTTGGGTGCCCCATCCCTGAGTGTTTATAATAACCTTTGCAGGCTTTGATTGTTGCGCTTACAACCTTGCACCCATGGGATTTTGTTTTGTTTCTTTCGATTTGTTTTCTTTCTAGTCTGTAAGCTTCATAGAGAGAAATCATATATTGAGATTCTCACCCCCACCTCTGCCCCAGCTTTATAGCTACAGAGCATAGAACAGTGGCTCTCTCATTGAAATCAGTCAATAAATTCTTCTTAATTATCAAGTGTGTGTGTGTGTGTGTGTGTGTGTATGTGTGTGTGTGTTGGAGATATGGGAGACGTTAACAGTTGTCCAATTATCTATTGCTGTTTAACAACCCCCCTCCCAACCACACAATTTTTGGCTTAAAATTGTTAAAATAAAAGCAAACAGAGACCAGCCTTTAAAATTCCCTGAGCAGACAAAATTAGTTTAGTCATATCAGCAAAGCTTAATTTAGCTGATTTTGCAAGTCTAACGTGACCTGGTTCATTTCTTGCTTATGCCTCTGGAAATCAGAAGCAAAACTTGAACTGTTTCCCAAGGTTGACATGTGGTAACCGCTGACCAATTCCTCTGTCATTTAAGAACATTCTAATATAATAACCAATCCCTGTGAAGAACAAACAGTCACTGCTTTCTCACTCTATAAGCTGTGAGATTTATAACAATATTCCATGTTTGGGTTTGAAATGTTCTTACATTGCAAACCGTCTTTTGGTGTGAACCCAATAACCTTTTACTAATCACTAGTTAGGTAATTTGTTGGTTTCACTTCTGTTATTTCTGAACTTTTGACAAAAACAGTAACAATTATTTTGCTCATGAATCTGGGAGTTAGTGGGGCTCTGCTTGGCAGTTCTTGACTGAATTTCTTCGGCAGTCAGACGGCAGCTAAAGCTGGGGCATCTCAACACCTGGGAAGACTGAAAGGGCTGAGGCTCCGTGAGCCTCTTTCCCCCCTGCACACCTCCCACTCCATGCACATGGCTGCTTCAGTGTAGCTAGACTTCTTCCATAGGATCCCAAGTGGACTTCCTCTGCCCTGCCCCCCATTATGACTGTCATATATTCAGTTTGGGGAGGGTACAGCCCCCAGACTCCAAGATGGTTTTGAGGTGTGGTTTTCCTACTTTTAGTGTCTCTTTGACTAAGTTTCAGATCAGTTGCTCCGTTGCATTTCCCCCAGCACCTGAGGCTGAAAACTCTTTCCCAGGTGTTTTGGCTGTTGACTGTCTGCCCAACATCACAAAAATGGTCCATTGGAAGCCAAGGAGTTGAGAGAAAGCTTTGAGATCTGACTGACAGATTTTAGGTCAAGAAAAAATAAAATTCATGAGTTTTTTTGGGGGTCGGGGGGAAACCTCTGTTTTCTTTCCCAGTTCTTGTAGGGCCAGATCTCTGACATTTGAATGGGTTCCTCTTTTACTTTCCCTCATTTGTCACAGATAGCATCTACTCAGTAATTTGCAACAATAGAGTAATTTTTTTGCATACTGTTTCATGCAATAGATGCTTTTTGTAAAAAGACAAGCTTTTTGATAAAAATGATCTGTAGGAGTTTGGCAACTAAGCAGGAAAGACAGCCAGCAGTCTCAAGACTTGGGCTCAGATCCTCTCTCCACCATTTAATAGTTACTTCACTTCTTTGAGTGTCCTCATCTGAAAAACGGGTAACATGTGCCTTACTCGCTTCTAAAATCATAAGGATCAAGGTTGCTGGAAGCTCAGATGTCGCACCTGCCTGAGTCTGGACAGTGGGTGACGGAAGGGCTCAGCAGGGAATCCACGGTTTCTGCCAGCGCTTCTGCTGTGGGGAGGCTGCCCCTCTGGCTCTCGCTCTGCAGCCAGATGATTTGCTTCCTCCCTGTGTGTCCCTGGCGCCTTTTGAGCTGCTGCCCCAGAGCTGGAACTCAGAATGAGTGAGTCATTCAGCAAAATGCTCTTCCCCACTTCTGCCTGGCCCACATTGACTCATCTATCCAGTCTCAGATGAAACATCATTTCCTTAAGAAAGCCTTCCTTGGGGCTGCCGGTTGGCTCAGTTGGTTAGAGCGTGGTGTGCTTGACGGCAAAGTTGCCGGCTCGATCCCTGCATGGGCCACTGTGAACTGTGCCGTCCACAACTGGATTGAAACAACTACTTGACTTGGAGCTGATGGGTCCTGGAAAAACACACTTAAAATAAATAAAAGTTAAAAAAAAAGAAAGAAAATTTTCCTTGAGCACGCCCCACCAGGTCCCACTCTCCTGGACTAGGGTCAGGAAATAGATAGCAGATATTAGGATAAAAAAAGCTTTAAAAATTAAGAATCTAATCAAGGCTGAAGAAGTTAGCTACAACCTCAGTGAAGATTATAGATTTCTCTGAGCAGATGGAAGAAGTCAAAAATGGCATCGCTTCAACTCAGAAAAGCTCAATCGTATAAAAAATGCAGACATGGTACAGTAACTATGAAAAGGGCTCATTCTTATATTCTCCTAAAATTGAAGATACTAGACTGTGTCAACTGAAATACATTTACAATTATGATTTTAAATGGGAATTATAAGGCTGACATGTTGGTCCAATTAGACAAATTTTCTTAAAACATTGCAAGTACATAAATACCAAATATGCACAGACTTTTTAATGTAAAAAAAAAAAAGTCAAAACACAAAACTCCGAAAGATTTAACGTATGTTTTAATTACAAATCTTCCTGGGGTTAAAAGAAGCTTCTTCTGTAGTAGGCAGAATTCTAAGATGACTCCCACCCCTTGCATATGGGTGGAACTTGGAAGTATGATAAGATGTTATTCCCATGACTAGATTACTAACCAGTTGACTTTCCGCTAATCAAAACAGAATCCTGGAAGGGCCTGCCTTAACCAGGCAAGCCTTTACAAGGTGAAGCATCGGAGTAATGTGTTCCTGCTGACATTGAAGACTTAGCTGACCCCTGGCCAACAGACAGAAAAAACACTGGGACCTCAGCCCTACAACCACAAGGAATTGAATTATGCCAACAACCAGTGAACTTGGAAGAGGATCTTTAGATGAGAACCACCGCCCCAGATTTCAGCCTGATGACACCCTGATCTTACCTATGCCTGAACTCCTAATGCACAGAAACTGTGTAATAGAAAACTAATATTCCCTCTGTGGTGGGCTGAATTGTGTCCCTTCACCCAAATATGTTGAAACATTAACCCCTTATGACCTTATTTGGAAATAGGGTCTTCGCTGATGTAATCAAGTTAAGAGGAGGTCACACTGAATAAGGGTGGGCCCTAAATCTGATGACTAGCATCCTTATAAGGAGAGGGAGATTTGGGGACACACTTGCACATACACAGGGAAGATGGTCAAGTGACCATGTAGGCAGAAACTGGAGTGATGTAGCTGAAACCCAGGGAATGGTAAGGCATAGATGCAGACACCAGATCTGGATCCTAGACAGTCGCACTAGCTGGGCTTTTGGGACGCTCATCTCTCCCGGTTCTCCTCCTGCGACTCTCAGTGAGCCCTCCTACTCAGCGTCCTTGCTGGCACTCCTCCTATTGACCTCTGATGGCTGGAGTCCTCAGAGCTCTGTCCAGCTTCCACCTTCTGAGTCTCTCACCAGATGATCTTGTCATTCCCTTGTCTTTAAATCCCATCAATGCATTGATTACACCAAACTTGACATCCTCATGTCAGGCGCCTTCTGGAACGTACAAAAGCAGGTCTGATGGCGTCCCTGTCCAGCAATGCCCAGGATGCCACCCGACCCCGCCCACCTTCAGTCTTTATGTGACTTCCTTCAGATCTCAGTGAGCTTACATTTAACCTTCTCTGACCAACGTAGCATTGGATCCATGTCACTTCATCCTGCTCATTTCCTTCACAGCATTTTTTTATTCCCTACAATGTTATTCATTTCTTGTTCACTTGACTATTATTGGTTATACTTTCTAGAATTTTAGCTCCTTGAGGAGACCATGTCTCTCATTTACTTTTCTGGGCCCAGAGCCACGCAAAGTGCCTGACCAAAAGCAGCTGCTCAGCAATACCTGATGAACAAATGAAAGGTTGTCCTGAGCAGCTCCCCTAACCTTGCTGAGGTAATTCCATCTATTCTATAATATTAAGAGGATTCTATGGGATATAAGGTGGTATACTAGGAAGAGCCCAGTCTGCTCCTGGCACATAGCAGGTGTTTATTAAAAGTTAGTAAATGTAAATTAAATGTTATTTCCTTCTCCCTTTTCTGGGCCATACATAATAAGCTTATAACATGCACCTAAAAGCCCTTCATTAAATCTGGTGTGATGCACATCACGTAGATCTAAACTGAGTGTACTTATTATCTAGTGTACAGATGCACTGGGCTGTATTCCCAGAGACAATGATTCAAAATGGTGTGTGCTGTGTGTCAATGTTTGAGATCCAGTTATATGGAATATACATTACAGTGCAGTAGTGGGTACATTAGTCAAAGTTCTCCTGAAGGGAGGTTTAGGGTTAGGGTTAGGGGTGTGGGTAGGAGTAGTTGTAGTGGTAGGTGTAGGGGTAGGGTTAAGGTTAGGGTTAGGTTTAGGGGTAGGGGTAGGATTAGGGTTAGGGGTAGGGGTAGTTGTAGGGGTAGTGATAGTGGTTGGTGTAGAGATATGGTACAGTTACGGTTAGAGGTTGGAGTAGGGTTAGGTGTAGGGTTAGGATGAGATTTAGGTTTAGGGGTAGTGTTAGGGTTAGGGTGAGGGGTAGGGGTAGGGGTAGGGTTAGGGGTAGGTTAGGTGCAAAGGTAGGAGTAGGGGTAAGGTTAGAGGTTAGGGGTAGGTTTAGGGGAAGGGGTAGAGAAAATGGTAGGTGTAGGAATAGGGGTAGGTTGAAGTTTAGGGGTAGGTGTAGGGGTAGGGTTAGGGGTAGTTGTAGGATTAAGTGTAAGGTAGGAGTAGGGGTAGTTGTAGGGGTAGAGGTTGTCATAGGGGTAAAGATATGGTAGGGTTAGTGTTAGGGATAAGGGTATGGGTAGGGGTAAGGTTAGAGGTTGGTGTAGGGTTAGGGTTTGGGGTAGCGGTAGTGAAAGGTGTAAAGATAGGTGTAGGTTTATGGGTAGAGTTAGCGGTAGGGTAGGGTTAGGGGTAGGGGTAGGGGTAGGGGTCGTTGTAGGGATAGGGATTGTGTTAGGGTTAGAGGTAGGGTTATGGTTAGTGTTAGGAGTAGCAGTATAATCAGGGGTAGGGTTAGGATTAGATGAGGGTTAGCGGTAGGGTTAGGGTAAGGTTAGGGGCAGGAGTAGGGGTAGGGTTAGGGTTAGGATTAGGGTTAGGGGTAAGGGTAGGCTTAGGGGTAGGTTTATGATAGGGGTAAGGTTAGGGGTATGGGTAGGGTTTGGGGTAGGTGTAGGATTAGGGGTAAGGTTAGGGCGAGGGTTTATGGTAGGGTTAGGTATAGTGTATGGTGTGGGTTAGGGATAGGCGTAGTTAAGGGTAGGTTTAGACGTAAGGGTAGGGTTAGTGGTAGGTTTATGGGTAGGGGAAGGGGAAGGTGTAGGGTTAGGTGTATGTTTAGGCTTTGCAGTAGGGTTAGAGTTAGGGTAATGGTAGGGTTAGGGATAGGGGTAGGGGTAGGGGTAGGGGAAGGGTTAAGGGTAGGTTTAGGGGTAGGGGTAGGGTTAGGGGTAGGTTTAGGGTTAGATGTAGGGTTAGGTTTATTGGTATGGTTATGGTTCGTGTTACGGATAGGGGTAGGTTTAGGGATAGGGTAAGGGGTAGGGTTAGCGGTAGGGTTAGGGGTAGGGTTAGGGGTAGGTTAAGGGTTAGGGGTGGGGTAGGTGTAGCAATAAGGGTAAGGTTATGGGTAGTGTTAGGGGTAGGTGTAGGGTTAGGGATAGGTTTAGGGTTAGGGTTAGGCGTAAGCTTAGGGTTAGGGTTATGGTGAGGGTTATGGTTAGGGTTAGCGTTGGGGTAGGGCTTGTTGTAGGGGTAGGGATATTGGTCTGGTAGTGGTAGCAATCGGGTAGGGTTAGGGATAGGGGTAGGGTTAGGGGTAGGTGTAGGGTTAGGGGTATGGTTAGGGTTAGGGTTAAAGATAGGGTTAGGGGTAAGCTTTAGAGTTAGGTTTTGGGTTAAGGTTAGGGTTAGATTTAGGCTTAGGATTAGTGTTAGTGTTAGAGGCAGGGGTAGGGATAGGGCTAGGGTTAGGCGTAGGGGTAGGGTAGGGTTACAGGTAAGGGTAGGGGTAGTGTTACGGTTAGGGGTAGGAGTAAGGTTAAAATTAGGGTTAATATTAGATTTATGGTTAGGTGTAGAGTTAGGTTTAGTGTTAGGGATATGGGGAGGGGTAGGGTTAGGGTTAGTGTTAGGCATAGGGGTAGGGATAGGGGTAGTGGTAGGCGTAAGGGCAGGGTTAGGGTTGGGGTTAGGGTTAGGGTTTAGTGTTAGGTTTAGTGTTAGGGCTAGGGTTAGGGTTAGCATTAGGGTTAGGGTTAGGGGAAAGGGTAGAGGTAGAAATAGGGGTAGGCTTAAGTGCAGGGTTAGAGGTAGGGAAGTGTTAGGGTTAGGGGTAAACGTAGGTTTAGGGTTAGGTGTAGGGTTAGGGGTAGGGGTAGGGTTGAGGCTTTTGGTTGGGGTTATGGTACGGTTAGCGGTAGCGGTAGGGTTAGGGGTAGGGTTAGGGGTACAGTTAAAGTTTAGGGTTTTGGTTAGGGTTAGGGTACGGTTAGCGGTAGCAGTAGGGTTAGGGTTATTTTTAGTGTTAGGGATAGGGGTAGGGGTAGGTTTAGGTTTAGTGGTAAGGGTAGGGGTAGTGCTAAGGTTAGGTTTAGGGTTAGGGTTAGGTGTAGTGGTAGGTGATGGGTAGAGGTAGGGGTAGTGTTACTGGTAGGGTAGGGGAAGTGTTAGGGTTAGGGGTACGGTTAGGGTTACGGTTAGGGTAGTGTTAGGTTTAGGGTTAGCGTTATGGCAGGGGTAGTGGTAGGGTTAGGGTTAGAGTTAGGGTTAGGGTTAGAGGTAGGGTTAGGGGTAGAAATTGGGGTCTCGGTAGGGGTAGGTGTAGGGGTATGGGTAGAGTTAGGGTACGGGTAGGGTTAGTGTTAAGATTAGGGTTATGGTTAGGGTTAGGGGTATGGTTAGTTTTAGGGTTAGGGTTAGGTTAGTGTTAGGGGTATGACTAGGATTAGGGTAGCATAGGGTTAGGTGTAGGGTTAGGGGTAGCATTAGTGGTAGTGTTAGGGGTAGGGTTAGGGTTAGGATTAGGATTAAGGGTTTAGGGTTAGGGTGAAGGGTAGGGTTAGGGTTAGGTTTAGGGTTAGGATTAGGGTCAGACTTACGGTTAGGATTAGGGTTAGAGTTTTGTTTAGGGTTAGGGTTAGGGTTAAGTTTAGGCTTAGGATTAGGGTTAGGGTTAGTGGTAAGTGTAGGAGTAGGGCTAGGGTTAGGGTTAGGAGTAGGGGTAGGTGTAGGGGTAGGTGTATAAGTATTAAGGTTAGGGGTAGGGTAGGGTTAGGGGTAGTTGTAGGGGTACGGATAGTGGTAGGAGTAGAGGTAGTGTTAGGGTTAGGGTTAGGTTAGGGTTAGGGTTAGGGGTAGGAGTAAGGTTAGGGGTTGGGTTAGAATTATATTTAGGGTTAGTGGTACTGTTAGGGTTAGCGTTAGGGTTAGGGTTAGGGGTAGTGTTAGGGTTAGGGTTTAGGGTTAGGGTTTAGGGTTACTTTTATTGTTAGGGTTAGGGTCAGTGTTAGCATTAGAGTTAGGGGTAGGGTTACGGGTAGACTTAGAGGTAGGTTTGTGGTACGGATAGGGTTAGGGGTATGGGTATGTTTAGGGGTAGGTGTAGGGTTAGGGGTAGGGTTAGGGTTAGGGTTTAGGGTGAGGGTTAGTGTTAGGGTCGGTTAGTGGTATGGGTAGAATTTGGGGTAGGGGTAGGGGTAGGTGTAAGGTAAGGTTAGGGTTAGGGGTAGGGTTAGGTGTAGGGTTAGGTTTAGGGGTAAAGTTATGGGTAGGCGTAGGGTACATTTGGGGTAAGGGTAGGGGAAGGTGTAGGGATAGGATTATGGGTAGGGTTAGGGTTAGAGGTAGGGTTAGGGTTAGGGGTAGGGTTAGGTTTAGTGGTATGTTTATGGTTAGGGTTATGGGTAGGCGTAGGATTAGGGTTAGGGGTAAGGTTAGGGTTCGTGGTACAGTGAGGTTTAGTGGTATGATTATGGTTAGGGTTACGAGTAGCCGTAGGTGTAGGGTTAGGGGAAGGGTTATGGGTACCGTTAGTGGTATAGATAGGGTTAGGGTTAGGGTTATGGGTAATGTTAGGGTTAGGTTTAGGGTTAGGGTTAGGTTAAGGCTTAGGGTTAGGGTTAGGGGTAGAATTAGGGGTAGGCTTAGGGTTAGGTTTAGGGGTAGTGGTAGGGTTAGGTGTATGGGTATGGGTAGAGGTAGGTGAAGGGTTAGGGGTAGGGTTAGGGTTTAGCGTTAGTGTTAGGGTGGTTACACTTAGGGTTAGGAGTAGGGGTATGGGTAGCGGAAGCGGAAGTAGTGGTAGGGGTAGGTTAGGGGTAGGGTTAGAGTTAGGGGTAGGGTCAGGGTTAGGGGTTGTGTTAGGTTTAGTGGTATGGTTATGTTTCGGGTATGGTTAGGGATAGGGTTGGAGTTATGGTAGGGGTAGGGGTAAGTGTAGGGTGAGGGGTAGGTTTAGGGTTAGGGCTTGGTGTAGGGATAGGTGTAGTGATAGTGGTATGGTTATGGATACGGTTAGGTGTAGAGGTAAATTTAGGGTTAGGTTAAGGGTTAGAGGTAGGCTTAGGCTTAGGATTAGGGTTAGGGTTATGTTTAGGGTTAGGGTTAGTGGTAGGGTTAGTCTTAGTATTATGGTTCACGTTAGTGTTAGGGGTCCTACTAGGATTAAGGGAAGGGGTAGGGTGAGGTATAGGGTTAGGGGTAGCGTTAGAGGTAGGGTTAGGGGTAGGTTTAGGGTTAGGTTTAAGGTGAGGTTTAGAGTTAGTGTTAGGTTTAAGGTTAGGCTTATTGTTAGGGTAAGTCTCAAACTTAGGGGTAGGGGTTAGGGCTAAGTGTTGGTGTAGGGGTAGGTTTAGGGGTAGGAGTAGGGATAGGGGTTGGGTTAGGGGTATGGGTAGTGGTAGGGGTAGAATTAGGTGTACGGTCAGGGTTAGGGTTGGGGCAGGGTTAGGGTTAGGGTTAGGGATAGGGTTAGGGTTAGTCTTAGGTTAAGGGTTAGGGTAAGGGTTAGATTGAGGCTTAGGGTTAGGCTTAGGGTTAGGCTTAGGGGTATGGATATGGTTAGTGTTAGTGTTGGGGTTAGGCTTAGGGTTAGGCTTAGGGTTACGGTTAGGGTTAGGGTTAGAGGTAGGGTTGTGGTTAGATTTAGTGTTAGGTTTAGGGTAGGGGTAGTGTACTTGTCTGATTGTTGGATTCCATTGCTTTGCCAATGGAAGCCTGAATGTGCTTCACCCCGATTCTCTGATAGCGTCATTTGGCATAATGGTGATTCACTGCATGGAGTGGCTTGTTCTGTTAATTGTTCTGTACACTGTAGCCAAGAAAAACACTCCTAAGTTCCCTCGAGGGACGCCAGCAGGGCAGCAGCTGAGTGAGTCCTCCTCTCCACCGTCTGTGACATTGTACACTATGGGAGGGAAGCAAAGTAAGCCTGCATATTCAAGAATTTTAGAAAGAGATTTTGGCGGAGATGATGGAGTCCGCATGACCCCAGGAAAATTAAGAACCCTCTGTGAACTAGAGTGGCCCACTTTTAACGTTGGCTGGCCATCAGAGGGAACCCCAGACCTGGTCGTCGTCCGACGTGTTTATATTGTAGTGACCAGCAGTCCTGGTCACCCGGTCAGTTTCCATATATTGACTCTTAGTTGGAAATTGCCAGGATCCTTCCACCTTGGGGTACGGTTCTGCTCTAGTGAAAAGGGACAGTGCAGGATTCTCCTAACCCAGGCTCCGAAAGAAACTGCTAACGCCCCTCCCACAAAGCCCATTCACTGAGAGGACACAAGAAAACCCCACTGCAGGTTTGAGGACAGACGTCTGAGTTCCGGAAAAACATTTCTGGGAGCCGGGATGCACTGTGTTTGGGGACAGTGTGAGGCACAGCGTGAGCAGGAGCGCGGAGAGGCGCCTCCAGAACGTAGAGTCACAATCAAAACCCCACATTCCGGGCGAGTGCGAGCGGGAAGGGATGTGACCCGGACACGGGCGCCCCGTGAGTGCCCTGCAGCCAGCGTGAGCGCTGCCGGCCGGTGCGGCCAGCCTGGGCGCCGGCCAGGCCGAAGCTGGGAGTGGGGGTGGGGGTGGGATGGCGGGAGCCTGCGTGCATGCGTGCGTGCGTGCGCCCTGGGGTCCCTGGCTCCCAGTTCCGCGCCTCTGAGGAAGCCCGCGGGCTCCCCGCTCCGGCCGCCGTGCCCCGCGCTCCCGCGCCGCGGACCTAGGCACAACCAAACTGCGGCCCCACTGCCCCACCGGCGGGCCATCCCCAGCTCGGCTTGGGGACCTGGGAGCAGCCCCGGGGGCCTCCCCAGCTGCCCCCGCTCTCTGCGAGCGCAGCCTGGGCCTCGCCCAGCCCCCAAACTACCGTGACACCAATTTTCCTTGGGTAATGGGAGAGAAAAGGGAAGGGAAGGACCGTCCAAGGAAGGCTCCGCCCAGCTGCGTCCCTCTGGATTTCTGCTTCTTTGACGGCCGCACGCTCCGTGCTCCCCCAGTGGTGCGGCGGTAGGGCTCTTGCCTGCTTCCCAGTCGGGACAAGGTCGCCTGTTCACTCCCGCCAAGGAGTTAACCCTTAATTTTTGTATAAGGCGTTTTCTGCTTACCAACTCCGCGACAGTTTTGGTGATCCGGGTGCGACACAACGGGCGATGTGTGGAAGTCTCTGGGTGCTTGAGATGGGGACTATTTAAAGGCCATGTTATAGAATACCGAAGGAAAACTGTCGTCACAAAACTGAGAAAGAAGCAAACTACGTACTCCTTGTGTCTAAATGCACACCTGAGAGATTTACTGAGAGCTGCTTGGGAGAAGGCTAACCTTGTAATTCGCCTGTCTTTCCACGAGGTTTGGCGCCCCTGTGCTAATTGGCTTCTGCCTGATAGTATTGGGACACACTTCCTCGATACTTGGTTGTCTGAACAGCAGCTACACATTTACTGCTTATGATTTCCTTCTCATTTCTTATGCAGTGCGATGCATGTATGACCTCTCCGCGAGCTCCCACACAAAGATTGCGTTGACTTTGATGTTACCTTACTAACGGATGGAGACCCCCTCCTCCATCTGTAGGAGACTCGCCTACTTCCATCAGCAGGAAGGCAAAGAAAGGTTGACCTGTAATTTTGCTGAGTTTGAGAAGGAAGAAGAAGGAGACTCTAGAAAAATGGAAGTTCCGATATCAGTACTGGCTGCCTCCAGCCACAGTTCTGCCGTCTTATGAGACAATCCAGGGATGATCTTGTTCCCCGAGTCTCACTCTGACTGCAGCCGCACGGACAGCAATTTTCCACCCAAATCCTTCCTTGCTGCTCATACAACATACGGCCTAACGCAACGAGAGCTGGAATTTCAAGGACCCCAGCCATCATCATTTCATAATCCCTCACCGAGGGACAAAATACCTTCTTGTCTTAGTCTGTGCCTTCTCGGGCCGGGTAAAAGCCTTCTGCACCCGTGCTAAAAGCCGGAGAAGTCACCGAAGTTCCCATCTGCGAAATCATCCCACGGTATGGGCTTCCCCTCACCACTCACATGACAACGGACCAGCCTTATCTCAGATGTGCTACGGTCTCTGCCCTTGGCCCTCAGTGTCTCCTGGAAGCTTCACACGGCCCACCGGCCTGAGTTCAGGGAAAGTAGAGTGCATGAACCATACCCTCCAAGAAACATTGTCCAGGATATGCCAAGAAACGTCCCTGGGACAGATGGATATGCTCCCCTTAGCCGTCCTCCACTCCCGGTGTACTCCTCGAAAGGATGGTTTTTCCCCGTTTGAAATTCTCTATGGCCGGCCTCCCCCATTACTGCCATCCATCTCAGGCAGCCTCAGAGTAGTAAGTGACTCCCAGGTCAGCTCCCCGCCCTAGGATAGATCCTTACCAGCCTGCACTCACATCTACTAGAAAGAAAGAACTGATGTGGGAAACTCTGCTGAAGTGCTAGCAGGTGTTGTTTTGTGAAATGTTGAACCTTTGACTTCCTTGAGTGGTTTGTGCTCCCAGCAAGGCAAAACTTGCTACTTTGAGAACACAGAACCAGAGAAGGTCAGGAAGTGCAGAGCTGGACAAAAAACAAGCCCTTGTTCATGCAAACATTGTAACTACTAGACTGCAGACAGTTCTGTTACTTTTTGATGCCCAGAGTATATAAGCTGCAAAAATAAACTTGGGGTGAGGCATTCTACTTAGTGACAGGGGTACCCATTTTACGGGGCAAGAGGTACAGCGCTGGGCTGCCAGGATGGACGTGCAATGGTTGTTTCATGCTCCATACAACCCACAAGCAGCTGGCATGACTGAACGTTATAATGGCCTTTTGAAGCAAGGTCTCCGGGTGTCAAAACACCCTCCCACGATGCGTGACTGGGCCTCGCGTCTATAGGACGTCCTGAGAGTCCTGAATGAGAGACCACGGAAGGGAGGACCAGCACCAGTAGAAGCTCTGCTATATTGAACGGCCGCTCCCATTCAATTACAAGTCACCACCAGCGAGACTGTTAAAGCCAGGCTATGACAGAAATGGAAACATGTTGCTGCCAGCACCCACATGCTTGAAAGCAGGGGAACGGCAGCAATGGACTTGGCCCGGGCAGGTCAAAAGCCCCCACTGTCCATGGTTGGGCCTGATAGCCCCATGGGGGGCCGGTTTGACTCATGATTTGCAAGTGACGCCAGGGGTGGTGGCTGAGTGGCCACCGCAAGTGACTGTAGTATACGGAGGTCCCGATACCGGGATGATTTTGCAGGGAACCTATGTGCTCTCACTATGGCCTATTATGGGGTCCCCTGTACTGTTACATGTTGAAACTATGCAAGGGACCCCAAGCCCTGCCATAAAAGTTTGGTACCATAAACCGGGAAAGGTGCCAGTGGCAGCGACCCTCCTTTCCCAGGACAAAAAGCTAGCGTGTATCCTCCCAGATGGAAGGGATTTGCCATTATTGGTTCCTAAGACTACCGTTTCTTTTCGTTCATAGGTGTCAATAGTCTAATATGACACAGGGACCCTCGCAGAAGACGCTTGTTGTGTAGATTATGAGGCGAGAACCCGTAGGGGTGGAGTGTGGGGACAGAGCCCCAGAGGGCAGTTTCCAGGCTCTCGGCCTCATGTGGAGAGGTGCTGGCTCGGATAGTGGATGGCCGTCAGCTGTGGCTGGTTGGCCGTCAGCTGTGGCCATTAAGCCATTGGTCACTGATATAACTGCCGCGGCTACGAAAGGGAGCCGAGGAGAGTGAAGGAGGAGACTGAGGAGAGTCGAGGACAGTTGGTCGGCTGGCAGCAAAGCGGACAGCAGGTCACACGTCGTGTAAACCCAGCCTCCAGTGAGCCCATAGTGGTATGACTCCCCTACCTATGGCTCCGTGGGTGTTCCTTTTTGGCCTCACCATGTCCTGCGTTCTTATGTGGGGAGCGGGAACAGAGACCCCGCAGGCCGCCCCGCCGGTCACCCTGCACGACAGTAACCTATTCGTAAATTGAGGAAAACTCTTGAGTTCTGCACATACCATTACATTGGTCTGCTCATGATAATTTAACAATTCAAGTAAGTAACTTTGTTCCATACATACTACTATATATTGTTGAGTTTACAGATACAGCTGGAAACTGCTCTCTGGGGCTCTGTCCCCACACTCCACCCCTACAGGGTCTCACCTCACAATCTACGCGACAAGCATCTTCTGCGAGGGTCCCTGTTCGAAGAGCCTGGAGGTGGATGCAGTATCCTGGACACAGCCAGGGCTCTCAGGGCACTGCCACTCTCTCTGGGCACAGCCAGAGATTCTCAGGGCACCACCAGTACTTCTGGGCACAGTCAGACTTCCTGGGTTTCTTAGGGTACCAATAGTCTCCCCGAGCACAGACAGGGCCTCTCAGGGCACTGCCACTCTCTCTGGGCACAGCCGGACTTCCTGGACTCAGCAAGGGCTCTCAGGGCACTGCCACTCTCTATGGGCTCAGCCATGGCTCTCAGGGCACTGCTACTCTCTCTGGGCTCAGCCATGGCTCTCAGGGCACTGCTACTCTCTCTGGGCACAGCCAGACTTCCTGGACTGAGCCAGGGCTCTGAGGGCACTGCCCCTCTCTCTGGGCACAGCCGGACTTCCTGGACTCAGCCAGGGCTCTCAGGGCACTGCCACTCTCTCTGGGCCTCTTAGGGTACCATGCTGGAACAACAGTGGCTCACAGTCAAAGTGCTCACATATTCTCGATGGCGGCTGGTCAAGACACAAAAGCAAACATCCGCCAGTCCCACTACATGGTAGTATGTTCCCAAACAGTCAGGTGGTCCATTAAATTAGAGATGGAAGGCAATTCCCCATAGTCCATAGTCATTCGCCAGGGCTGTCCTGGGGGTGAGGGATGACCTTGACCTCACCCTCATCTCCCAAGGAGGACTCAGCAAGCGTTTCCTCCTGGGACTACAAGTCCTGCATCCAAGCTGCCTCAGCAAGCACTTTCCAGCCCACAGGGCCACAAGGACCTTCGCTTTCTCCGGCCTCTGCTGGTTGGGGAACTGTCCACGTTTTCCCACCCCTCCACGGGGGTCCAGCTCTCTGGCAGCTGCTCCTCCTGGTCTTCCTGAGACCCAGTGTTCATACGCATAAACTGTTCCACCGCCCTGCGGGGGCTTTGGCCGACACCATACCCTGCTTGCTGTGCCATGTGTCATGCAGGGTGGCCTGTGGGTCTCTGGTCCCGTTCCCCACATAAGAACGCAGGACATGGTGAGGCCAAAAAGGAACACCCACGGAGCCATAGATAGGGAAGTCATACCAGTATATTCTCGCTGGTGGCTGGGTTGGAGATACAGGAAGCAGGAGTCACACTGTTTGCAACCCTCATTGCACCGCTTGCAGGCTCAGCCACCATCTTCTTGCTAGCCCCCATTTCTTTGCTAGCGTAGTCTTGGCAGTTATATTAGTGGCCAATGGCTCACTGGTTACAGCTGACGGCCAACTAGCCACAGCTGACGGCCATCCAACCACAGTTGATGGCCATCTACTACCTGAGCCAGCACCCCTCCACGTGAGGCCGAGAGCCTGGAAACTGCTCTCTGGGGCTCTGTCCCCACAACATATGATACAAAAATATTTTCCTGTAATAAGGATTTCACATGCCATATATTTTGGGATACAATTAACATGTTGTTTAAACAGCCCAGTAAATACACTTGTACTATTTATATTTTAGAGCTTATACTTTTTTTTCAAATTGTGGACAATTTCTCGTTTTACATTCTCAAGTAGATCATCAATAGGTAATGGAGGAAATTTTCGACTGGATTTAGATTCAAATTCAGCAGCAACTGGAAAGAAAAAGAATTATGTTCTTTAAAATACAGCTAAGTATAAGTGTTAAGAAGAATGAGAAAACCTCTAGATGAGGCCACAGCTCACAACAGGAGATCATATTCAATACAGTTTGCCCACGGCTGCACACTGACTTGACTGCTATTGTGGCCAAGTATCAGAGCTTCTGGTTGTCTCATCCTTCATTCATTTATAAACAAGGTCGTACGACAAGCACTGAAGTTACAAGACGAAGATGACACGGTCCAGCCCTGACCCATCATCTACTATAAGCTGAAGGAACAGATGAACAGGCAATTTCCATTCAGAGGCCCCTATACCATACAAACGCACAACAGGACGCGAGTGGGACCCACAGAAGGGACATCCCAGTATTGATTGTCTGCTCTCTGGTGGAGGTGATATGGACGTTGATGCCTGAAGGACAAGGACAGAGGATGCCAGATAGAGGGAAGACGCAGATGCGAAGACTAGCGTGGGGGAGAACACTACGGAACGAGAAGTAGTCTGGTTTAGCTAGATGCTAGAGCAAAGGGGCAAATGAGGGTTGGTAGCAAGATATAGGCTGAGATGTTTGCTGAGAACTACATTGATTTGGGTGTTTTCATTCCATGCAAAGCAATGTGGAGTTTCTCCTGAGGGTACATGGTAAACTAATGACAAAGTAAATGACTGGAGATTTAAATGTCACCCATCAGGTGACAGCTACAGTGTTTCCTCCAAAAATAAGACTAACCGGAAATTAAGCCCTAATGCGGCTTTTGGAGCTATAATTAATATAAGACCTGGTCTTATTTTCAGGGAAATATGGTAGCTTGGCCCTCCCAGGAGGTACCGTATTTCCCCGAAAATAAGACCGGGTCTTATATTAATTTTTGCTCCAAAAGACACAGTAGGGCTTATTTTCCAGTTAGGTCTTATTTTCGGGGAAACACCATATGTGAACAGTAATTGCCTAAGTATCACTAGATAAGTCTGGTTATTGGGCCTCATATCACTGGCAAAAACATGAGAAGTTGATGAAGCCCCCTTTTCAAAGTGCAGGTGGACAGTTCTGTAGGGATGGCAGAAGAAAGGAAGGGGACAGACCAGAAATAAAAAGAGATACATATACCCTTGAGATATTTAAAAAGATATCCAATGTCGTAAATACTCATATGACCTTGTCTTCACTATGAATGTTTATGCTTTCACCTTTTTTATTTGCTATGCCCAAGAAAATATTTAATGTAGTACGTATTATCAGAACATGGAAAGGGATGCCATTTACTATTTACATTTTATTCCAGAAATCAGTGATATCTAACTTGAATTAATACATTTTGGCAACATACCGTCTTTCTGTTGTTCTCTAGTTATTTTTTCGTGGTACTCCTGCAACTGAAATAAATCAAATCTTATTATAGCATTTAAGGTAAACAAGAGACTTCATTGTAGAAATGATATATATCTTATGAAATGTGCTCTTTAAATAATACCTTTAGAGACCAGACTTAACGTATGGATTATATAAATACAAAAAAGTTAAAAAATGAATTACTGGTTGTTTTGATTTTACATAATAGAGACCATCTATATGAGATGCTATTGAGATTAATCTGACCAACAGTGCAATTGATATTGGTCTACCTAAGATACATAATCTCAAAAGGCGTGACGTTTGATTTGTTTGGTACAAAGAAGTTTAAACAAATTAAGTCATATTTTACACTGAATGCATTACTTTGCAATTTTTAGAAAAATTGTCCTTTATAAATGTTTCTTGTTTTTTGTTTTTACTTTAATGGACTTTTCCTTAAAATGAGCTTTCCATTCTTGCACTTCTAGAAAAGTAATCTTAAGGTGTATTCTAGGCTATTCATTTTTCAGCATAGAACCTTAAAGACATAAAATGATGAAAATGGTACTGTGACGTCATGTGAAAATTCTACTGACAGAAACAATAACCAAAACGATTTTGCCATCTATGACTGAAACATTACTGTATTCGTAGACAGAAAGATTTCCGAAAAGCTGCTTGAATAAAGTATGACCTAGAGCCAGTTTTCAAATTTACTTTCTCATTTATGACTTTGTAGAGTTAGAAACAAAAAATAATATATAATTCTTTAAATGTAACTTTGTTCCTTAGAAATCAGGTCCAATTTTCGAAAACTCAAGTGGGTGTAGTTATAGTCTATTTAATTATGAAATATTCCCACATGGGAATATTTCAAACTATATTATAAGTGTCCCAGTCTAGAGTGGTCTTACTTAAACCTTTCTTCTGAAAGCTATCCTCTCACAAAATGTCCAAAGCAGTGCTTAAAATAACATCCAGAATCTAATAGATGCTGTGGTGACAACAATGTGACACCCAATCCCTGTACAAATTTAGGGGGGAAGACAAATTTGTTAGCCATCATGTTTTCCAATATTTGCATAACACTTTTTTTGTGAATGGCTTGATAGACAGGGCTTATAATGTGAATAATGTGACAACAGCATTACCAGACAGGCCGTGTAAAATCAATAACTAAATACCATAGGAAGGGAGAGGACTTTCATGAAACAGTTTAAGTTACTGTTAATCAACAATATAAAATGTAAATCACATTTTTACACGACTTGAATTAATGAACTACCAATGTAGCATTATTATTATTTTCCCCCAAAACAGCTCTTTTCCTAAATATTTACTTCATCACTTCTACCGAGTTTCCCCGAAAATAAGATGTAGCTGGATCATCAGCTCTAATGCGACTTTTGGAGCAAAAATTAATATAAGACCTGGTCTTATTTTAACATAATAGAAGAACGGGTCTTATGCAATATAAAATAATATCAGACCAGGTCTTATACTAATGTTTGCTCCAAAAGACACATTAGAGCTGATGGTCCAGCTGTGTCTTATTTTCGGGGAAACACAGTATGTTTATTTCTAGGTGAGGAGTGTGTTTAGATGGTGGAAGTAGCTTGAAGTCCAACATTAATAAGGACAACACATCTGCAGTCTTATTTATACTTTTCTATTTATCATATATATAGAAAAATGAGAAAATTATACACACAAAAAATGTATCAGCAAACTTTAATTCAAAAGATTTCAACTAGAAGGATTTTCTCATAACTGGCAGTTCTCACTAGACAACGTCTCGGAGAAAGCTCAGGTTCCACAGGGGACACCCACGGGATAGCACAGCTTAGGAGTCTGCATCCCTCCTTTAGCTAGGTAGCTCTACACGTCTCTGCTTTGTTTTGTTTTGTTTTTATTGGAGACGATTGAGGAACGCTTTGCTTTTCCAGGATGTCAAGTCGTTGTTTTTTTTTCAATCTAGTTGTGGAAGGTGCATCTCACTGGCCAATGTGGGACTTGAACCGGTTACCTTGGTGTTATGGGCACCTCGCTCCAACCCCTGAGCCAACAGGCTCCCCACCAGCAGCCCAATTCCAAGCTCAATCCGTTGCTTCTCACGGGTCTATGTGGGAATCAAACTGTCAACCTTGGTGTTATGAGCACCGTGCTCCAACCACTCAGCCAACCGGCTGCCCACCAGGGTTCAGCTCCAAGCTCAAGCCATTGTTTTCAATCTAGTGGTGGAGGGCGCAGTTCACTGGCTCATGTGGGAATCGAACCCGCAACCTTGTTGTTAAGAACTTGCACTCTAACCAACTGAAGCATCTGGCCACCCTTGGTCAGAGTTTTTATATACCGTGTTTCCCCAAAAATAAGACCTAGCTAGACAATCAGCTCTAATGCATTTTGGAACAAAAATTAATTAAGACCCGGTCTTATTTTACTATGATATAAGACCGCGTATGATATATGATATGATGTGACATGACGTGACCGGATCTTACATTAATTTTTGTTCCAAAAGACACATTAGAGTTGATTGTCCGGCTAGGTCTTATTTTTGGGGAAACACAGTAATAGAGTTTTAAACAAAAAAATTTTCTCAAAGAATGGTACTATTCTTTGATAAAAAGAATATTTTTCAGGTCTGAAAGTCACTGATTTAGTGAAAGTCCCTAATTTTACATAAGAGGCAACCAAGGCTCACAGAGATTATAGGTCACCTGAGGTCCCCAAACCAAAATGCTGCGGGCTAGGAATGGCATAAGTCTTCCTACTGAGGCTAGCGTGCTATACCAGGTACTACCTCATATTCAGGAAAATTCCATCAATTTCTGAGTACAACTCAAAGAAAATGAATATGTAAGACTTTGTCATGTAGCTCAATAATGTTAAGGCATGAGAAACAAAATAGTAGCTTTCAAACTCAAGGGTAAACTTTAAAGTCATGAATAAAAATAAAGACACAGATTAACATCACAACTCCTATTAACAGAAGTCAACACACTCAATTTATAAAGCATAAACACTTCTAAACACAGAATAGGGAACTTGAAGGAGAAAATCATGAGTTAAAGAAAGCAAACTCAAGTTGAGGAAATTCTTCCTTAAAATGACTTGTCTTTTCCTCAGAATCAAATTTGGCTGACCAATATAAACCAACACAGGTATTATTCATGGTGGGGGATAAGTATAGCGAAATTGGAAACACAAAACAGATTTCTCTTTACCATCTAGTGCACTTGTGTCCAACCTCACATCATCACAACTGCATCATCAGTCTTTCCAGTGTTCCCTAGTGATTTGGGACACTTATCTCTGGATCTTGACAGAGTGGGGCTTTTCCATCTCTTATTCAGCCTTGCATGATTGGGCAACCCAACGCCTCACAAGGGAACAATGTTGGCCTTGGAATGAGGGCATTGACTTTAACAAACCATTTTCCAATTTATGAGGAAATACTGAAAACTAAACACCTCCTTCCTACCAAAAAATAATTAAAGGAAAAATATTCACAAGCATATTCTTTCTCATTGCTTCTGCCTTTACACTCTTTCATCTTCTGATTTCTGTGGTGAAACTACTGAGAACATTTTAATTGTGCATCATGCTTAAGAATTTACAGAAGCGTTGGCCATTCACTTTCTTTTTGTACCCATTCCTTCCTCCAGGTTCACCTCTTTGAAGGACTTGAACTCCATTTAGCCGAAGGGCTGTCCGAAAATCCTTGGTTTTGTTCTCCTATGATTTATTAAGGGGAAGGTAAATGAAAACACAAGGTTGGAGCCCCATTTAGTACAGGCCTGTGCTATTTTCCTCTGCATTAAGACGGCCACAAAACACCATCAAAACCACAAACCACCCTGCATTGATCGAAATGGATATTCTTTGGAATGATGTAAACATCATGTCAAGAGAGACGACCTCTTTGTATCTCCAGATATCTACAACTCATCAGGCATCTATAGCCCAAGAAAGGATCTTCTGCTCAACACACTACGATTCCTTAAAAGACCACGCATCTGTAAAAGGGAAGGAGGGTGCACTGGATGTGAAAGGGAGGCAGGATGGAGGAAAGCACAGGGACAGCCCACAGCTGCAGTTCCAGGGGTTCAAGGCTGAGCCTGAAGCCCCAGCAAAGACAGTGGCGGTGGAGGGGACGGGGTGCAGCTCCCACATCACTGCCCAGGGGAGGGTAAGCGGTGCAGCAGCAGCATCCCCCCACCCCTCTCCAGATGCAGCAGTGCTGGCACCACCAGGGACCAGTAGCAGCAGCAGAAACAATTCTCCAGTCTCACGACCACACACAGTGCTACCAGTAGACATAGGGAACCAGGTAGCAGCTCAGCGGGTGCAAGAACAGGCTCCCCTCAACCACCCACTTCCCCCACCTGCGTGGTGGTGGTGACCAGAGACCCTGGAGACCTGGATACAGTTGCAACACCCACCTCCCTGGTCACCCAGGCTTGGACTCCCACACCCACAGCTAAGCCCCCGCCCCTGGACCTCCCATACTCAAGGAGCACCTATGGGAGAAAACAGAAACTACACTATTGTACCATCTACTGAAAACAAAAGAAAGACCTCTAATTGTATACCTGTTTAATTGTTCAAATCGAAATGTACCTACCTAAGAAAGTGTTCACTACTTCAAATGTGCCTGTAGAGGAACAAGCCATTCAGCTTCATGAAGAAGCAAGGTGACACGGTAATACTAGAGAAGATGACACTTCTCCATAAACCAAGTCAAAGTCATGGAAGATTGTGATCTCTGTGACCGAGATTTCAAAACAGCAGTCATGCTCTCTGCTCATCACACAGAACAGCTAAGAGACTTGTAGGAGGATTACTTGAAGGTGGGCAAACTGGGCGAGCAGGGGAAGTGGGAAGGGAGACGTGGCCCACATCCATGGCTGTGGAGGTGCAGGTGGTCCCAGGACAGAACAGAGACCACAAGAGCCAGGAGGTGGGCTCTTTCCCTGCGTCCCACAGCTCATCTCCCTGCCCAGAGAGCATCATATCCAGAGTTTGAGGCAGTCACCTCAGCTGAGACCTCCAGCTGGGCCCTAGGTGGGACAAAGGAAGTAAACACCATACCTGGGCCCCTCCCCCGACTCTCCCAATCCTACCCCCACCCTTCCAGAGACTCAGGCTGGCCCCTGATCTGAGGTGTAGTGTCAGATTACAGAGGACCCATAGTGCTCAGGATCTGGGAGGACCGGGTTTGTAGCTACTGTGACCCAGGGAAGAAGCTGGGAAGTGTGTGACACTGCTGGGCTGGGAGAGAGAAGACTCCTCCATCCCCAGTCCCCACCTTTTCTGACCTGCCCAGGGCAGGGCAATCACAACTGTGGAGACAAGCCCTGGGGTCAGCAGCAGGCAGCAGTTGTAGTTCTGGGCTTTCAGCAGCTCAGAAATCTCCCAACAGACGCATGCACGCACGCACACGTACACACACACACACTCTCAGGAAACCTGGGCACAGGGCTTGTTGTGTTACTCTCAGTGCGCATATGTGCAGGCAAGAGCAGAAACTGCACTGACTTTGTAGAAGCTACCATCCAGACCCGATAGCCCCACTCATCTACAACTGCCGTCCCAGGGTCACTCTGGGCACCAGGTGACCGGCTCTGCCTGAACAATACACAGAGGACTCTTTGGTACAGCGGACGACGACCTGGAGATTACTTGGTGGGCTTAAGCCAAGACTTGCGCTGCTTTTTTTGTTTTGTTTTGTTTTTGGATCTTTGATATTTTTCTCTGTGTTGAGTGTGGATTATTGGTTGTTTTCACACGTGAGTGTATTTGGTTTTTACTTTGTTGTTGCTGTTGTGTTTGGTGATTGGCTTTGTTCCCAAATTGCCCTACACCAGGGCGCAGCCCAAGAGTCACAAGATTCAACACCCCCAGACACCAACTCCAGACCCAACCAGAGTATTATTGGGTTTGACCTACAAGTGACACCCCCAGAGGAAATTGTCTACAGGCACAAGAGCCCAAAAGGGCCAAGCCTAATTGGAGTGGTGAACCCTCACACAACCGAACACCCTGCGGTGGGCAGAGCCAAGTCTCACAACTAGTCACCCTAGGAGTCAATCCCACCTACTGACCAGCCAAAAGCAATGAAAGTTCAATTTACGCAGGACAATATACACAACACCAGGATCACCTTTGGAGCACACGCACAGGAGAATAGGGAAGTGGCGCAAGTCAAATATAAAGGACACATACTACATAAGATAACCCAGCAAAAACCAAGAACTCTAGGGGAGCTACCTAATCCATTGAAGCAAACACAGAGAGTCAGTCAGAATGGGGACACAAAAAAACATGTCCCAAATAAAAGAACAGAAGATTATTGTAGCCCTGTAGTACAAGCAAAAATCAGGGAGTGTGATACCTCCAGTATTGTTCTTTTTTTAAAAATATTGCTTTGGCTATTCGGGGTCTTTTGTGGTTCCAAACAAATCTGATGATTTTTTGTTCTATTTCTTTAAAAAATGCCATTGGGATTTTGATGGGGATTGCATTAAATCTGTATATGGCTTTGGGTAATATGGCCATTTTAACTATGTTGATTCTTCCAATCCATGAGCACGGAATGTCTTTCCATTTCTTTGTGTCTTCTTCAATTTCTTTCAACTGCATCGAAGAAAACATAGGTACTAAACTTATGGACCTTGGGTTCAAAGAGCATTTTATGAATTTGACTCCAAAGGCAATGGAAGTAAAAACTAAAATAAATGAATGGGATTATATGAAACTTAAAAGCTTCTGCACAGCAAAAGAAACTACTGACAAAATAATGAGGCAACCAACTGAATGGGAGAAGATTTTCGCAAACAGTGCCTCTGATAAGGGGCTAATATCCAAAATATACAAGGAATTCATGAAACTCAACAACAAAAAAACAAACAACCCAATTGAAAAATGGACAGAGGACCTGAAGAGACATTTCTCCAAAGAGGATATACAAATGGCAAATAGACATATGAAAAAATGCTCAACATTGCTAATCATCAGAGAAATGCAAATGAAAACCACAATGAGATATAACCTCACCCCAGTCAGAAAGTCTTTCATCAACAAGACAAATAGTAACAAGTGTTGGACAGGCTGTGGAGAAAAAGGAACCCTCATACACTGTTGGTGGGAATGCAGACTGGTGCAGCTGCTATGGAAGGCAGTGTGGAGGTTTCTCAAGAAATTACGAATAGAATTACTATATGACCCAGCAATCGCTCTCCTGGGTATCTACCCAAAAAATCTGAAAGCATTTCTCTATAGAGACACGTGTACTCCAATGTTCATTGCAGCTTTGTTTACAGTGGCCAAGACATGGAAACAACCAAAATGTCCTTCGATAGATGAATGGATAAAGAAGTTGTGGTATATATACACAATGGAATACTATTCGGCCTTAAGGAAAGATGATATAGGAGCATTTGTGACAACATGGATGGATCTTGAGAGTATAATGCTAAGTGAAATAAGTCAGACAGAAAAAGCAGAGAACCCTATGATTTCACTGATATGTGGTATATAAACCAAAAAGAACAAGACAAACAAATGAGAAAGAAAAACTCATAGACACAGACAATAGTTTAGTGGTTACCAGAGGGTAAGGGGGTGGGGGGTGGGTGATGAGGGTAAAGGGGATCAAATATATGGTGATGGAAGGAGAACTGACTCTGGGTGGTGAACACACAATGGGATTTATAGATGATGTAATAAAGAATTGTACACCTGAAATCTATGTAAATTTACTAACAATTGTCACCCCAATAAATTTAATTAAAAAAAAAGAACAGAAGAAACCTCCAGAATTGGAACAAAATGAAATAGAGGTAACCATCCTATCAGAGACAGAGTTCAGAACACTGATGATAAGAATGTTTAAAGATCTTAGAGACGACATAAAGAAGGATAGAGAAATCATAATGAACAACCAGTTAGAACTAGAGAATACAACTGAAATAAAGAACACACTTGAAGGAATTACCAGTGGGTTAGATGAGTCAGAGAGTCGAATCAGCGACTTAGAAGACAAGTTAACAGTGAACACACAAGCGGAACAAAAATAAATCCACGCCTATATGGTCATTTAATCTACGACAATGGAAGCAAGAATTTATAGTGAGGTAAAGACAGTCTATTCAATAAATGGTGCTGGGAAACCTAGACAGACACATGCAAAAAAATGAAGCTGTACCAGCTCCTTATACCACATACAAGAATAAATTAAAAATGTGTTAAAGACTTAAATGTAAGATCTGATTCCATAAAACTCCTAGAAGAAAATAGAGGAAGAAACTTTACATATATTACCCAGAGTAAGATTTTCACTGATATATCCCCTTGGGCAAGGTAAGTAAGAGAAAAAATAAACATGTGGGATTACATCTAACTAAAAATGTTTTTTCACAGTAAAGGAAACCATCATTAAAACAAAAAAGGATCCTACTGAATGGGAGAAGATATCTCCCATTGATATATCCAAACTTTATTTAAAAACTCATTCAACTCCAAAAAAACAACCCAATTAAAAAATGGCCAGAGGACATGAGACATTATTCTAAAGAGGAAATACAGAGGGCAAACAGACATATGAAAAAATGCTCAACCTCACTAATCATTAGAGAAATACAAATAAAAACCACAATGAGATATCACCTCACCCCAGTCAAAATGGCTGTCATCAATAAATCAACAAAACAACAAGTGTTGGCAAGGATGTGGAGAAAAGGGAACCCTTGTGCACTGTTGGTGGGATTGGAGACTGGTGCAGCCACTATGGAAAACAGTATGGAGGTATCTCAAAAATCTGAAAATGGAACTACCTTATGACCCATGAATTCCACTCCTAGGTATCGATCAGGAAATATCCAAAACTCTAATTCAAAAAAATGTATGCACCCCTATGTTTATTGCAGCACGATTCACAATAGCCAAGACATAGAAACAACTGAAATGCCCATCGGTAGATGACTGGATTAAGAAACTGTGGTACATTTATACAATGGAGTATTACGCAGCCATAAAGAAGAAGGAAATCTTACCATTTGCAACAATATGGATGGACCTAGAGAACATTATGTTAAGTGAAATAAGTCAGACAGAGAAAGACAAATACCTTATGATCTCACTTAATATGGAATCTAAAGAAAACAATAAACGAGTGAACTAATCAGAAACAGTCTCAGAGACAGAGGAAAAACTGAAGGTTGCTAGATGGGAGGGGGGTGGGGACAAGGGGGAAGGTGAGGGGATTAGAAAGCACAGTCAATAACCACAAGATTGCCACGGGGATACGAAAGTCAATTTGGTGAATGTTATCAATAATGTAAAGATTTTGTAGGGTATCTGATGGACACTTGTCTCATTAGGGAGACCTTCTCAGGGATGGTGTAGATGCCTGACACTGTACACCTGAAGCTGAAGCTGAACAATAATGAATGTTAATGTTAACTACAATTTTTATACACACACACACACATACATGTATGTATATATATATATGTTTACAAGAAGTAGGGTACAGCATTAGGGATAGAGGCAGTGGAAATGTAATGGCTGTATGTGATGTCAGAGGGGTCGATGAGGGGAGAGGGGTCATCATTATGTGAGGGATACAAATTATAAATGTGTAACTATTACATTGTTTTGTACACCTGAAACTAATAATAAAAAAGAGTTAAAAATAATAAAACTCATTAACTGAAAAAAAAAGACACCCAGAACTAGTTTCTGCACAGTAAAACAAAACAAAACAAAAATAGCACTTCTTGATGACTTTCAGGCACATATATAACACCTGTCAATCAGCAATCTGGCCCTCAGCTTAAAATAACCCAGTTCAACACAGTCGAGTCATGGGCAAAGAGAAACAGGGCTGAGCTATTTTCAGCTGTAGCCCAAGCAAGAAGCTGAGTATATTATATACTATATTATATAAAATACTATATGTCAATAGTCAAAAGACATACAGTGTTTACTTCTAGAGTCAAAGACTAGCACGAACCAGGAAAAACTGTTCACCTGAAACTAACTACATACATTATACTTCACTTAATTTTTCAAATACAAAGGAGATAACAGACTCTCTGCCACATATTATATATAACCCCATGAAAGAATTATTATTTCATTATCCTTTTTATGCCTACTGCTGCCTAGAGAAAAAAAAATCAAACTCACTTAAAGCCCTCCTCAATTTGACCTCTACTAACCGTTTAAATTGATTTTCTATATTGTATGCTTCATATAAATTAGACCAATTGACCCGAGCAGATGATTTGTGCTTTCCTTCCTGTATTCTCCATGTTGCTTAAATGGAATAAACATTTTGGAGGGTAAAACAAAACAAAACAAAACAAAGAAGCAGCAGTCATGAAGAATCACACTGAGATATAACAACACACAGAAGGCAGTTCAATGA
Source organism: Rhinolophus hipposideros (assembly GCF_964194185.1). Classification (NCBI taxonomy): domain Eukaryota; kingdom Metazoa; phylum Chordata; class Mammalia; order Chiroptera; family Rhinolophidae; genus Rhinolophus; species Rhinolophus hipposideros. The sequence continues at coordinate 226,595 of NW_027669000.1, forward strand.
CTTCAGGAGTAAAATTAATGACCAGGAGGAGAACTTTATCAAAGAGATGAAAACTATGAAACAGAACCAAACAGAACTCCTGCTGGTCAAGAACTCAAGAATGAGTATTTTTAACAACCACGTCACACGAAGAAAACGAGTTGTGATTTGAAGACTCCCTTGCATTGCCACCTTACTCATCAATTACCCAAATGCTGTCAAGACATATAGACATAAGTGAACTTCATTTTAAAAATTCAAATATTTGCTTAATGTCCCTATTTAGAATATGTACAATTGTGAAGCAACTCATTTTAAAACACTGAAATAGATAGTGCTATGAATAAAATAAAAATTAAGGATATACTCTCTTGTTAGAAGATAACTTTAACCATAAAAACAGAGACTAATCTTTTTCAGTATTACAAGTTTGCCGAATTCATAAAAAGGATTATATCTGTTTCATTTAATAATAAACATCCATTTGTGGTTAGGTGTTTGGCCGTCCATCATTCACTTATGCTTAGGGGAAGAAAAACTGGGATGTACAAAACTTTAAAATTGTATGAATCATCTCCAATTAAAACCAATTAAGAAGCAAGCCAAAGCATCTCAAAGCATACCATTGGTTATTAGGCAACGATATTTAACATCTGAAATAAAATTTAAAGACAAATTTTCAAGCATTTTAAATATATCACTTTAGTTACATTTATTAAATAATAATAAATAACTCTTAACACATGAGAGCTCTAGGGACTTAAAAAAATTGTAAAATTTCTGTCTCCTTTGTATGTATATTAGCACACATATTTATGCCTTTTACCTTGTGTGCATTAGTCAATGAAACAATTCAAAATTTCACCAAAGACAAACAAACAAATCTCATAGACACAGACAACACTTAGTGGGTGAGGGGGGAGAGAAAGAGATAGAAGAGGGAAAAGTGGGTCAAATACATGGCGATGGAAGGAGAAATGACTCGGGGTGGTGAACACACAGTGAAATATATAGATGACGTTTATGGAAATGCACGCTTGAAACCTGTATGATTTCATTAACCAATATCACCCCAATGAATATATAAGACAAAACAAAACAATAATTATATCAAAGAAAAGAAAGAAATCTGAAACCCAAGGGAAAGAAGCTAATATAACTAACCTTGGTACAGTAACACCCCATGCTATCATTTGAGCCCGTGCGGTTGACTTAGGAATCACCACGTTTTCTCTTGGAGCAGGATTTCCACTGAGGAGTAACTCAGTATTCAAACTTCCAATGCAAGGTGGCTCCAAGACCGGCCTCCTAAGAGCAGTGCCCAGAAACTGGTTCTGCTGTTCCTTTGCCAGAAGACCAGTTCTGGCCTCTGCCAGCCTATCATTAGCACTGTGAAGATTGTAAAACACAACTTTGAATTTTATTATTCCTGAATGACTTGCATTTTCTTCAAGTTGCCATAATAAATAGTAAAAGAAATTTCCCATTAAACAGCATTTTAACATTGAAAATGCGTCAGGGCAGACCTACCAGGAACAAGGATAGCTTTCAAATTATCCTAAACAAGTACATATGTTTCTATGGGGATGCCAGACTAAGAAGAAATTCAAAGTAGGGAGGGGAGGACACGGGCTATCAGTGACATCGAGGGATTCACAGATAATACTTGCTGCCTTCTGCAATGGCTGAACCAATAAGATTCTTGAGGATTGCCATGAGACATACATAGTAAACGAGTTTAGAATTTTTTAAAAAAAATCCCACCAAGATATTTTCAAGCCTTTGCTGTCACCGCCCTTGGGTAACGCCCTCATTACCCTGAGGACTGAGGTATCATGTAGAACAACAGCCTCAGGGGGAGAAGGAGGGAGCCTGGTTGGTGACCCTACTAAACTGAAACCGCTACGCAGGCATGTAGCTTATAATATAACACTGTGACCAAGGCGCTGGGCGTGGGCTCTGCGCTTTCTGTCTTCCACACACCCCCTCAGGCTCACCACCTTATCTTTTTAGCCACTTCTTGGGTTATACTACCCTCACCCCTACGTTGTTAACCCTCTGCTATATTTCACATATATGCCTTTGTGGACATCAGAAAGACTAGAAAGAAGAGCTTGTCTGAAAGCAACCTCTAGAGATAATAACACAGAGCACAATGGAGACAGTACATGTACCAAGTGCCAGAACATGCAGAGTACTTAACCCTTTCGGTTTAAGTTGTTATCTTATAATAAATAGTTACCTCATTAAAAACTATTTAGGGGAATTCTGACAAGAAATTTTATAATAAATAGCGTTGTCTAAATCATAAAGCTTCAAAAACACTTTGCTTAAAGACTGGTAGATCAGATTAACTCTATGAAAACCTCGAGAAGGAAAAATACAGTCATGTAAAACCAAAAATGGGGAGAGATGCAAATGTCCTGAACTAACTAACATTTTAAAAGTGATTTATTCACTAACATCATTTTCCGAAATTATACTATTTAGTAAGTTTTCACTTCCTATTAATCTCGGGAATCTGCCTGGATAAAAATTGTACTTTAGAGGCAAATTAATTAGCTCGATTGATTTTCTCTGACCTTGTTTGGACTTACTTGTTTACTTGGTTTTCCAAAGATGTTGTAAGTTTTAATTCCTCTAGGTAGCGGCGCTTACATTCTTCCAATTCTATTTTAAAAGAAGTTTTCACTTTGGAGAGTCCAGATTCCAGACTTTTAATTCTGAGTTCCAAGTCACTTATGGAAGCGCCATTATGGTCATTTAACAGGTCTACATTTTCTTGAGATGCTGCTTGTTCCTAAAGCCAACGGAAAGGATACATTTTAAAAATAATTATAAACTGAATAATTACAGTCTATTTGTATTCTTTAGTTTTAAGTCAATGACTTGGAGGGCAATTTAAATGTGGAGAAAGCTGAAGTTTAAAATATTTATTATCAATATGGAATGAAATAAATCTGAATCATGACAATATTTTGAATCATCTCATCTGACTATTTCAATAAGAGAATCAATTTTAAATTTTAAAAATTGAACTATATGACTTAATAATCTAAAAGTATGGTGTAAATTTAAAATCACAGTTTTTCTTTATTTCCTAATAGTCTCGTTTTATATCAACTGGTCTTTAAAATGATTTTCCAGAAAGGACGATTCTCAAAGATCAACTGAGTGATAATAATGATGGGAACTGAAACATTAAAAAGGAGAAGCAAATACCACCTTAGTTCCAGAAATCTAAAAAATAAAATAAATAAATAAAAAATAGCTCCTGTTAAGGGGAGTAGAAGAATCACATACAATATGTATATCTAAAATGTAATTTGCAACAAAATGATTTAAGGCACGTTAAAAATCAATGAATTAGCCTGTAAAAGTAGATTTAAAAATTTTTTCTACTACATCCCGTCTTGTTCAGTCTTTAATATCCCAGAATTTACTGTGTTTTGCTTCACTCTTTTAAACCACATTCGTGACTATATGAATTTTGAGGTTTACTAATTTTTATCTCCACTTCTTTTTATTCTCTAGTTTTTCACATGACTTTTGTATTCCTTTCATAGATAATAACTCCTGTTTAGGATTGATTTTCTTCAACAAGAGGTAGACAGCTTAAAAAAAAAACTTTTTAAAACAAAATAATTTTTTGAAATTGGGAACAGTGTTTTTTCTAGGACACATCAGCTCCATGTCAAGTAATTGTTTCGAATCTAGTTGTGGGATGCGCAGCTCAGCTCCAAGTCAAATCGTTCTCTTTAATCTACTAGTTCTCTTCAATCTACTAGTTCACTCAACAGCTCACTGACCCATGCGGGAATCAAACCGGCAACCCTGGTGTTATGAGCATTGCACTCTAACCACTGAACCAACCGGCCGGCCGTCCACCGGGGGCTCAGCTCCAAGCTCCAGCCATTGTTTTCAATCTAGTTGTGGAGGGTGTAGCTAACTGGTCCATGTGGGAATCGACCCAGCTACCTTGGTTATTACCAAGGATTGGAACCAGCACGATGCTGTAACCATTGATCCAACTGGCTACCCCACAGATGGAGACATTCTGAAGATGCAGTTTCCAGTTTTGCTGTGAGATCATCATTCAGAATGAGTAAGATAGTATAATTTGGTTATGAAGGAAGTTGACTGAGAATAGTCTAACCCCAAACCAGTATGAAATTTTGAAATAAACTCAGTTGCAATAAAATATCATCGATACTGTAGTAGAGTCTTAGAATGTGGAAACTGAGTTACTCAGAATGAAGAACAAAGATAAAAGTACCAGGAGTCTCAAAAATGCATCCTTTATTGTCATCGACTTTGCCAAACAACTTCTGCACTTGATTTTCTACTATTTCCTCAATGATTGTTTCATGCTTTTCCTCTGTAAAATGACTAAAAGTCACCTCTGAGTTGATAGTCTCTCACCTGTTCCCCATTTTAACTCTCCATAATTTCTTAAGAAGTTGTAGGGAGTTACAAGTAACTCATCTTGAGTTACTTAGGCCTCCGTCAGCTACAAATGTTTCATGGTAAATTGAATTGCTTTCAAGAAGAAATGATTCCCAAAGTTAAGGAGAAATCACATCTCACACTGTGAATGTTTAGTGAGATCATCGCTACATGTTTTTCAACAACAAAAAAAGTGTCTTAATTCGATATGCTATCTTGTAATCCTCTCTTACTTTCCACGATATACGAGAACATCCTAAACAGCAATAATAACAACAACAAATCTGCTGGAATTTCAGTGATACTGAGTTGGGTAGAACTACTTTCCTGTAGATACAATGCTCATTTGGTAAGATGAGGTGAGTGGATGGATGTAGTGTTTTTAAAACATGGCTACAAATTCTTGACATTTCTCCGTGAAATTCCCTCCCTTTTAACATGTGCTGGCTGTAGTAAGTAACTGGATTCTAGTGCATGGAATAGGGCAGAACTGCTGTGAGAATGCTATGCCTGCGGCAGAAAATGTGACACAGCTTCCATCTGACTTTCTCTCGGGAAGCTCTTCCTGAAAACCCAGCACCATGTTGTGCAGATGAAGAAGCCCAGGACACACAGTGAGGCCTCCTACAGATGTTCGCGCTGAGACAGCCCCAGTGGGCGTCCCGGCCAAAACCCCGCTTCAACTGCTACACGTGTGTGTAACAGCCTTTAGATGATTCTCATTCGCAGCTTCATGGCAACGCAGCTGATGCCAAGTGGAACAGAAATGAGCTAGTCTCACTGAGCTTCACTCAACTGCATCACTGGTGAACAAAACAGATGCTGTTTTGAGCCACTAGCTTTTGAGTTGGTTTCTTGAGCAGCAATGAACAACTGGCATTGATACTGATATTCAAAATGGTGTGAGGCCACAAAGAAAAGCAATCTAAAACCTGTAGGAGTGCCTTTCCACCAGGAGGTAGGTGGAACCCGAAAGGATGTGGAGAAGAATGAGAACGACACCCACAAGAGCCTCCAAGAGACGGTTATTGGGGGCTTGCGGGCCCCTAAAGAGGCTGGCCACAAAGACTTCTCAGCTAGTGAAGAAAATGAGTCTGAAATCTGGATGAAAGGGGACTCTTGCTGTGAAGTCACCAAGTAAAATCCATGAGATACATGAGCTAAGGAAAGACTGTGAACTGTAAAGGAACCAGGACTTATTGTGTTCAAATGGGTTTCCCATTTACAGCCTCTCCCACATGCCCTGTTTTCAAATCATGCTAAAATAAAGAAATGGCTTCTGAGTGAAGATCAAATTCGCTGTGCTCCCAGGAAGACTGATCTACGGATGAGGACAAGACTGTAAAGCCTTCCTCAAGACTTCGAAAGAGTTAAGGTGGGGCCTTAAATTCCTGGAAGGCTCTTCGGAGGAAAAGAATTTTAAAGGCATGGTCCTACAACAGCTACAGGAAGCCCAAGAGCTTATCTCAAAACGATTTATGACGGTGGCTTTTCTAATGGCACGAACCCCAATAAACTCTCACGCAACTCCACGTTTTTAGGAAAATCAAGTAGCCAAAAACCACCTTGTTACCTTGGACTAATAAAAACCAAGAGAGTGAAAAACAAAAGGAGGCCTGTGGGTGTTAGACATTTGGGTGGAGGAATGATGCTGAGGAAAGAGCTGCAAGCATAGGTCATTTCTTATGAAAAGGACAGAACGAAGAGCTCACACGGGACAGCAAAGGGCCATGGAGCAGCATTGGCATGGTGTGGGGACAAAGCCCCAAAAAGCAGTTTCCAGGCTCTCGGCCTCACATAGAAAGGTGCTGGCTCGGGTAGTAAATGGCCATCAACTGTGATCAGATGGCCAGCAGCTGTGGCTAGTTGGCCGTCAGCTGTAACCCGTAAGCCATTGGCCACTAATATAACTGCTGTGGCTACGCTAGCAGAAAGAATGGGGGCTAGCAAGAAGATGGCGGCTGGCAAGCGCGGACTGCTGTTAGGCAGATTATGTAGATCCTGCTTCCTGTGTCTCCAGCCCAGCCGCCAGCGAGAATATATTGGTTTGACTTCCGTATCTATGGCTCCATGGGTGTTCCTTTTTGGCCTTACCGTATCCTGCGTTCTTATGGGGGGGAATGGGAGCTGAGACCCCGCCGTACGCCCCGCATGACAAATGGTGCAGCGAGCAGGGTCCCCCGCAGGACACCTGGTTAGGACTAAGTCCTAATCAAAGAACGGACAGCGCACATCAGGCTGTATTTCAAAATTGCCATGGACTAATGTGCCTTCCACTTTCCATTTCTGCAGGGGAAATTTCAGCAGTCGAGCAGAATGTTGGGTGTGTGGGTGGTAGATAACTTGTCTCTTCCTTTCTCATGTTTTCATATTGAAAGGTATTGTCCTTCAAGGGGCTTTATCCAAGAAACCAAAACCCAGGCCCTTCATCACCATTTGCACCAGACTAAAATGGTAAAATCTTAGACGCGAACCTGAGCCTGATGCCATAAAATTGAGACTTGTGGTGAGTATTGTATAGGGATGAGCGTATTTTCCATGTGGGAGGAATATAAAGAATTGTGGCCAGTGGATAGATCAAGCTGGTTTTTAAATGTGTCCGTAAATTTTGAAATATTCATTGCATAAAAACAGTAGAATATGGGTCAAAATTAGTGACTTGCTCCTAATGAACAGAATATGTTGAAAGAGATTCCGTGTGAATTCCAAGACTCCTTCACAAAGGGCAACACAGCTCCTGTTGGTTATTTCTCTGAGGATCTGAACCTTGGAATCCAGCCCCGTGTTGTGGGGAGGCTTGGGCCACAATGCGAGCTGGGTGTCCAGGTGTAGGTGTTCCTGCCGTCTGCCCCAGCTAGAGAGCCGACCAACAGTAGGCACCAACAACCAGACACGTTGCTGAACAAACTTTCAAATGATTCCAGCCACCAGCCATCGAGCCGCCCCAATTGAAGGTGAGGGGAACGGAGACAAATGGCCCTGGCCACACTCTTCTTAAGTATGGATTTGTGAACCAAACAACTGTTGTTTATTTCAGCCACTCCACTGGGGAATTAAGGAAAAAATAGACACACCTTCTGGATTAAAAAAAAGAGATAATGAGAAACATAACTTATACAGTATAAATTACAGATATCTTCTTTTATTGCACTTTGCTGTATTGTGTTTTGCAACTATGTTTTACGAATTGAAAGCTTTTGACAATCATGCATTCACCAAGTGTATGAACAGCACGTTTCCGACCCAGTTGGAGTATGTTTGGCAGTTTTTAGCAATGAATTACTTTTTGATTAAGGTATGTACACTGTTTGTTTAGACATAATGTTACCACACACTTAATAGACTACAGACTAGTGTAAAATAAATTTATATGCACAATTCTTGTGATTCACTTTATTGGGTTACTAGCTGTATTGCTGTGGTTGGAACTAAATCTGCAATATCTCCGAGGTATGCCTTTAGTCTCCTTTGTAGTGGAATCTAAGTAATGTGGAGATTGACTTATTAATGACACACAATGCTAATGAGAAGAAGCAGTGAATACAAGGAAGATACAAGAAGTATCTCAAGGGTTCCCTTCAACGACAGCTAGGCATATAGGCATCTTTAGAAGCTTCCCTCAACATTCGGGATAAGGAAGGCTGGCAAGGAGACATGTGATTTGTAGTATGATAGTTGTAAAACTAGAAATAGCCAGTTAATAACCAAAATCAAACCTTTATCCTGATTTCCATTCCCTAAAACTCTAAAAGAGATAGGCAGCTTTCAATATTTATTCATCAATCTAGTACTCAATCTTCACCTCCTTTTCCTCGGTGAGGAAATAGAGAGCATTATGGAATCATTTTTAAATCAGTAGTAAAACAATCATAGTGTCCTCTGTCACTATTTAAATACAATCTCTCCTTTACCGTACTTCAAGCCTGTGTGTATGGGAAGGGAAGTCCATGTCTTCTGTATCTTATACCGAAATGCTTCTCCGTATCACACAAATAGGCTTTGACATTTTGTAATTCACATCACTAATCTATTATTTGTTTCTGATTGATCGATTTCTTCCTGAATTTTAACAGCTGTACTCTTGAAATGTTTTCTTTGGATGGGATGAAATATTTACTCCATTAATTATGTATGAAGCTAAAGGTACAACTACGCATCTCTATGTGTTTCTCCGAATGTAGGATCTATGCCAAGAACAAGATTGGCACCAGTGTTTTAGAAAAGAACCGAATCAAACAGAATCTACTTTTCAATTGCAAGATGATGGATTAGTGAGCTTTCTAAAAAGGAGAGCAGACGGTCCAGGTTTCATCTTCTCCTTCCTAGACAGTGAAATCTACGCAAGATGCTATGGATTAGGAGATAGACAAAATGAAGAAAGTGGTCCACCAAGTATCAGATTCTATTACTGACATTTGATGGAAATGGGAGTGAAAGGGAGGCACTGGGTTAAAGATTAATGTTTTGGATGAAGAAAACAAAAGGAACGAGTCGACTGTGTAAGCCTAATATCCCATCATGTCATAAGGTCACTAACGCATAAGCAGGCCACAGTCTCCATCCAGAAGCAAAACATCTCCACAGAAGTGGAATTAAAGATTCTCCACTGCACTGACATTTTATTATTCCATAAGGCATCTGGTAATATGCAAGATGACTGGGGAAGCGTTCTCATAACATTTGATTTGGTAATGGCGTAAGGACAGATCTATAGATCAATGAATTGGAATAGATGATCCAAAATTAACTCTCATATGTAGAGCCAAGTGATTTTTGACAAGGGTGCTAAAAAACCCAATTGGGCATGAACAGTCTTTTGAACAAATGATACTGGGTCAACTGGATATCCACATAGAAAAGAAAAAATTAAACCTCTACGTCATACCATATATAAAAATTATCTCAAAATGTAAAAGCTAAAACTATAAAAGCTTTGAAGAAGCTTCATGTCTTCATGACTGCAGTTGGAAATTGTGTCTTAGATATAACAGTACCAAACAAAAATAGATTAACTGGACTTCATTAAAATAAAAAAAAAACCTCTAGGCTTTAAAGGACACCATTGAAAAACTAAAAAGGCAAGCTAATGAAAGGGAGAAATATTTGAAAATCCTGTATGTGACAAGCAATTTGTATCTAGGATATATAAAGAATTCTTACAATTCAACATGAAAAAGACGAACAAATTTTAATGGGCAATGGAATTGAATAATCAATTCTTCAAAGAAGATATACAAATGGATAATAAGCATGTGAAAAAATTGCTCAGCATCATTAGTGATCAGGAAAAACTACATCAAAACCACAATATGGAGCAGAGAGTTCACCAGTGGTTCCCTAGGGCTAGGAAGAGTGGGAAGGGCAGACTGGCACACGCTGAAGGCTAACAGTACACGGATACTTTCCAGGGTGATGAAAATGTTGTAAAACTGATTGCGATGATGACTGCATAAAGCTTCGAACACGCTAAAAGCCCCTGCACTGCACTCTTTAAATGACTGAACTGCATGCTATGTTCATTATTTCTCATTGAAGCTGTTACGCAAGAAAGGAAGGAAGGAAGGAAGGAAGGAAGGAAGGAAGGAAGGAAGGAAGGAAGGAAGGAAGGAAGAGCAGTGCTGGCACCACCAGAGACCAGTAGCAGCAGCAGAAATACTTCTCCAGCCTCCACCCACAGCACAGTGCTACCAGGGCCACAGGGAACCAGGTGGGCTCAGTGGACTCAAGACAGGCTCTCCCTGACCACCCCCTTCCCCTGTTCCCTCCCACGGTGCTGGTGCCCAGACTCCCTGGTGATCTGGATACAGCGGCAACACCCATCACCCTGGTCACCCAGGCCAGCACTCCCACATTCACAGCTAAGCCCCCACACCTGGACCCCCCAGGCTCAAGTAGCACCAGTGAGAGACAACAGAAACTGTGCTATTGCATCAGCTACTGAAAAACAAAAAAAGATGTCTAATTATTTAGCTGCTGAATTGCTCGAATCAAAATGTACATAAATAAGAAAGTGTTCACTACTTCAAATGAGCCTGCAGAGGAACAAGCCATCCAGCAGCATGAACAACCAAGGTGACACGGTAACACTGAGAGAAGATGACACTTCTTCAGAAACTAAGTCAAAGTCACGAAGATTGTGATCTCTGTGACCGAGATTTCAAAACAGCAGCCATGAAGAATCTCAATGAGATACAAGAAAACTCACAAGGCAGTTCAACGAGTTCAGGAGTAAAATTAACGAACAGAAGGAGTACTTTATCTAAGATATGAAAACTATAAAAAAGGTCCAAACAGAAATCCTGGAGCTCAATGAAGAACTCAAGAAATGAGATCAAAAATGAACACTTTAATAACAATATTACACAAAGAAAACAAGTTGCTATTAAAGACGCCGTATCATTGCCACCTCAGTCATCAATTATTCAAGTGATGCCAAGATGTACAGATATAAGTGAACTTCATTTAAAAAATTCAAATATTTGCTCAATTTACTTCTTGAGAAAATGTACTGTTGCTGAGCAAGATATTTTATTTATTATTACTTTTTAAGCAAGACATTTTAACATATCAAAATAAAAAATGCTGTAAGTAAAATAGAAATTAAGGATGTACTATTATGTACAAAGAGGACAACTTTTAACTTAGAAAGACAAATTAATCTTTTCAGTGTTACAACTTTGCAGAATTCATAACAAGGATTTACCTCGGTTTCAATGAAATGAGAAACATCCACATATAGTTGGTGAATGTCAATCATTCACTTACGCTTAGGGGTGGCAAAACTGGGCTGTAGGGAAACTAAAATTGTTATAAACCATGAGCAAATTAAAACCAATGCAGAAGTAAGCCAAAGCATCTCAAAGCATACCATTCGTTGCTAGGCAATAACATTTCATTTGTAAAATCTAATTGAAAAGCAGCTTTTCCAGAAATTTAAAATGTGTCAGTTAGTTACATTTATTGAATACAGTTAATGACAGGTAGCTCTTAAAACATGGGAGATGCAGGGACTTACAAAAGATTGTAAAATTTCTTTCTCCTTTCTACATTAGCACACATAATTATGCCTTTTACATTGTGTGCATTAGTCAACGAAACAACTCAGAATATCTCACCAAGTTAAGAACAAGAATTATATCGGACATCTGAAACCCAAAGGAAAGAAGATAACATAACTAACCTTCATGAAGTAGGTCAACGTGTCATTATTAGAAGTCTGCGGGGTTGACGTAGGAATCACCAACTGTTCTCTTGGAGCGAGATTTCCTCCAGGTAAGAACCGATCGCTTAGCCTTCCAATACAAGTTGGCAGCAGGACTGGCCTCCCAGGAGCGGTGCTGAGCAAAGTGTTCCGTGGTGCATCCATGAGAAGCTGGGTTCTCATCTCTGCCAGTGTGTCATTAGTCCTGTGAAGATTGTAAGAACAAAGGCTTAGTATTTTATTTTTCCTTAATGATTTGCATTTTTTAATGTTGCCATAATGTAAGTGGAATTGCCCATGAAACGAACACTGAAAATATGTCAGGGCAGACCTACCAGGCACAAGGATAGGTTTCAAATTATCCTGAGCAAGCACATATGTTTCTAGGGGGATGCCAGACTAAGAAGAAATTCAAAGTAGGGAGGGGAGGAAACGGGCTATCAGTGACATTGACGGCTTCACAGATAATACTTGCTGCCTTCTGCAATGGCTGAACCAATAAGATTCTTGAGGATTGCCATGAGACATACATAGCAAACGAGTTTAGAATTTTTTAAAAATCCCACAAAGATATTTTCAAGCCTTTGCAGTCACCGCCCTTGGGTAACGCCCTCATTACCCTGAGGACTGAGGTGTCATGTAGAACAACAGCCTCTGGGGGAGAAGGAGGGAGCCTGGTGGGTGACCCTACTGAACTGAAACCGCTCAGCAGGCGTGTAGCTTATAATATAACACTGTGACTAAGGCGCTGGGCGTGGGCTCTGCCCTTTCTGTCTTCCACACACCCCCTCAGGCTCACCACCTTATCTTTTTAGCCACTTCTTGGGTTATACTACCCTCACCCCTACGTTGTTAACCCTCTGCTGTATTTCACATGTATGCCTTTGTGGACATCAGAAAGACTAGAAAGAAGAGCTTGTCTGAAAGCGACCTCCAGAGATAATAACACAGAGCACAATGGAGACAGTACATGTACCAAGTGCCAGAATATGCAGAGTACTTAACCCTTTGGGTTTAAGTTGTTATCTTATAATAAATAGTTACCTCACTAAAAACTATTTAGGGGAATTCTGACAAGAAATTTTATAATAAATAGCGATGTCTAAATCATAAAGCTTCAAAAACACTTTGCTTAAAGACTGGTAGATCAGATTAACTCTATGAAAACCGCGAGAAGGAAAAATACAGTCATGTAAAACCAAAAATGGAGAGAGATGCAAATGTCCTGAACTAACTAACATTTTAAAAGTAATTTATTCACTAACATCATTTTCCAAAATTATACTATTTAGTAAGTTTTCACTTCCTATTAATCTTGGGAATCTGCCTGGATAAAAATTGTACTTTAGAGGCAAATTAATTAGCTCTATTGATTTTCTCTGACCTTGTTTGGACTTACTTGTTTACTTGGTTTTCCAAAGATATTGTAAGTTTTAATTCCTCTAGGTAGCGACGCTTACATTCTTCCAATTCTATTTTAAAAGAAGTTTTCAGTTTGGAGAGTCCAGATTCCAGACTTTTAATTCTGACTTCCGTGTCACTTATGGAAGCGCCATCATGGTCATTTAACAGGTCTACATTTTCTTGAGATGCTGCTTGTTCCTAAAGCCAACGGAAAGGATACATTTTAAAAATAGTTATACACTGAATAATTACAGTCTATTTGTATTCTTTAGTTTTAAGTCAATGACTTGGAGGGCAATTTAAATGTGGAGAAAGCTGAACTTTAAAATATTTATCATCAATATGGAATGAAATAAATCTGAATCATGACAATATTTTGAATCATCTCATCTGACTATTTCAATAAGAGAATCAATTTTAAATTTTAAAAATTGAACTATATGACTTAATAATCTAAAAGTATGGTGTAAATTTAAAATCACAGTTTGTCTTTGTTTCGTAATAGTCTCGTTTTATATCAACTGGTCTTTAAAATGATTTTCCAGAAAGAGCGATTCTCAAAGATCAACTGAGTGATAATAATGATGGGAACTGAAACATTAAAAAGGAGAAGCAAATACCACCTTAGTTCCAGAAATCTAAAAAATAAAATAAATAAATAAAAAATAGCTCCTGTTAAGGGGAGTAGAAGAATCACATACAATATGTATATCTAAAATGTAATTTGCAGCAAAATGATTTAAGGCACGTTAAAAATCAATGAATTAGCCTGTAAAAGTAGATTTAAAAATTTTTTCTACTACATCCCGTCTTGCTCAGTCTTTAATATCCCAGAATTTACTGTGTTCTGCTTCACTCTTTTCTACCACATTCGTGACTATATGAATTTTGAGGTTTACTAATTTTTATCTCCACTTCTTTTTGTTCTCTAGTTTTTCACATGACTTTTGTATTCCTTTCATAGATAATAACTCCTGTTTAAGATTGATTGTCTTCAACAAGAGGTAGACACCTTTAAAAAAAAAAAACTTTTTAAAACAAAATATTTTTTTTTAAATTGGGAACAGTGTTTTTTCTAGGACACATCAGCTCCATGTCAAGTAATTGTTTCGAATCTAGTTGTGGGATGCGCAGCTCAGCTCCAAGTCAAATCGTTCTCTTTAATCTACTAGTTCTCTTCAATCTACTAGTTCACTCAACAGCTCACTGACCCATGCGGGAATCGAACCGGCAACCCTGGTGTTATGAGCATTGCACTCTAACCACTGAACCAACCGGCCGGCCGTCCACCGGGGGCTCAGCTCCAAGCTCCAGCCATTGTTTTCAATCTAGTTGTGGAGGGTGTAGCTAACTGGTCCATGTGGGAATCGACCCAGCTACCTTGGTTATTACCAAGGATTGGAACCAGCACGATGCTGTAACCATTGATCCAACTGGCCACCCCACAGATGGAGACATTCTGAAGATGCAGTTTCCAGTTTTGCTGTGAGATCATCATTCAGAATGAGTAAGATAGTATAATTTGGTTATGAAGGAAGTTGACTGAGAATAGTCTAACCCCAAAGCAGTATCAAATTTTGAAATAAACTCAGTTGCAATAAAATATCATCGATACTGTAGTAGAGTCTTAGAATGTGGAAACTGAGTTACTCAGAATGAAGAACAAAGATAAAAGTACCAGGAGTCTCAAAAATGCATCTTTTATTGTCATCGACTTTGCCACACAACTTCTTCACTTGATTTTCTACTATTTCCTCAATGATTGTTTCATGCTTTTCTTCTGTAAAATGACTAAAAGTCACCTCTGAGTTGATAGTCTCTCACCTGTTCCCCATTTTAACTCTCCATAATTTCTTAAGAAGTTGTAGGGAGTTACAAGTAACTCATCTTGAGTTACTTAGGCCTCCGTCAGCTACAAATGTGTCATGGTAAATTGAATTGCTTTCAAGAAGAAATGATTCCCAAAGTTAAGGAGAAATCACATCTCACACTGTGAATGTTTAGTGAGATGATCGCTACATGTTTTTCAACAACAAAAAAGTGTCTTAATTCGATATGCTATCTTGTAATCCTCTCTTACTTTCCACGATATACGAGAACATCCTAAACAGCAATAATAACAACAACAAATCTGCTGGAATTTCAGTGATACTGAGTTGGGTAGAACTACTTTCCTGTAGATACAATGCTCATTTGGTAAGATGAGGTGAGTGGATGGATGTAGTGTTTTTAAAACATGGCTACAAATTCTTGACATTTCTCCGTGAAATTCCCTCCCTTTTAACATGTGCTGGCTGTAGTAAGTAACTGGATTCTAGTGCATGGAATAGGGCAGAACTGCTGTGAGAATGCTATGCCTGCGGCAGAAAATGTGACACAGCTTCCATCTGACTTTCTCTCGGGAAGGTCGCCCTGCGAAACCAGCCACCATGTTGTGCAGAATGAAGAAGCCCAGGACACACAGTGAGGCCTCCTACAGATGTTCGCGCTGAGACGGCCCCAGCGGACGTCCCGGCCAAAACCCCGCTTCAACTGCTACACGTGTGTGTAACAGCCTTTAGATGATTCTCATTCGCAGCTTCATGGCAACGCAGCTGATGCCAAGTGGAACAGAAATGAGCTGGTCTCACTGAGCTTCACTCAACTGCATCACTGGTGAACAAAACAGATGCTGTTTTGAGCCACTAGCTTTTGAGTTGGTTTCTTGAGCAGCAATGAACAACTGGCATTGATACTGATATTCAAAATGGTGTGAGGCCACAAAGAAAAGCAATCTAAAACCTGTAGGAGTGCCTTTCCACCAGGAGGTAGGTGGAACCCGAAAGGATGTGGAGAAGAATGAGAACGACACCCACAAGAGCCTCCAAGAGACGGTTATTGGGGGCTTGCGGGCCCCTAAAGGGGCTGGCCACAAAGACTTCTCAGCTAGTGAAGAAATTGAGTCTGAAATCTGGATGAAAGGGGACTCTTGCTGTGAAGTCACCAAGTAAAATCCATGAGATACATGAGCTAAGGAAAGACTGTGAACTGTAAAGGAACCAGGACTTATTGTGTTCAAATGGGTTTCCCATTTACAGCCTCTCCCACATGCCCTGTTGTCAAATCATGCTAAAATGAAGAAATGGCTTCTGAGTGAAGATCAAATTCGCTGTGCTCCCAGGAAGACTGATCTACGGATGAGGACAAGACTGTAAAGCCTTCCTCAAGACTTCGAAAGAGTTAAGGTGGGGCCTTAAATTCCTGGAAGGCTCTTCGGAGGAAAAGAATTTTAAAGGCATGGTCCTACAACAGCTACAGGAAGCCCAAGAGCTTATCTCAAAACGATTTATGATGGTGGCTTTTCTAATGGCACGAACCCCAATAAACTCTCACGCAACTCCAAGTTTTTAGGATAATCAAGTAGCCAAAAACCACCTTGTTACCTTGGACTAATAAAAACCAAGAGAGTGAAAAACAAAAGGAGGCCTGTGGGTGTTAGACATTTGGGTGGAGGAATGACGCTGAGGGAAGAGCTGCAAGCACAGGTCATTTCTTATGAAAAGGACAGAACAAAGAGCTCACAGGGGACAGCAAAGGGCCATGGAGCAGCATTGGCATGGTGTGGGGACAAAGCCCCAAAAAGCAGTTTCCAGGCTCTCGGCCTCACATAGAAAGGTGCTGGCTCGGGTAGTAAATGGCCATCAACTGTGATCAGATGGCCAGCAGCTGTGGCTAGTTGGCCGTCAGCTGTAACCCGTAAGCCATTGGCCACTAATATAACTGCTGTGGCTACGCTAGCAGAAAGAATGGGGGCTAGCAAGAAGATGGCGGCTGGCAAGCGCGGACTGCTGTTAGGCAGATTATGTAGATCCTGCTTCCTGTGTCTCCAGCCCAGCCGCCAGCGAGAATATATTGGTTTGACTTCCGTATCTATGGCTCCATGGGTGTTCCTTTTTGGCCTTACCGTATCCTGCGTTCTTATGGGGGGGAATGGGAGCTGAGACCCCGCCGTACGCCCCGCATGACAAATGGTGCAGCGAGCAGGGTCCCCCGCAGGACACCTGGTTAGGATTAAGTCCTAATCAAAGAACGGACAGCGCACATCAGGCTGTATTTCAAAATTGCCATGGACTAATGTGCCTTCCACTTTCCATTTCTGCAGGGGAAATTTCAGCAGTCGAGCAGAATGTTGGGTTTGTGGGTGGTAGATAACGTGTCTCTTCCTTTCTCATGTTTTCATATTGAAAGGTATTGTCCTTCAAGGGGCTATATCCTAGAAACCAAAACCCAGGCCCTTCATCACCATTTGCACCAGACTAAAATGGTAAAATCTTAGACTCAAACCTGAGCCTGATGCCATAAAATTGAGACTTGTGGTGAGTATTGTATAGGGATGAGTGTATTTTCCATGTGGGAGGAATATAAAGAATTGTGGCCAGTGGATAGATAGCTGGTTTTTAAATGTGTCCGTAAATTTTGAAATATTCATTGCATAAAAACAGTAGAATATGGGTCAAAATTAGTGACTTGCTCCTAATGAACAGAATATGTTGAAAGAGATTCCGTGTGAATTCCAAGACTCCTTCACAAAGGGCAACACAGCTCCTGTTGGTTATGTCTCTGAGGATCTGAACCTTGGAATCCAGCCCCGTGTTGTGGGGAGGCTTGGGCCACAATGCGAGCTGGGTGTTCAGGTGTAGGTGTTCCTGCCGTCTGCCTCAGCTAGATAGCCGAACAACAGTAGGCACCAACAACCAGACACGTTGCTGAACAAACTTTCAAATGATTCCAGCCTCCAGCCATCGAGCTGCCCCAATTGAAGCTGAGGGGAACGGAGACAAATGGCCCTGGCCACACTCTTCTTAAGTATGGATTTGTGAACCAAACAACTGTTGTTTATTTCAGCCACACCACTGGGAAATTAAGGAAAAAATAGACACACCTTCTGGATTAAAAAAAAAGAGATAATAAGAAACATAACTTATATAGTATAAATTACAGATATCTTCTTTTATTGCACTTTGCTGTATTGTGTTTTGCAACTATGTTTTACGAATTGAAAGCTTTTGACAATCATGCATTCACCAAGTGTATGAACAGCACTTTTCCGACCCAGTTGGTGTATGTTTGGCAGTTTTTAGCAATGAAGTACTTTTTGATTAAGGTATGTACACTGTTTGTTTACACATAATGTTACCACACACTTAATAGACTACAGACTAGTGTAAAATAAATTTATATGCACAATTCTTGTGATTCACTTTATTGGGTTACTAGCTGTATTGCTGTGGTTGGAACCAAATCTGCAACATCTCCGAGGTATGCCTTTAGTCTCCTTTATAGTGGAATCTAAGTAATGTGGAGATTGACTTATTAATGACACACAATGCTAATGAGAAGAAGCAGTGAATACAACGAAGACACAAGAAGTATCTCAAGGGTTCCCTTCAACGACAGCTAGGCAGGTAGGCATCTTTAGAAGCTTCCCTCAACATTCGGGATAAGGAAGGCTGGCAAGGAGACATGTGATTTGTAGTATGATAGTTGTAAAACTAGAAATAGCCAGTTAATAACCAAAATCAACCCTTTTTCCTGATTTCCATTCCCTAAAACTCTAAAAGAGATAGGCAGCTTTCAATATTTATTCATCAATCTAGTACTCAATCTTCACCTCCTTTTCCTCGGTGAGGAAATAGAGAGCATTATGGAATCATTTTTAAATCAGTAATAAAACAATCATAGTGTCCTCTGTCACTATTTAAATACAATCTCTCCTTTACCGTACTTCAAGCTTGTGTGTATGGGAAGGGAAGACCATGTCTTCTGTATCTTATACCGAAATGCTTCTCCGTATCACACAAATAGGCTTTGACATTTTGTAATTCACATCACTAATCTATTATTTGTTTCTGATTGATCGATTTCTTCCTGAATTTTAACAGCTGTACTCTTGAAATGTTTTCTTTGGATGGGATGAAATATTTACTCCATTAATTATGTATGAAGCTAAAGGAACAACTACGCATCTCTATGTGTTTCTCCGAATGTAGGATCTATGCCAAGAACAAGATTGGCACCAGTGTTTTAGAAAAGAACCGGGTCAAACAGAATCTACTTTTCAATTGCAAGATGATGGATTAGAGAGCTTTCTAAAAAGGAGAGCAGACGGTCCAGGTTTCATCTTCTCCTTCCTAGACAGTGAAATCTACGCAAGATGCTATGGATTAGGAGATAGACAAAATGAAGAAAGTGGTCCACCAAGTATCAGATCCTATTACTGACATTTGATGGAAATGGGAGTGAAAGGGAGGCACTGGGTTAAAGATTAATGTTTTGAATGAAGAAAACAAAAGGAACGAGTCGACTTTGTAAGCCTAATATCCCATCATGTCATAAGGTCACCGACGCATAAGCAGGCCACAGGCTTCATCCAGAAGCAAAACATCTCCACAGAAGTGGAATTGAAGATACTCCACTGCACTGACATTTTATTATTCCATAAGATATCCAGTAATATGCAAGATGACTGGGAAAGAGTTCTCATAACATTTGATTTGGTAATGGCGTAAGGACAGATCTATAGATCAATGAATGAAAATTAAGGGTCCAGAAATTAACCTCATATGTAGAGTCGAGTGATTTTTGACAAGGGTGCCAAAAAATCCAATTGGATGTGAATAGTCTTTTGAACAAATGATACTGGATCAACTGGATATCCACATGCAAAAGAAAAAATTAGAGCTCTACATCATACCAGATATAAAAATTATCTCAAAATGTAAGAGCTAAAATTGGAAAAGCTTAGAAGAAAGCATAGGTATACGTCTTCATGAAAGAGTTCTAATTGTGTTTAAGAACAATAAATTAACTGGAGTGCATTAAAATAAAATAGTTCTGTGCTTTAAAGGACACCATTGAAAGACTAAAAAGGCAAGCTAATGAAAGGGAGAAATATTTGAAAATCTTATGTGATAAGAGAGTTTTATCCAGGATATATAAAGAACTCTTACAATTCAACAAGAAAGAGACAATCCAATTTTAAAAGGGCAAAGGAATTGAATAAACAGTTTTTCAAAGAAGATATACAAATGGATAATAAGCATGTGAAAAGATTGCTCAGCATCATTAGTGATCAGGAAAAACTACATCAAAACCACAATATGGAGCAGAGAGTTCACCAGTGGTTCCCTAGGGCTAGGAAGAGTGGGAAGGGCAGACTGGCACACGCTGAAGGCTAACAGTACACGGATACTTTCCAGGGTGATGAAAATGTTGTAAGACTGATTGCGATGATGACTGCATAAAGCTTTGAATACACTAAAAGCCACTGCACTGCATACTTTAAATGATGGAACTGCATGCTATGTTCATTACATCTCAATGAAGATTGGAGCCAGTGCTTTGGGGTCATGCAACGGTGTTCTTCTTGGCTTTAGATCACTAGCCAGGGTTGAGACAAAGGAGAGGTAACAGTATGCCCTTTTATAGAAAAATGATATAAAAAATAAGCTATCTTTTTCACTGCTTGAGTCTGTAAAATTAAGGGAGAAATCTATATTGTACTGCTTAAAGCATTGAGTGGTTTGTATTTCCCCAAATTAAGTGATTTCTGGGTCCCAAACGGATTACAAATTACCTTCTGTTTTAACCTAGTCATCTGAATAGCCATTTCAGATTGATTGGGTTCTAAATCTCCAAGGAAACTAACCTCTCCATTTTGACTGTCATGTAGCATCCTTGTATTCTGAAAGAGGGTCTTCAGTCTGCAGAATTGTAGAAAACGAGTAAGTCAAATTCTTTAAGAGTAAATGTTTAGTAATTATTTAAAGAGATGATATGTCTATCATACAAAATAAACAAATCTATAAATTATGATCCTCTCCTATTTGTTCCAGTATAATAGTTTGAAAGCAAACTAATTAAATTATAATCTTAGGTAAGTAACAAAACAATTGTGATACATATGATACAGACTTAATATTGTAACAATGTACGGTTCTTATAATTAAAGTATTATTAATATCTACTTGAGATTGTTAGTATCAAACATTAACCTATTATTAAATATCAGCTATAAACCAGAGATCAGTATCCAAGCTGAAGAAGGAAAGTATAATACATGTGGGTGTTTTGAAAAGACACAAAAATACCATTCGGTGCCTACTGACCACAGTCTACCAGAAGAAAAGAAAGTACATACCAACAAGAGATCATTCAAAATAGAAAGAGAAACCGGAAAGAAAAATCTGAAGTCTGAGTGGAGGGGAAAGAAAAGGGGCAGGGCTTTAGAAGAAAGGAAATTGGAGAGATAATGTGTCACAGTCTCTTCGAGTCTGTTTTACGAAGAGATCTTTGCTAGCACAAAGTTAACAAAATGAGAAGAATACAAAACAATGCAGAGAAAGACAGTGACATGGGAGAAAAAACACTGAGGAGAATCAGAGAAAAAACTTCATTCAGTAAGCAGCAAGTAAACAGAAAGCAAACCATGTGCGGGCTTCCCAGACGTTGGGAAAGATTCCATTATTATCTGAGTGAGATGATTACTCATCTCATTCTTCTTTACGTTATACATATGGTTTGGTATGTATGACATATTTTATAACTGAAAAAAAGTAGAAAGAACATAGAAGCCAAATCAATAACAATTCTGATGTTGTTACACAATACCACAGATAGGTTTTTAGACATTAAACTGTTAGAATGCCAAAAGGAAGAACACTACTAAAAGAAGGAAAGATTACCAAAGAGAGCACAGACATCCTGCAGAAATAAAGATTCAAGGGAGACCAGGAAGAGTGCAATTGACAGTATATGCAAAAGACACTGTCATTATAGTTTTAGGAATCATTCAAGAGTAGGTATAATATTTTGGCATTCACACAAGTTTGTGCTGTGAGTTTCTGATGTAAATTCTTAAGTAGGATAACTTGGTTAATTATGAAAATTACAGGTATGAAATACATTTGTACTTAGGTTTTCATAAAGTAAGAATTATAATTAAATAGTAATTATTGGTTGACATGATCTGAAATATTAAAACCTTACCTGGTAACCTCTGTCTCTAATTCATCATTTTTCTTCTTTTGTTGATTCAAATTATATTGCAGAGATTCTAACTTCTCATAGTACTTTAATTGTTCCATTTCATCCTCAGACTTTGAAAAACATTTTTAAAGAAAGTTAATTTTAAAAATCTAGAGACTCACTCTTCTTTCTTTAAAATATTATTCCTCATGAGCTCACGAGTAATATGTGTACACAGGTGTATAAAATGTAGTTGTAGACCTGATGCCAATAAGGACAGAGTTCAAAAACAATGACATTTCTTAAAACAGCTGAAATGGATTTTACAGTGTCATCATTGGTTTCCTGGAATTTAAATTGCCAAACTTTCTTAAAAACAGAGGCTTTTACATGTAAAAATACTAAGTGTTAAAGAATAGATTTAAATAGTGGTTCTATTTACATTTTAGTTTCAAGAAATGCTCCCAGAGACATTTTCATCAACATTTCAAGATTTTACAGGGTTTATGGAATCACATTTTCATACGATAATCTTTGAAAACTTCCTGTGCAGTCCCCCTTACATTGTGATAATCTGACATGAGCATCAGATGAAGACTCTCATTCTCTGTAAGCGTTCTTCCATAGGTTTCAATTTCTCCTTTTCTAATAAATATTTTTCTCTTTAAAGTTTATCTTCTCTATATTATATAAAAACATAACTTTTTCTTGATTCCTGTAACTTTTTCTGTCATCCTGTTTTTCTCCTTAGACTCTAACCCTCTTTAATATGTGGTCTCATCCCCAGGTCCATATTTTCGCCACTTATTCTCTTCTTTTACATAAGAATCAGACTTTCTGTCCTTATAAGTGCACTAAAACATTTTTTCAGGGGCATCTCTTTCTTTAGTCCTTATCCTGCTTTACTTCTTAGCAGCAACTGATAAGGATGCCCACACCCTTTCTATGATCTTCTCAGCCCAACTCATTTCTAAACAGCAGCCCTGATGGTCAGTACTTAGCATTTAGCTCTCAGTTCCTTACATCCCAGTGCTTCAAACCACATTCCCTCATCTACAGTTGCAGCCTTCACCCCTTTACTGAGATCTTCTGTACTTTCCTTTTTCCCCTGGAGCTCCTCATAGACAGTGTCCCTCAACCACACACTCATACACCATGACTTGCTGTGGATCAGCTCATCTGGTACATTTTATGGGGATTCTTATCACTGTGACTGTGAGCATAGTGTTATTTTTGGATCTTGGCAGCTCCTCACCCTTAGGATGTTGACCAGCATACTTTGTCCTGTTTTTCTCTCAGAATGCATAAGTTTTTCATAAGCTTCACATTATCCACTATTCGCCTTTCCATTTTTGTTTGCTCTATTGAATAACTTCCTGTTCCTTGGGACCTGACCTGACCTATGGTAGTGTTCTGAAATTCCTTTCACAAGTACACTCCACTATCTTGTTTGAAGGCTTAAGTCAGTTGCAGCTATCCTTTCTTCCCAGTCCAGATGCTTCCTCTCAACATTGTGTGAATCAAATATCTTAACTCAGGTAATATCTCACGTGGGGGGAATCATGAGACGAGAGTCTTCTAGAGAAGTGAGGGCTATTGATTGAATTCGTTGAAACCTGTCATTATAAATCTTATGATATACAGGGTAGACCTTATGGTGGCTGATAATTCTGTTGAGATCTAACTACTTCCCCTAGGAATCTATAGTCCTTCATTATTTTGGTATAAGCTTAATCAGTTTTAGGTGTGCTTACAAATTTTTCAATTTTTTGACATTCAATATTATTTTATATTAATTTATATAAAATGTTATTTTATAGTATTTCATATTAATTTCAGGTGTACAGCATAGTAATTAGAATTTACGTAATTTAAGAAGTGATCCCCCTGACTCATTTTGTACCCACTTGGCACTATAGTTAGTTATTGTCATAGTATTAACTATATTCCCTATGCTTTACATTACATCCCCGTGACTATTTAGTAACTACCAATTTGTACTTTTTAATCCCTTCACCTTTTTTACCCTGCTCCGAACTCCCCTCCCATCTAGTACTCACCTGACACCATGCATCGTGATTACAATATTATTGACTATATTCCTTATTCTATACCCTACATCCCCATGACCACTTTGTAAAAACCAATTTGTACTTCTTAGTCCCTCCCCTTTTCACTCATTTCCCAAACCCCCTTCCAGCTGGCAACCAACAAAATGTTCTTTGTATCTATGAGTTTGTTTTAGTTTGTTTCTTTTGTTCTTAAATTCCATGTATAAGCAAAATCACATTGCATATTTGTCTGTCTGACACACTTCACTCAGCACAGTTCCCTCCTAGTCCATCTATGCCGCAGCAGATGGCAAGAACCCATTTCCTTCCATGGAATATTCCCCGAGCAATATTCCATTGTAAACACATACCATCTCTCCTTTTCCATTTATCCATTGATAGACATCCAAGCATCATGCGCATGTTGGTCATTGTAAAGAATGCTACAGTGAACATATGGATGTACAAGTCACCTCGAATTGGCGTTTTTTGTTTTCTTTGGATAAATACTCTGAAATGGGATATCTGGGTCATTCTTTGACTCTTGTGATAGCCTTTGTTTAAAAGTCTATATGGTATGATATAAGTATTGCTCCCACAGCTCTTTAAAAATTATTTTATTTTCATGAAATATCTGTTTCCATCCCTTTATTTTCAGTCTCTGTGTCTTTTGATCTGAAGCGAGTTTCTTGTATGGAGCATATGTAAGGATCTTATTTTCTTATCCTTTGAGCCACCCCGTGTTTTGATTGGAGCATTTATTTATTTATTTATTTTTTTAAATAGTTTTTATTTTATTTTATTTTTACATCCCTCACACCGTGAACCCCCCTCCCCCCATTGATTGGAGCATTTGATCCATTTACACATAAAGTAATTATTGACAGATATGTAGTTACCCGCATGTTATTAATGATATTTTTGCTCTTTCCTTTTTGTGTATTTTAAAGAAGTCCCCCTAATATTCCTTGTAATACTGGTTTGGTGCTGATGAATTCCTTTAGTTTTTGTTCTCCAGGAAGTTCTTTATCTGTCCTGTGATACTAAATGATAGCTTTGCTGGGTAGAGAAATCTTAGCTGTAGGAGAGTCTTTCATCACTTTGAATGTTTCGTGCCCTCCCGTCTGGCCTGCAAAATTATTGTTGAGAAATCAGCTGATAGTCTTATGGGTGCTCCCTTTTAGGTTACTAACTGCTTTTTCCTTGTTGGGTGCCCTCTTATAGGTTACTAACTGTTTTTTTTTTTTTTGCTGTTTTTAAAATTCTTTATTTACTTATAAACTTTGGCATTTTAATTATGTTGTATCTTGGTATGGGCCTGTTTGGGCTCATCTTCTTTGAGACTCTGTGATTTCTCGGCTTATATGTCCATTTCCTTCACCAATTTAGGGAAGTTTTCAGTCATTATACCTTCAAGTACAGGTTGAATTCCTTCATATCTTTTTTCTTCTTGTAGTACCCCATATGATGAGAATGTTGGTATGCTTGACATTGTCCCCGAGGTCCCTTAAACGATCCTCATTTTTTGAATTATTTTTACTGTTCTGATTGGGTATTCTCTGCTACCATATCTTTTAAATCATTGATTCGATCCTCTATTTTATCTAATCAGCTTTTCATTCCCTCTAAGACATTTGCTTTTTCAGTTATTTTATTCTTTACTTATGACTGATTCATTTTTATGTTTTCTATTTTCATTTTTATGTTTCCTATATCTTAGTTGAAGTTCTCCTTGAGATCACTGAGCATCCTTATAACCAGTGTTTTGAACTCTGCATCTGATAGATTGCTTGTCTCTATCTTGCTCAATATTTTTCTGGAAGTTTGTTCTGTTCTTTTATTTGGCATGTTTCTTTGACTCCCCATGTTGGCTTCTTCCTTGTGATCGTTTCTGTGTATGAGGTAGGACGGCTGTGTCTCCCAGGACTATTTGAGTGGCCTTAGATAGTAGGTGTCCTGTGGGGCCCCGTGGCACAGTCTACTTGTTAACCAGAGCCGGGTGCTGCAGGTGTGCCCCTTGTGTGAGTTCTCTGTGCTCTCCTGTTGTAGTTCAGCCTCTGTTGCTCTTTGTATGTCAATGGGAGGTATTGATGCTCAGGCTGATTGGTTGTGTGGACTGACCATGACTACAGTGGAAGAGCTGTTTTGGCACGGGCTGCCTCTATAGAGCAGGATTTGCTTTAGCAGGGCACTGGTGTCTGCCCTGTGTGCACTTTGGTTGTGTCTTCCTTGGTGGCATCCAGGTGATGCTCCAGCTCTGTTCAAGGATGATCACCAGTTGTGTTAGCCCTAGGGACTCCTGTCAGTGGCCCAGCTACAGGCCAAGACCAGCCGCAGCCTGTGTCCTGTCTGGGGCCAACTATCTTGACCACAAAGCAGGACACAGATGGCTGCCACCTGCACTGGGTTCAGAGGTACCTCAAGAGTTCCAGTTGCGAACCACAGCCAGCTGCCACTAGTGCCATCTTGGGTCTGCACAGCAAGAAGTAAAGGACAGCTGAAGCCACATAACACTTGTTTGAGTTTTGTGAACCGTTGAGAGATTTTAGGTAAGCCTGCAGCATGAGCCAAGACAGGATTTTTTTTTGGAAAAGGCACTGAAAGCAGCTTGGGTTGGCTCTCAAGTTGGGTGGGGCAGGTTCTCAGGGAATCACCAGGGTGGGGTGGACAGTGTTAGCCAGGTTGATGTAGACTCAAGAGATGGCGGCCATCTATGTCTCACACTGCGATGGGTGATGGAGCAGTACAGAAACAAAGGATTCTACAAGCACCTCTGTGTGGGAGAAAGCTCCCTTCCAGCCATCACCCTAAAACCAGAAAACTTAGTTCCTGCCCTTATATCCCTGACATCTTTTGAACTACTGCCCAGTGTTGGAGTTCGGGGCAAACGAATCTGTCAGTTAGTAAGCCCATTCCAAGCCCTATAAGAGAATCAACTGGGACTCTAGCCACGCTTCATCTCTCCCAGCCAGAATGACCAGTGGTTTCCACAGCCAGAAGCTATAGGGACATCTCTCTCTAGCACTGGAATCCTGGGTTAGGATGCCTGGTGTGGAGCTGGGTCCCCTCGCACCCCAGGTGGACCTCCACAACCAAGATATCCCTCTAGACTTTTAACAGTCACACAGGGGTCTGGCGTCAGCTTGTTCTGTTTTTCTGCCCCTCCTACCAGTCTCGAGGTGACTTCTTCTGTATGTCCTTAGAAGTAGGACGACTTTGGTTGAGCTAGACTTCAGGTGATGCTCAGTGATGATTGTTCTGTAGTTTAGTTGTAATTTTGATGTGGTCGTGAGAGGAGGCAAGCATGGCATTTACTTACTCTGCCATCTTGACCACAAATCCCCAATTTTTCAATTTTTGATACCTTAATATAATAGATTTCTCTATAAAACTGTGATGTGACAACTCATGGAACTCACATTCATGTAAGACTCCTTATCAACACATTATCATGTCACTCCTATGAAAAGTATGCTAACATAATGTGACTTAATTGACAAGAAGTCTAGACAAAAATTTTTTTCAAAGTTTCTTTGGCCACAAGAAGGACCATCAGCACAATATTCTGTTTCCCTTGATGGGCATGTCTGTTTAATGAAATTGCTTAGACCTGGCTACTGTGACTGAAAGACACCAGCTGGAAAGTACATCTACGTCAATGGTCCACCTCGGGTCACAATGCGATCTTATGATGGGAAATCCTAGGGAGCCTCTCCTACAGAGGACAGGAGGATGGCAGGGGAATGTTGTTCTGCTTAGGAAATAGTGATATGGTTTTCACTGTCCATCAGGAAATTGTCATCCTGGATGACACATCAATCTTTTCTGACATCAAACTGTTAAATCTTTAAAGGTGTATGATTAACTCAAGTGAAGGGAAAAAGATTAGTTTCTAAACTTGTAAAGCTAGAAGCACTATGTTACTATGTAAGGCCTTACTTGGGCATTCATTTCTACTTTTACACTGGCATCTCTTTTCTTTTTCAAAATCCAACAAAGAGAAAAGTATATTCTTTTCGGGAAACATTTGCACAATGACCCAGTATTCGTTAATGACGAAGAAAACAAATTAGAACATTAAAAGTAATTCATTCTGGAGACCGAAAAAAATGGCGGCGTGAGGTGAGCCTCTGTAACGCTCCCCTGGAATTTACAACGAATCAGACAACAATAACTCCACAAAGGACTCCTTGCACAGCAGACAGGCAAGATGAAGAGGCCCACTACTGAATTCACCTCCAGGTGGGTGAATCGCGCGAGCGGGGGAGGAGGGAGAGGAGAAGTGCGGACGCAGGATGCAGACCTAGCTCAGTGCTCGGAGCCCGCTGCTCCCGGATCTTCCGCAGCTGCGGGAGAGGGAAGGACTCGAACTGCTAGTGCTCCGCTTACGGCCCACAGGGCTGAGGGGGCAGCATACAAAACTGCTGAACACAACGCTCGCTCACGGCAGACCTTGGAGCAAAGACTGAGGGAAGAGGGCTGAAATCGATGGTTTAAGCCCTCACTGCCGAGCGGAGAACGGAAGCCCTAGACACGGAGACTAGCCGCCCCCTCCCTACCCTCCCAGAGCTCGCCCTGCCCCCACCTGCCCGGTGCTAAAGCGATAAAGTAGCAGTGTCGGATCAAAGGACAGAATATTTGCTGCTCTGAGAACTGTGGACCGCAGACACAGATTCGCAGCTCAACTAGTTCCGGCAAAGGGGAGGGAGCTGTGGAAGCAGGACTGGCTGTGGTGGTGGTCGCAGCCATTGCTCTGGGCCACCTCTCACAACTCACCCCGCCCCTGGCCCCACCTATCTGGGCGGATCCCTGCAGGAGTAAACAGAACTGCTGAAACATACGGGCTCTGAATCTGGTGCAGAAAGAGCTTTGGAACTTCAAAACCTCTTCGCATACCTATCAACCTGTTGCAGAAGCCACTCCTGTAGATGTCTAGGAAGAGAAATAGTAAATCAGTGATTGCCATGAATAACCATGGCAACAAGATAGCTCAGAAAGAAAGTGAAAAGTCTCCAGAAAAGGAACTTAGAGATATGGACCTTTGTGATTTAAATGACAGAGAATTCAAGATCGCAATTCTGAAAAAACTGAACGAGATGCAAGAAAACACAGAAAGGCAATTTAATGAACTCAGAAACACAATCAAAGAACACCATGAGCATTTTACAAAAGAGATTGAAATCTTGAAAAAGAACCAAATAGAATTTCTGGAGATTAAGAACTCAATAGAAGAAATTAACAATAAAATATCCAGCCTAGGTAGTAGATTTGACCAGATAAAGGAATGAATCAGTGACATCGAAGATAGGAACCTGGAATTTACACAGAGGGAAGAAGGAAGAGACTTGAGACTTAAAAGAAATGAAAGAACTCTACAAAAACTTTCTGACTCCATCAGAAAGAGCAATATAAGAATAATGGGCATACCAGAAGGAGAAGAAAGAGGGAAGGGAACAGAGAATATATTCAAACAAATCGTCGATGAGAACTTCCCAAACTTGTGGAAAGAATTGGATCCTCGAATCCAAGAAGCAAATAGAACACCTAATTACCTCAATCCCAACAGGCCTTCTCCAAGGCACTTGTATTGAAGCTGTCTAAAATCAATGACAAAGAAAGAATCCTCAAGGCAGCCAGGGAAAAGAAGACGGTAACTTACAAAGGAAAGCCCAGTAGATTATCATCAGATTTTTCAGCAGAAACTCTACAAGCTAGGAGGGAATGGAACCAAATATTCAAAATATCGAAAGAGAAATCATGAGCCAAGAATAATATATCCAGTAAAGATCTCCTTTAGATATGAAGGAGGAATAAAGACCTTTCCAGATATCCAGAAGCTGAGGGAATTTTCTAATACACGACCTGCACTACAAGAAATACTAAAGGAGGCTATTAGACCACCATCAACAGGGACAACTTGTGGCAACCGAAACATAAAAAGGGGGAGCGTAAAGGCCTGAACTGGAATATGGGAATAGAGAAAGTAAGCGTACTGAAGAAACTGGAATACTCTAAATACTGGAATACTCAAACTTTCTTTTACAGAAACTCAAGGGTAACCACTCAAAAAATATCCAAATCTGAAATATATACTGTAATAAAAGAAGAAACAGAGGGAAACATCATAGAATACCACCACACAGAAAAAACAGACAACAACAAAAAGGCAAAGAAACAATGGAGACACAGCCTTACCAGTAAACTAAAGACAGAATGACAGGAAATCCTCACATATCAATAATCACCCTAAATGTAAATGGACTAAACTCACCAATAAAGAGACACAGAGTAGCAGATTGTATTTCTGTGGTGTCCGTGATAACTTCCCCTTTTTCATTTCTGATTTTGTTAATTAGTGTCTTCTCTCTTTTCATCTTAGTGAGTCTAGCCAAGGGTTTGTCGATTTTGTTAATCTTTTCAAAGAACCAGCTTTTTGTCACATTAATTTCTTTCTATTGTCTTTTTGTTCTCTATTTCCAAGACATGGAAACAACCTAAATGTCCTTCGATAGATGAATGGATAAAGAAGTTGTGGTACATATACACAATGGAATACTATTCGGCGTTAAGGAAAGATGATATAGGAGCATTTGTGACAACATGGATGGATCTTGAGAGTATAATGCTAAGTGAAATAAGTCAGACAGAAAAAGCAGAGAACCCTATGATTTCACTGATATGTGGTATATAAACCAAAAAGAACAAGACAAACAAATGAGAAACAAAAACTCATAGACACAGACAATAATTTAGTGGTTACCAGAGGGTAAGGGGGTGGGGGGTGGGTAATGAGGGTAAAGGGGATCAAATATATGGTGATGGAAGGAGAACTGACTCTGGGTGGTGAACACACAATGGGATTTATAGACCATGTAGTACAGAATTCTACACCTGAAATCTATGTAAATTTACTAACAATTGTCACCCCAATAAATTTAATTAAAAAAACAAAAAGTAATTCATTCTCCAAATCTCACTAAAGGGTTTAGATTTCAAGGGAAATTCAGAATTCTGGATCAAATCATTACTCAAATGCCTGGACTCAAACAGATATTTGTAGTCCGATGTTTGTGGCAGCATAATTAGCAACAGCCAACAGTTGGAAAAACTGAAATGTTGGACAAACGAAAGGATAAATGAAATGTGGTATATATCAAATGTTGCCTTTAGACTATCACAATGTTTTTCTATAAAAACCTTACTACAAAAATCATTAATTTTATGAACTGAGATTTCTTTCTCTGTAGAGAGAAATTACATTACTCCCAGCAAGTAGTATCAACATGAATTCAGTACTTTTATTAATGAGACTGTTCTTATTGTCTAAAATATCCTTATGTGCTACTATGACAAACATAGAAATTCCTTTGCAGTATGACAGAAATGAAGAGATTCACTTACCAAACTTGTACCTGACAGGTGCCTGAGAAGCTGTTCGATTATGCCCACTAGCTTTTGAATTGTCGGTATTAGGTCAATATTTTCAGCTTCAAGCCTAAAGTGAATATTTTGACATAATTATTCTCACACATTGACTTTAAAGCATACCACATAATCGCTGAACAAATATCTAAGGTGCAACTACATAAAATCTTACAATTTGAAAAGCACATGATTTGGCAATTGTGCCGTTTTTCTAGTTGTGAATTTTGCATAATGTGCAAAATTAGAGATAATGTACACAAATTATTCTTTTCAAGGTAGCTCAAAGCTGCCATTTTGACCCAGGTTCACACTCATGTGTTTATTGTTATAACTGATCTAATGGTCATACTACACTACACATCTGCTTTATAAATACTCAAGTTATTTTCTGTGCTGCTTTAACTTATACTTTTGCACGTGATCTTGCATCTTCTCAGTGCATCGTGCATCCTCTGGATGTCGAGCTCCTGCTTCTTGCAGCTAAAATAAAGAAAAAGTTATGTTTACTGATGATCTATGACATCGGACAATTAAGTTCGTAAACTTGTTGCAATGATGTTGCTCCCCGTTTTTTAATATATATGATGGATTGTTCATTATGAATTTCTACCAACTGGACAAACAGTTAACCAAGTTTACTCTTTGGAAGTGCTTAAAAGGTTGTGTGAAAAAGTTAAGATGACCTGAACTTTTAGCCAACGACTCATTGCTCTTGTATCACAACAATGCACTAGCTCACACGGCACTGTCTGTGAGGGAGTTTTTAGCCTGTAAACAAATAACTTTATTGCAACACCCTCCTTACTCACCTGATCTGGCCCCCAATGACTAAATATGTCATTACCCAAAGAGAAAGAAAATATGGAAATGAAGACTATTTGATGACATTCAGGACATCAAGGGTAATATGATGATAGCAATGATGGCCATTCCAGAAAAAGAGTTCCAAAATTGCTATGAACTGTGAATTAGGCGGTGGCATTGGTGCATAGCTTCCCAAAGGGAGCTTTGTGACCGCAGTGATATTCAGCAACGAGGTATGTAGCACTTTTTCTTGAATGAGTTCTCACACTTAATTATCATACCTTGTAGTACAAATGACCCAAGAAGTCAAACATACTGTATTCCAAGCATCCCATCAACTCTAATTTTAAATATTCACATACGTGAATTACCAGGCTATTCCAGTGATTATGAAAGTTAACAGGCTACTCTTGGGGGCAGTCAGATAGTCATGGAATAGTTTGAGGGGCAGTAACTAAATAAGAGCCAAAATGCCTGGGTTTTTATCCCAAGTCCACCAGTTATTAGCTGGGTAACCTTGAGCAAAATACTTAAATTTTTTGGGTCTCAGTTTCTTCATGTATAAAATGAGACAATAGTGGCATCTACCTCACTGGGATATTGGGAAGATTAGATTAGGGAACATATGTAATAGAAAAGGACATGGCACACAGTAAAACCAAAGGGTTTGCAGTTAGCATTATTATTGTTGCTGTATTTTATGTTCTAATAAAATTTGATATTTTACACAGATGGGATGCCAATGGAAGTGGAACCAGTGTAAGAGTACACCAGTTACACTGAAATCATTCATCAAACTATCGGCAATGTCAGCAAATGGGGAACATTAAGCCTAGAATATAACCCCAGTACTAAAATCCTTTTCCCAATTCCAAGAGCCAACAGTACATTTTCTCTGCTTCTAATAATGTATACGTTCCTATGTCTCTGTACACTCAGTGGGTAATGAGTATGGACTACAATGCAAATACCACCTCCTGGATTGAGCATACAATTTATATGACTGTGAGAGGCAGGGTAAAGCCACTGTCATGGAAATAACGGACTCTAGTGCTAAAGCCAACTTCCCAAATGAATTCCTTCCCAGCAACTAGTTCTGTGGGGATGTGTCAGAACTCAGAGGAGCAGATGGAAGCAGCACGCTCTGGCAGATCAGAAAAGCCGTCCTCAGAGCTGTAGTTAGAACGTGCTATCGACCTGTACACCCTGGCTAGCTGCAGACAGGAAGGGCTGGCTCCCTTTTATTTTATATTTTTATTTTCACGGAGAGGGGGAAATTGAGCATTTCACTGAACAATTTTCTATTAGATTCGTGCTTTCAGTTTTATATATAATTGTGAAAAATACTTTCAGAATAAAAGTTTAATTATATCAATGTCTCCAAGGGCAAGTATTGGTTTGGTATAAAATATTTAATTTTATCCAAACAACTGTTGAAGAAAACATTTTCAATTTATACAAGGATAGGTGCCATCATATCAAATACTATTTCCCCTTAGACAAACTTATACATAGAAAGACAGAATTCTCTCTCATGAAAAATTGAAACTATGTCAAATGTAGGGCTTGATTGCTCTGCACAGACTATCTGACAAGTGCTGAGGAACACGAGTTCAATGAGAGTTCAAACAGTCAGAGAAAGCTTCACGGAGAAGCCAGATTGGGAGCCAGAAATCCGGGGGCAGGGAAATCAAAACACTGGCTCCCACCATAACTTGTAAACTCGTGTTCATAGCAGAATTATTAACAGCCAAAAAGTGGAAACAACACAAAGTTCCATCAACTGATGAATGGGTAAGTATTTTGTCCACAAGGTGAAGCAACGTTGGGCAACAGGAAGAAATAGCTAACAATTGATATGTGCTACAACACGGTGGAACCCTGGAAACGTGATGTTACATGAAAGAAGCGAGTCACAAGGGACCTCAAATCGTGTGATTCCATTTACATGAAATATCCAAAGTAGGCAAATCTACAGAGACAGAAAGTAGATTGGTGGTTGCCTGAGGCTGGGAGAGACAGGAAGATAGGGTGACAGCTAAGGGATGTGGGGTTTCTTTTGGGGGTGATGGAAATGTTTTATAATTGTGGTGATAATTCCACAATTCTCTGAATGTAACAAGAGATATTGAATTGTATATTTTAAGTGGTGAAATATGATATGGGAATTGCATCCCAATGAAGATTAAAAAACACACAAATATAGTGAATCTGGATTATTTTCTTAATTCTCTATTGTGGGTGTGCATACTATAATGATCAACATATTTCTACACTTTTACAATAATTCTAAAATGAAAACAAAATGAAGGCAATGCCTACTTCAACTGGTTTGTATACTGAACTTTCTGTACAAGTTAGTCTGAAGTCCATGAAATATATACCAATGCTGTAACCATTTACAAAAGTGATGATAAGAAATAAGACAAATTTCTGACTCGTTCTAGTAAACATTATCTTCTGATTTTAAATGGCTGCCTCATCCGGGTAATGGACATATCACTATACAATATAGTGTAGTAGGAAAAAAGTCC
The DNA here is from genome assembly GCF_964194185.1 of Rhinolophus hipposideros. Taxonomy (NCBI): domain Eukaryota; kingdom Metazoa; phylum Chordata; class Mammalia; order Chiroptera; family Rhinolophidae; genus Rhinolophus; species Rhinolophus hipposideros. The sequence continues at coordinate 261,445 of NW_027669000.1, forward strand.
CTCGATTTCTATGAGGAATGCTGCCTATTCCTCAATGTTACCAAGGGTATAGACTATAAGAAAAAACATACAATGCAAATAGCAGGATGGAAGCCAGAGTTTAAGGAAGAAGTGCATTATAAAGATAATAAAATTATAATAAATTAATTACAACGAAAACACAAAAGAAAGCTGCCTTGAAAATCAGGATCCTAAAACACTTTATATTGATCAATTATAGATGAACACTTGACAGGTTACATTTCACACATACCTGACTCCTGATATGCTCTAATGTCTTGAAATCCTGTGTCTCAGCTTCTGAATTCATACGGTAATGTGATCTAACCTCCAGTGAAGCCTCTGACATAGACAGTTTTTTTGTGGAATCAGGTAGCTCTTGTTGAAATTGTCTCCCAAGCACCTAGGAAGATGATTCTGTTAGTGATCTTATAATCACATCTATTAAATTATGTTAAAATTTGCTAACTCTAACATATTAATATAATATGTAACTCGAAAAAGATCACCCCATGCATCAGTTCACCTTCTTTTCTTCTTTTGGACACAATTCTGTCTACTGAATCTGGGTAAGACACAGAAGGTGTTATCCTGCTGCCCACTCACTATTACGAAGGTTACTTGAACAACAGATTCAGCCCCACTCTCTACTTCCCCTGATGAAGCAGCAAAGCTTAACAATCTACTGACATCTCAAGGGGAAATTGGTATGTCGGTGGGACTAGTGGTCGTCAAGTATACATTGTGGAATGTTTTTCCCCCTTTTTCATCACAGGCTTAAATTGACTTCACAGGTCCTCACATATGCAGTCCACTGCTCACAACCTTCCAATAGATTCCTGTATCTTAGAAGAAAAGCGAACTCATTTCAGTGGTCTTCAGGGCCCCAGGTAACGTGGCCTGGACCTCCCTTCCTGCTACACATGAATCCTGCCTCCCCTCACTCATCTGAAAATGGAGACCCAGTGCCAAATTAATAAATCAGAGACCGCTACAAATCTCTTTGAAATGGATAAACTTATGTCCAAATGATAGTAAATGGGCCTTGTGATGAGAAAAAATGAATTTGTAAAAATAGTCAAGGACAATTATACATAGCAGTGGGAAGATTAAATCAAGTAGAGTTTTGATAAAACTCCTCACATTTGTCCCAAATTATGATTTAATGAAAAATTAGCTGCCTTTAAAGAGGTCACAGGTCCTAAGAATACATTATTTGAGACTGAAATAGTTCCAATTTATATCAAATTGACATGAATAAAAACAAAATTATACCAACTAAAATGTGGAAGAAACTACTGAGGGAAAGGGACAGCATCTACACTTCAGTTCATGTGGGAAATCTAGAATTAACTTTCTAGGTAATCCACTTAATTGAACCTTTATCTCTAAAAACTGTTTGCATAGGAGCATTTCCATTCATCTGCTTCATAATGGTCTTACAATGTGGTAACAGAAAGATGAAAATTATTATTGTAGCAGTATAAGACTAAATCATTCATATCAACATGTATCTAATAACAATTTATACCTTAAAATTTCATAGTCAACACAATGCCTTTACTCCAAGTAAAGCACCTCATAGGTCTAAGTTTTGTTTGCTGGATACAATGTATGCTTTTAAGCTGTTAGAGCAAATACATTTGTAATCTCTATATTTTTAATATTCTGCTAGATTCAACATTTAGCCATCATCAAATATTTGAACATTGAATTTTCTTTCAGGAAATGTGAAAACTATCTTTCTGGATACTTACCTCTCTTTCTGATTTATCGTTTTCATACTGGCACATTCTTCCTTTCAAGTGATTCAATTTGCTGACTAACTCCTTATGGCTCTCTTTCAACACAGCATCTTGTTTTTCACATTCAGCTTGAAGCACTTTTCTAAGCCCCTGAAGCTGCTCTTCAATATTCATTCCTGACTTTTCATTATTGTCACTTTTGTGGAACGCATCATCCAGTTGCCTTCGAAGAAGCATGTTTCCACTCTGTAGGTCAGATCTTTCCTCCTTTAGGGATTCCAGCTTTCCAGTATACGGGTTCAATTTTTCTGGTTCCCTTTGATTCATGTGTTCAATTTCCTCCTCTTGACACTGAGTTTGGTTTAGGTCTTTCAGTACAGGTTCAGCAACCAATGTCCTTTCTCTGACAGCATATCTTGTTTGAGGGAGCTCAGTGTCTAAGCTATTGGATTTACTTCCAGGTTTAGAAAGTTGCTGAGAATGAATCTCACTGTTTTCTTTTAGGTTACACATAGCAAACCCGATGTTGTCCACGAAATGCAAGCATTCATCTTTTAATCCCTGGAAATGATTTTGTAGGTGTCTTAATTGCTTACTAAGCTCATAATGATGGTCGGATTCCGCTTCTGTTTTCAATCTTTCTTTGCTTTGTCTTTCGTTCTCCAGTTGAGAGTTCAGCATTGTATTCTCAGCTGTTGGGACATTAAGCTGTCTGTTATATTCAAATACTGTTTTTGTTAGCGTTTTGTCATTCTGTTTTATTGTTTTTTGAAGATGGTCCTTCTTTTCTTTTACATTTGCAGTGTCCTCAAAGTATTTATTTTCCACTTCCTGATTCTGAGTTTTGAGTGTTTCCATTTGCAGTCTTAGTATGGCGATTTCATCCTGCAACACGTGCTTTTCACGCAACAGGTCTTTCTCGTAACTCTCAGAATCCTAAGTAAAACAAAGGAGACTTGTAGCTAGCACTCAATGAAATGACATATCATGATATCCTCTGAAATTAAAGAAGAACCTAAATGTTTATATAATGAAAAGGTTGCAGTAGTTGGATATTCCACTGAAAATATACAATGTTGAATCCAAACCTCCAACTTCATACAAGCATAAATTCCCCAAAGTTAAAAAAAGATTAATATAAGATGCTGAATCCATGAAAGTGAAAAAGAGAATTTTAAAATCATAAGGGAATTTTAAGAGCCTCAGAACTGGAAAGGCAGCAAACCCAGAAGGCATGAAATAGAAGATTAAGAAGTCTGACTACAATTTAAAAGGTCACCATCTGAATATACACTTATCCCACAGTAAGAGTATTCACTCTGCATACATTTGGACTGATTACATTTCCTAGAATTTTTTTCCCAAGAATACTCAAAAGATATTTTACTTTTCTAATATTTTCAGAGTCACTTATAAGATTAAATCTACTAATCACTGATAAATCTAGGCATTGCGCTAAGCAGTTCTTTATACATCAATGAACTCATTTCGTTATCACAATTTCAAATAGAATGATTAAAAAGATGAGCAAGTTCAGGATTTTTTCCCAGGACTTTGGACTCTACAATAGGGTGCTTGCTGCTCTTCTAGTGTAAATATATAAATTCAAAAGAAGCCTTAGATTTCAAAAAACTCAGGGTAAATAGGCTAAAAATTATAGAGCTCTTCTTAGAAAGTAGTGAGATTATTTGCTGCTACATAAGTGTTGTTTCCTTTTCATAATGTTTAAAGGAGAAATAAATGTGAAATAGGGGAAAATACACTGACTTCTTTGAATAAAATACTCACCAATAAATTATCACTAAGTATGCATCATGGCATACAATTTTCTTCAAAAGTTCCTAGCACTGAAATAGGACTCTACTTGGAACAAATTGTTCCTTTTCTCAAAAGTAGGAGAATGAGATCTAAAAGATGGTCTCTGCACTGGCTATACTTCAACTGCTTACAATCAGCGGAAGTGAAAACTAACCTCTCTACTAATACAGCAAGGGGATGAAACCACTGCCTCCAACTGAAACTTCTGTTATTAGTAGCAATAGTTTTGAGATTGTAGAAAGCTCATCGATCCCTGTAAAAAGTATTGAAAGCCTCCCCTTTAGATGACACATTGGGAACGTCACTACTTGACTGTTGGACATAAAAGGATTTCAATCAAGAATATCATTTATTGCAATGGACCAAAAATGCCATTCTCCCTAAAATACACACACACACACACACACACACACACACTTTTAAAATCCTCTACAATTCCCATATGTACAACATTGGTTTTTAAAATATGTACATACACACATATTTGAAAATGACTAAACAAAATACCTCAGAATTCATTTTCTTAAGATTTATTTCTGTCTCCTTTTGTTGTTGAAGGCAATTGGTCAGAACTGTGTCATGTAATATTTTGTTGTCCTGTTCTCGGGAAAGTGGCCTCTGAGTGTTGTTTTCCTCTTGTACAACCTAGAGAATCGAATATGAACAAAGAAAAATTAGAATATAACTAAAATTTAACTGTTAAAAATCTTAATCTACGTTTACTTACTCCCAAATTATCGGACTTTAATTAGAAAGTGAAAAATAACTTGCCTTAGTCTAAATTAGAAGAAAAACATGAATCCGCAAAACTAATTTTGTCACTGTTTGAACTAAACAATTGGTTATATGTTAAATCCACCCAAAAAATGAAACAGTAGATGATTTTTAATGTCACAGAGGCTTTCTCATTTAAAATAGTTCACCTCACCATGTCTTAAATAGTGAGCCCCTACAGTGAATTTAAGAATATCTTTTAAAGATTAATAACTGGAGAATAGGCAAACTTTAATTAGAAGCCCACATCATTAACATCAATCAGTAAGAGAAGTAAATTCCTAAATATTAATTCACATTATACACTATGAGTGTTACACATTGTGTTATACATTGGTATAATTATCTGTTGCATCCAATTCTAACTTATTCAATACCCACTAGTAAGAGCAGACAAAAAATTAAATCATATTTACTGATTTCCTACACTGAAAGGAAAGATATTAGAAAGTTACTGTTTGTGTCCTAACAACCAAAGGTCCCATCCTGAGAAGATGTGATTCTCTTAAAAAGCAGTTGAGTTGAGTGCATGACCCCATTCTCTCCCTGAATGTAGACGCAGAGTCCATTACACAGAGGTCACAAGGAAGAATCCATCTCTAACCTTGGCCTTAGTGACCAGCCATATGGAACTGCACATTTTGAACCCCTGAAAATCATGACTCCTTTCACGGGAGCCTGAATCAGTGGCCATCATTTTTACATGGTTCATAATTTCAACTGTCTCATCATGTGATTCAATATTTGATGTTACTTTCTTTTTTATTTAAGGGAGTTATAAAAATTAAAGGAGCAAACAACATTCAGGACTTTCTTATTATTATTTTTGCCTCAATCCAAAGATAAAGTTGAGCTACGAATATCTATAGATTCTAACAACATTTTAAGTTTTGTAACTAGTTCAAATGTTATAAATATCATTCAGTTATGACCTTTTGACTCTAAAAGGCTAGCATGGAAGGTAATTTCAATTGGACTCTATTATATTATTAAAGCACAGAAAACCGTATTATACTAGAAATTTAAAATTGAATTTCACATACATGTGTGTAGTTCTTTTCATTTCCATCAAGCCTCGCTTGTCCTTCCTCTGATGTCATTCCTAGGTGTTGTCCTGCTGACAAATCTATGTATTAGTTAAAACGAACTACTTAGAACAATTAGATAAAAGCTATAATCTTTATAAATACAGAAAATAACATCTTATCAACTGAGACTTCAAATTAAGCGTCATCTTTTCCTGAATATTTACTTTACTTAAGAAATACTTCTAATTAGCTAACACTTCTAATTAGCTAACAAACCATTTGGGAAATATGAGATGTCACAAAGTGAAAGGCATACAAACATGTCAAAAATTCATCCACAAATTCATTCAATGAACATCGATGGAAAAACAATCAGAAAAAAACCCTACAATTTAGAAATGCAGTACAAACACATCGAGTTGCACTATATACTCTGTTCTCTACCTCATAACATACCTTTTGAACAACACCCTAAGATTCAACTGCAATGTCATTCATTGTTTCCAGAATGACTTACTTCTGATGCATTTATCAGTGTACACCCTTCCTTACATCTGAAATGTTTTCCTCTACTATTCTGAAAATTTCTTTTCACCTTTGAGGATTCAGCACTGGGGTTTAAGGAAGAAGACAGAGAAGAGGAGACAGACTGCGGACACAGCTGAGATTCCCATCACTGCTGGGAAAGTCAATTCTAAAATATATAAAGCCATAGAAAATCCAAGAAATATTTGATTGTTGGTTTCGGAAGGTGCTTTTTCATTTACAATACATACAGTTTTAACTGATACTTTTGAATTCAGAATATAAAACTAAAGCTAAGAAACTATGTTTTGTTTCACTAGGCAACCTTTAGATCTTTATGAAGTTTTCCCATCTGGTCCTAATGTTCTAAGTATAATTCTGCTGCCCACTCCCCAGAGTATGCTAAATACTAGTCTAAAGGAAATCACGCTTTCACCTCATTCTCTTTCTTATTTCCATATGTTATTGTGGTTCCGGAAGAATGCCAATGTCTTGCTAAAAGTCATTCTGTTTGGCTGTTAAGTTCCATAAACAGAGTAAACATGAAGTAGATTTTGCCACAAAATGACTATTGGAAAGTCAGAACTACGATCAACCTACATAGAGGTGGGCTAGAGTTGAACACTTTCTGTTTCTTTATTTCCTTCTTTGCTTTCTCTGTTTTCTGGTAGCTGTGATTCACTCAAGTCATGGAGCCTATAATTACATAACAGAAACACACCTACAATCTGAGTCTCTAGTTTATCTATTACGGTCATCTGTCCAAACTCTGTGGATGCTGACAGAGTTTTGCTCATGGAGTGTGATGCAAATGGCCTTTTATCACCAACTTTCCAATCCCTGCATCTTTGACCAGTTTCATGATTGGAGGTCAAAAAGTAGAATCCCAATCCGAATTCTGGGATTAAGTTTTCATTTATTAGGATGTAAAAATAACACAAAGTTGACTATCTTGTAAAACTTCCTTTTTCAGAGAAGCAGTCACACGTCCTCTTTTCCCCCAAACACACTATTCCTTCAGAATACATTTTATTTTAGGTGTCCTACACTTGCCATTTACATAGGTAAGTTTAATTAACTATTGTCACGCAGCAATTTCTATTACATAATGTGTTTCCAATTAAATATTTCCTTCTTAATAGTTAAGATGGTGAAGGGTATGATTTTTTTTGTTACTGTCAAAAGTTATGTGTAATCACTTATCTTAAGTTTAAATATGCATGACAAACATGGGTTTACAAAAACTTTTAATGAATCGTACTACTTCAAATAAGAAACTATTTATCATAAGACAATGGTCTTTTCTAAATGCTCCAATATCTTCAGAATTCATTTTTAAACCTCAGATAAACAGATATTCATATGACAAATTACAGTCCTGGGCGACCTTATTGTTTCCAAGGAAAAATGGGATCAAACTAGGTCCCCATGAGCTCCAAAGAGTACAGGGCACCATGAGACAGAAAACAAATACATAACAAAACATTTTCCTTTTGCTTTTTAAACACAATCTCAGCTTAAATCTATGAGACAAGTGAAAGAAAACCACAACAACTGTAGAAGTGAAGCTTTAAAGGCTCTTTTATCACTTCACATCCAGGAAGCCGTACATCATTTAAAACGGTGGTTTCGAATGTCATGTGAGAATCTGTGAAGTCCCAAGGTCTATCAGTCGAGGGGCCCGAAAAGGTCAAAGCTATTTTCACAGAAATACTGAATGTCATTTGCCATTTTCACTCTCATTCTCTTCTAAGTGTACAGTAGAGTTTTCCACAGCCGTGATATCACAGCTCTGATGGTGACATCATAGCTCTATGGTTACTGGGTCGTAGCTCCAATGGCTCACGGAATGCATGACTGTGTGTGCTCGTATTTTAAATTGTTCAGTTTTTATTTCTAATATTGTAACTATCTATGGAGACTACCGACTTAAAAATATTCTTTGGAATTCTCAATAATTTTTAATAGCATAAAAGCATCCCAAGGCACAAAAGCTTCAGAATGCCTTTTTTCAAAGATTGTGTCTACCAAATATTCATTATCATTAATTACTTCTCCCATTTTTAATAATCGAAGACACCATAGGCGCACGTACACACATAGCCAGTGTCTGCTCAGCAGAACATCTGGTTGGCTTAAGACCATCAGTGTCACAACACTAAGAGGAAGTAAAGTTAAAACACAAATGACATGGTAGCAACTGAGGCTTACTTGGGTAAACGTCAAAATTCAAATGACCATTTGAAACGCTGGCAGTATCTTCCAGTTTGATTATTAACCTCTGAGAACCCCTATTAAGTACAGGGGTTCCAAACTGGGACATTTAGGATATCGAAACAAGAGGAGAAACATTTTAGTGAAGTCACCCTTTTAAAATCTTGTTTTCTTATTCCTGTCGATGTCTTTTTTCTCAAACATCGATACCAACAATGACATCACGTTGTTTATGTGAAATACTTCAATTAAATTTGTAACAAAGGAAAGTAAGTCTGAATAGAAGACTGTGAGCATGTCAAATGTCCTTGCGTACTCCTTCCCAAAATTAAATTGGTATTACACAGTGTACCTGGTCTGAAGGGTTGCACATCGTCCATTCCTACAGCTCTGTTAGGAACAGGATCTTCCACCTCAATGCTCGGCTGAAGGGGTTAGGAAACAAGATGATTAGTAATTAATGGACACTTCACACCATCTCTAGTTAATAATTCAGGATGAAAATGTTAAAGTTATTACCTCCAAGAAAAGGATTTTTTGAAAAATATGTGTTTAAGCAAATATTAGGTTGGTGCAAACGTAATTGCAGATTTGCAATTTTTTTTAACCTTTTAAACCTCAATTACTTTCACAACAACCTAATACTTTGATAAGTGTCCTTGATATAACTGTTAAATATTTCTAATGACAGATTTGTTTTTTAGTGTTAAAACAAGATACTTGCTTGACATGGTAAGAACCCTTGGTGTATGTCCAGTTGAGTTTAGACAGAACATTTTAGAACCTACTTCATCTATGTCAACAAGAGCTAGGAAAAACCGAACTCTTATTGGACAAAAAATTTGATAGAAAAACATGATTGAACCAAGTGGCAAAGAGATAAGAAAAACTTTTCATTAAATTGTGTTTCAATAAATGATAGGGAAAATGTTATATATAGTTATGCAACTTTTCAAAAAAGTATAATAATTTCTAATCAGGGAAAAATAAGAACATTTATTTATTATAGTCATCTGAAATGTACCAGACACTTACTATGCACATTTTATTTCTTTTCCACCCAAAACAACAAATATGAAAACAGTTTGATGATGGTTACCCCACTTCCTGCTTGGTGGCCATTCCAAGACATTAGAATGAAATGATGAACAGATGTGATCCATTGTTGTCTCTGCCCAGCAGGTTTTGCTCCTAGATCTTCACATGACTGGCTCCTTCTCATGCTTCACTTGGCCGTTTTTGTCACCCTCAGAAAGATCTTTCCTGACCACCGAAACTGCACTCCCACTCCTATTCCAACTACAACCATGCCCCCCACCCATGACAATATTCTCTAACCCAGCATTCTCCATTCTCTTTAAATGACCCAGATATAGTGACTTACAATGGACTGTTGTTCATTTGTTTTTCTGCTCCTACAGCTACAGCTGAACCCCTGAACTTCCCCATTCAGTGTCTAACTGCCCAGCACAAAGCTGGTATCTAACTAGAAATTTACTCAAGGTGAAACACTGAGCTCGCACCAACAGAGCCTCAAGTACCGAAACACTACACATCTACAGGGTATCGCCTATCACAGTCTCCTGAAGTTTAGCATCCCCCAGATTAGAAATTCACATGCTTCTGACTTTTCCACTCTGTTCTTAACACTACTGCCATTTGATTGTCCTTCAGGTTTACAGAAAGTGTCCTCACCATTTAGTAAGTCACTACGGCCCACTGTGATCATTGATTTTATATTTCTATAGCTCCCTTTACACTTCGCAAAGTGTTTTCACATTTGTTACCACATTAGTTCATTCCACATACTGAAAGGTAGGCATAAGTACCATTACGACAAATGAGGTCACTGACATCCGACAGGTTAAAAAGAAGTTTCCCCAAGATCCCACAGCTAGTAAGTGACCGATCCAGGATTCTATTGTGTTCTTATCGTCAAACACAGTGTCTATACCAGTAGGCAGCCGCTGCCTATATCAGAAGATCACACCTTTCTTATATCTTTCCATAGCTGTCATCTCACATTGGCTCATCATTACATTGTACTTCTAGTACTACGAGTACGGTCGCCATCATGTTACTCAATGCTTGCTATTTTAACTGAACACGACAGTTGTTACATATTAAAGCAGCACTCAGCCAAATTGTTGTTAGTGTAATCCAACATATTATTAGTATTCACCAGGCTTTTCCTACTGTAGAAAATGTCCTTGCGGACCTATTTGACAATACAAATATAATGATACTTTGATATCCCAGACATTATGTTTCCTAGTTCCAAGTTACAAACAAACCCTACTATCCAAATTCTTTCTGAATTTCATTAGGATATTTACACATCCACAAAAACCACAAAGTCATGCATTTGGGCATAGTTCGAACTGGAATAACTTTAATTTTTAGGTAAAGTTAACTTCACAACCCAAACCGATTCCTTATGACTTGGAAGCCTACGTGTTTTATACTATTCCCAAGATTCTGTAGCTATTGAGTTACCCATCCAGGATTCCATTCTGTTCTTTCCTCAAACACAGTGTCTAGACCAGTAGGCTGCAGTTGCCTGTATCAGAAGATCACACCTTTCTTATCTCTTTCCACAGCTGTCACCTCGCATCAGCTCATCATTACTTTGTACTTCTATTACTACAAGTATGGTTGCCATCAAGACACTCAATGCATGCTATTTTAACTGAACAAGACAGTTGTCCTGTATTAAAACAGCGCTCAGCTGATTACTGTTAGTATAATCCTACGTATTATTACTATTCACTATGGTCTTTTTTCATTGGAACGGTTTCTTGCAGATCTATTCGACATTACAAATATAATAATACTTTGATGTCCCAGGCATTATCTTTTCAAGTTCCAAATTATTAAAAAATAAACACCCTACAATCCAATTTCTTTCTTTCTGACTCATTAGGACATTTGCACATCTACAAAAACCACAGAGTCATGCATTTGGGCATAGGTTGACCGGGAATAATTCTTTAGCTTTTAGGTGAACTTAACTTCACAACCCAAACTGATTCCTTATGACTTGGAAGCCTTAGTGTTTTATGCTGTTCCACACTGACTTCCTTAAGTGACACTTGCAAGTTAGCAGAATTGTACTACGCTGTCTTATTATATTACGCACATAGCTAGTTTATTCATTATAGGATAAACCATAAAAAATGATTTGTATGAGGAAATGCAGCGGCGAGAAAGTAAAGTCAAAGCATACCTTTTTCATTTTAACATCACTCAATGGTGATATTTAAAATAGTAATGATAATAATAATAGTGTAAGACAGTACCTCAGAATCCCAAGGTGATTCTTCATCTTCATCTTGTCCTAATCCTAATGATGACTTTATAACTATAAAATGTAGTCACAGGTACATTAATGTGAACATATATTACTATGCATTTTAAGTACACATTCAGTCGTGCTTATTTCCATAAAAGTAATAGCAGAAAAGAATTCAGGGGAACGAAGCATTTGCAAGAAGAAGCAGTTGTTAGTAGTGGGGATACTTTTGCCCAAAAGATAGGAAAAAATGCTTAAAAGAAATGAATATCACATTTGGATCGACACATGTTAGATTTCTTTATAGCAGAGCTTAAGCTAGAAAGAATTCATAGATAGTCACTAAATTACCACTTATATTATTCTGGTGTGCTCCATCAACACAAGTCAAATTACCATTGTTTGCTTGGTCTTGTGGAGCACTTTCAATAATATCCACACGATTTTCTCTTTTTCGAATTGCTGGCTTGGTTGCTTCTTTCTATTAAAAAAAGAAAGAAAAAAGAAAAGAAAAACCCAACTTCAGAAAACATCCTATTCATTTACTCATTGACTCACTCACTCAGTCCCTCCGTAGGTAAGACAAGAAAACTTTACTGTAGCCGTCATAGGCACAGACCCAGGGGAAGCTGGAAATAGAAATGAAACATTTTGTCCTACATTCTAGTAGGAGTAGAGATATTATAATACATGAAAAGTAACAACAGAAAAGTACCGCTCTCCACTTCGACACCTGAAGTGAATAAAGTATAGTAAGGGCACAAAAGAGACGACAATCCGTTGTATCAGGGAAGCTCAGCAGATACTGCAAAGATAGGGCTGCGTCTTGAAAGTTATACAAGGTGCTGAGGGAAGGCATGAAGGGGATTCCAGAAGGGCAGCAGGAGCAAAAGCCTGAGATGTGAAACAACATGTTGTAAGTGAGGGCAGCAAAGGAATGAGGTAAGCCTGGAACTCTGAGAATGGGATGGAGAGACAACTGCAGAATCAGAACCAAATCAAAGAAGGCACATGTCATGCTAGCAGATGAATTCTACCCTCACGTAATGGGGAGTCACTCAGGAAGCAGAGGTGTTGCATCATCACAATTCTAGTTTACAACAGCCACTCGGGCTGCAATTTATGATATTGAGGACTTCCGTTTCTTTCTAGGATCCTATCCATCAGCCTGTCTTGTGTCACAGCATAGCCTCTCCCCGGTGCCTCCAAACCCACAAAGGCAGCTGCCAACAGTAGGTCACTTTGTAGCTTCCCCTAGGTGGCTCCCGGTTGGGCACAAGCAGCAGCTGACCTGGGCCTGCCCCACAGCCCCTCCCAAGAGGCCCCAAATCCAACACACCTGGGGATCAGTTTCAGCAACACCAGAATATCACCAAAATAGCTCCATAATGACACGCCCAAGCCATGGACTGAGCAGACACCAGAGCCCTGCTACAGCCGATCTCACTCTGTGGGGTCAGCCCACAAACAGGGGTTCATCTACTGTAGTCACAGCCAGTCGTCCTGAGGGTCAATTCCACACCCAGATGTGCCAACAGCAATAAGGCTCAAGTACAGCAGGAGGGCACACACCACCCACACGAGCTTCTGGAGCACCCGGCTCAGGTGACCGGGGAGACTGTACCACTGGGCCCCACACGACACCTGGTATGTAAGGCAATACTGTCAAGACGAGGAGAATTAGCAGATCTACAGAATACAGAGAAACAAACACAGAGAGGCAGTGAAAAAAGAAGACAGAAAGAAACATTTCTCTAATGAAAGAACAGGATAAAACTCTAGAAAAAGAGGTAAACCAAACGGAGACAAGCAATATACCAGATACAGAGTTCAAAACACTGGTTATAGAAATGCTAGATGAAATTAGGGGAAGAATAGACAAAGTAAGTAAAACTTCAACGGAGAGACAGCAAACATAAAAAGGACATAGAAATCGTTTAAAAATAGTCTGAAATGAAAAATACAATATCTGAAATGAATAATTTATAGATGGAATCAGCACCACATTTGGTGAAGCAGAGGTTCAATAGTGATTTGGTAGACAAGGTAGCACAAACACCCAATCAGAACAGAAAAAAAATGAATATAAATAAAAAAAAATAAATAAAACAGAAAGTGCTTTAAGGGATGTCTGGGACAATATCAGGTGTAACAACATCCGTAAGGCTATCTAAAGGAGAAGAGAGAGAGAGAGCAGGAATTGAAAACCTATTGGAATACACAATGATGGAAACCTTTCCTAACCTGGAGAAGGAGATAGACACACAAGCGTAGGAAACACAAAGAGTTCCAAACAAAATGAACCCAAACAGGTCCACACCAAAACATATCATAATTAAAATTCCAAAGGGTTAGGACATGGAGAGAATATTAAAACCATCAAGAGAAAAGTAGTTAGTCACGTACAATGGAGATCTCATAAGACTGTCAGGTGATCTCTCAAGAGAAAATTTGCAGGTCAGAAGAGATTGGCAAGAAATATTGAAAGTGATGAAAAGCAATAATCTACAACCAAGATTACTATTACTGCATCCGGCCAGGCTCTCATTTCGAATCAAAGGAGAGGTAAAGACTTGCCAGAGAAAAAGATGATGGCATCAGCACCAACAAACCAGTATCAAGAAATGTGAAACGAGGACTTGAAAAAAGAAGAAGTAGAAGTAGAAAGAGGAAGAGGAGGAGGAGGAAGAGGAGGAGGAGGAGGAGGAGGAGGAGGAGGAGGAGGAGGAGGAGGAGGAAGAGAAGAAATATGAATAATAAAATGGCAATAATTACATACGTATAAAAATTACTTTAAATGTAAATAGGTTAAATGTTTCAGTCAAGACATAAGGTGGCAGAATGGATAGGACTACAAGAGCCATATATATGACATCAAACTCAAAAATTTTTGCACAGTAATAGAAACCATCAACAAAATGAAAACACGACCAGATGAATGGGAGAAGATATCCAAAACATATAAGGAACTCATAAAACGTAACACCAAAAGACAATGCAATTACAAAATGAGAAGAGTACTTGAATAGACTTTTCTCCAAAGAGGTCACACAGATAGCCAAGAGACATACGAAAACATGCTCAGTGCCACTAATCATCAGAGCGATGCAAATTAAAAGCACAATGAGCTACCACCTCACAACTGTCAGAATGGCCATCATCAATAAATCAACAAACAACAAATGTTGATGAGGATGTGAAGGGAAGCCCCGTGCACTGTTGGTGGGACTGCAAATCTGACCAGACACAATGGAAAACAATATGGAAGCTCCTCAAAAATTTGAAAATAGAACTACCAGGTGGCATAGCATTCCCACTTCTGGGTTTTTCTCCGCAGAAATCCCAAACACTGATTTGAAACATGTATGCATCTGTATGGTTCTATTTACATTATTTACAATACTCCAGATAAAGAAATAACTGAAGTATCCATCGTAGTGGATAAAGAAGAAGTGGTACATATACACAACAACATACTACTTGGCTGTAAACAAAGAACAAAATCTTACCATTTGCGACAATGTGCGTGGAACTAGAGGGTATTATTCGAAGTGAAAAAAGTCAGATAGAGAAAGGCAAACACCACATGATTTCACCTATTGGTGATATGTAAAAAAAAATAAATGAACATAGAAAAAAGAAACAAACTCATAGGTGCAGAGAACTAACTGATCGTTGCTCAGAGGGAAGAGTATCGGGGAACAAACTGAAAAGGTTAAAGGGTTAAGAAGTACAAATTGGCAGTTATAAAATAGTCATGTAGATGTCAAGTACAGCACAAAGATATAGTAAATGACACTGTAATAACTAAGTATGGTGTCAGGTATACCACACTAATCAGGGTACCACTTTACACATTATATAAATGCCTAACCACTATGCGGTACACCTGAGGCTGACATCATTGAATGTCAACTGTAACAGAAATGAAAAATTTTACATTTAAACTAAAAACTTTCTAAAATTTGATATTTTATTATGTAGTTTTTAAGAATCTCTGCTTTTCACCAGAGTAAAGAAAGGATCCTGTCTTTTGCAGACACGGCTCCTTTCTTTACTTTGGTCAATGCATCATGGTCAATGGGCATAAAATCTCACGGACATGTTTTTATAGGGAGCAGCTAAGAGCATCATCAGCTTTGGAGCCAAGTGGATTTTGCATCAAACCCTCAAACTTCTCCCTGGCTACTGCAAGACATGCTGCCTAGATTGCCTTGGACTCCATTTCCTTATCTCTGAACATGAGGATTCCCTTCCTTGACAAAGCTATTCTGAGGATTAAATCAGATCATGCTTGTTACAGAATAGGTACAGAACAAGTGTTGATTTGACTATGGAGTATTTCAGCATATCAGTTAAATGAAAATCTGTGTCGCTCTTGCTTATACGGGCGCAGGGGCCCACGCATCAAAAACCATGTAATCAAGCACGCCATTAAAACACTAAACTTGAAAAAAAAAAGAATCTCTGCTTTTCAAATTGGTTATTATTTTATACAAAGCATATACTCTTCAATTAGATAAAGACATTTAAAATATTCACAATGCAATGATGTAGAACATAGTGGAATCCCTTTGTAATATGGGTTTTGAGATAGACAACATGAATTCTAAACTTTCAAAACTTCTACTATTATTTTAAGTCTAAATGATGAACCTGGTATACCAGAAACTAATATAAAATAATATGGAATGTCCACGGGATGTAAGTGAAAAAATAATGGAGAAAACACTCCCTCCTAACAAGTATACCATACCAACATACAAAGCGTAAAAAAATAAAACTATATGTCATATGCTATATAGTTTTAAAACTGAAAGGTATCAGGAAGAATTCATGACTGTTACAATGAGTACCTGAATCCATTAAAGATTTCATTTCGGAACGAGTATGATAAAAGTCATGCTGGTATAACGTAAAAGTCACATTAAGAATCCTTACCTTTAACCAAATTGCATATCTCCGTCACTGTGGGAAAACTCCCTATAGAATTTTACTATCACTATACATTTCCCAGACCCTTCTTTTTTCAGCTCCCAACTTCGATACTTACTAAAGTTAAAAGAACAACAACAAAACAACGAAGCATCAAATGGTCATATGTTATAAAATGGTTCACGTTGACCAATTTTCCATAACAAACATAAAACAATGATAGGTGGAGCACTACTAAATTTTACAACTCGGCGCTACACAAAACTAAATTAAGAGCACAACAGTTAATTTCACACAGGAGCCTTTTACCTTGGTGCCAACATCGAAGAGTCCATCGTCTGACGTAGACCATGAATCACCACTGCCAGGTTTCCAGGAAAGACTTCCGGGGAAAGATACACAACAGACACAAGTGAGTTCATTTCTTTACAAAGGCAGCAACAACAACAACAAAAGGAGTACAATTCAGCTATCTGCATATGAAATGAAGTTTCTTGATATGATTAAAATTTAGATGATGTTCTAGAAAAGCTATCAGTTATCTATTGCTGCCTCCACCACTCCCAACTCGTGCAATATTTAATGAAGATACACTCTAAGTTTCCATAACAAAGAATGACAGCAAACATGTTGGCAACACCTGAGAGTACCTTGTTTTCACCAAAAGTCCTGAAGGCTGAATTGAAAACGCAATTAATAGCTGACAATAGGAACCTGAACTGGGACAAAAGCAATGACCTAAATCAAGGTAGAACGATACACTGAGCCTTCTCCACGGTCTGTCCC
This sequence comes from Rhinolophus hipposideros, assembly GCF_964194185.1. Lineage (NCBI taxonomy): Eukaryota > Metazoa > Chordata > Mammalia > Chiroptera > Rhinolophidae > Rhinolophus > Rhinolophus hipposideros. The sequence goes on from NW_027669000.1 coordinate 278,562, forward strand.
TGGTTCAAAGATTAATCTGTGTGGGTCAAAAACGGCAGTCTTGCTTCTTTAACATAGAAAGCAGTTACTAAACTTACCCCATTCCTTGTTTTCACTCAAAAACACTACAGTGAGGTCCCTGAAATGCATGAAATGTTTGCAACTTACATGTACAAAAGTCAAAGAACAAATATGTACATTGTTAGCCTCCCCACTCCCAGATCACTTGTCCGCAAAGCTTCCTGGCAATCTCCAACCTTGAAAACTTCAGCCTACGAAGGCATAGACTCCTGAAACAAGGTTGGGCTCAAATGACCCACAGTAGGAGTTCTCTATTTCCCTGTTCCTGGAAAACAAGCTAAATGGAGCCTCAGTCATCCACTCCCAACACAGGCATGTTACCACCTACCCAACTCCATTACTGGTTTCACAATCAGTCCTCCCTCTGCCCAACCCTCCATCTCCATGGGAAGGACAGCAGCGCGTTGGGCAAAGAGGTAGAGGTGACGAGACACCTGCCGTGGGCCATAGATCTATGTAGTTCAGCAATCTCCAGTGCCTTTGGACTCAAGGGGACCCCCTCTGTAATTTCGGGTGCAGGTGGATGATACCACATTCCTACTTGCTATAAAGAGAATGTTTCCAGAGGCTCAAAGGTTTAATATGTTTTCATACAAACGTTAAATTTTGCTGGTTCCTCCAGTTCAACAAACAAAACAGCAGCAACCTGTTCAGGCAGGACGCCCTTGAGCTCCTTATTTTAATCTGCTTTTTTAGACAACTACCAACATCCTGTGTCCTTCCTTCCTGTAATTTCTCTTTACCTTGTCATACCCTACCATTCTGATCTCTTTTCCCTCATCTGATCTCTATCTAATCTCTGCTCTAAGAGCCTTATTCCTATCCCAACCTGTGTTGTTCCTCTTGAAACGTGGATTCCCCTGCTAATTCCATTCTTAGCCTCTTCCATTGCATTCACTAGAGCTTTCCATAATTAAAACACTCACCCAAAGGATGATAAAGAAGGAAGTGTACTGGGCTTAGAAACCTATACTAATCTCATTTCATCACTCACTGTACTCAAAGAAGTCACTTCAATCTCTTACAGTTCAAACTCCTCATGTGATCAACCACTTGACCAAAACATTAATGGCAGCATGAAGTACTAGGGGGTGTTTTGAATAATTAATTGATAACATTTATTCAACACCTGGAATTCTATGTACTTTTCATTCTGTCAAGAAAAATGGAGAATACTTAGCTGGCAGAAGTGGAAAAAAATAACACAACAACAGCAACAAAACTACCCCGAGTAAAGCAGAGAAAAAGGTAAAAAATCAAGAAAAGTCATGGAAGAAGGAAGAAAGACTCTGGAAAAAGAGAAAAAACTTCCTAGAACAAGGTAAAGGTATTAGCCAGAAGGAAAACACAGTCTGAGGAGTCAGTAAGTAGAGAAGTCAATTAGAAATATCCTCTCAATTTGTGCTGAATTAGCACAACAGTCTATACATAGATGATCTTCACTGACAGAACAACGATTCGTCCCAAGAAGGGTACATCGCATTATACCTGAAAACATTTATCTGATTAGGTCTTGCTTACGTACAACCTGTGGTTCTGTGGCCACAGCGAACTGACATCTGCCCTCAACACTGATGGTGAAAACAAGGTTCTCGTGACTGCTGCAATTGTCAAGTACATTAAGACAGAGCTTGGGCTAACTGGGCTTGATAGGAAACTTCTAAATCACCACTAAGGCATCACTAAACGGGACTCTCTGAGGCCACCTGACTTGTACCTGAATCTTGAATCCAGTCCTGTCCAGGCACTTCTCAGTATAGGCTGAGGGACAAGAGAACGGACTTGGGAAACCAAGCAGGCTGAAGGTCACATCACATGTCAGCCACTTGGTAACTATGGAATCAGGGTTAAATTAATCCACCTCCTGGAACCATACTCCTCTAATGAATAAAAACGGCCGAACAGCACAGCTACTTTGCAAATCTACTGTGCCGACGACCTGGGATAACCAATGTTAGGCACATAGTATAGGGTCTAGCCCAGAGCAGAACACTCATTAAAGCTTACTGGCTTCTCTCCGCAGTCTCTTAGTTAACATGCAATTTTAGAAATCCATAAAATCCTACCTGCTTGCATGGTCGCATTGAGAACACTCATCCACTGTTAAAAGAAAAAAAATCAAATACATTGTAAATACACAATAGAAAAACACAGAACTTTGAAAGCATCAGACTGAAGTGATGAAAAAATATTTCTTTGGGAACATCCCTGAAGACTATAGTAGAGTGAATGTTACTGATACAACTGGTGGGCAATTAATACATGAAGAACTTTTACTTCCTCTCCTATATATATATGTGTGTATATATATTTATATTTATATATTCATACATATATACATACACATATGTATGTACATGCATGTACTTATGCATGTTTGTATGTATTATACATTTATATCTAATGAGAGAAAAATAAACGGGATGTGCAATCATTTGATAGCTACAAGTCATGTGCTACTTACAATGATTGTAATCCTTACCAAACCCATCGGAGTGAACGAAAATGGTATCAGTAGTAAAATCAGTATCATAAACTAACACGGTCCAATTTAAATAGCATGATTTTTCTGCACTTCTGTCATGAAGAGCAGTTAGAAGAGAGTCCACTTGTTTTGCTCTGACACAGTACCGCTGTGCCGCTCTTCAGTCAAGGGTGTTCAGTTTAGGATGAAACACCCTGTCATTAGCAGCTTAGTCAAAGGCAGTCTACTTTGCAGCACGGCAAAACACAGGAAACAGACTCTTTCTGGCCCTCTCTCCAGTGCAGGGTAAGTATGAAAGACTTTGCGATTCCAGTTTTATCAAGTCTAACCCCTGAGACTGTTTCCCTCCATTGCTGGAGAATCTATCCGGCTCACCTCATAGAGCAGGAAGGTCCAAAGAGTTATTGCTGTACAGCAGCGTGTGATGCCATTTTTCTCATCCCTCCCCATAGTGGCAAATGTGTATAGAAATCATGGTTTTTTACCTTGTAAGTCATATGTCATCAAATCCTAAGCCGATGTATAACAGCAAACAAACAAACACCCCCCCCCAAAAGACAAAGAGGTTATCTTGAATAACTACCTTCAATGACCCTGGAGTTTTAAGTTTTTAAACAGTCAAAAAGATGGCCACTGTATGATTCCAACTATATGATATTCAGAAAAAAACAAAACTATGAAGCAGTAGAAAGACGTGTGGCTTCCGGAGGTTAGGGAGAAGGGAGGGCTGAGGAAACGCCACAGAGGGTATCTAGTAGTGAATCTATTCTGTGTGAGACTGGAAGGGGGGAGACCTGTCATTATACGTTTGTCAAACCCCACAGATTGTACAACAGCAAGAGTGAGCTCTAACGTAAAGTGTGGGCTGTGAGTGGTCATGCTGAGTCAGTGCAGTTCATGGGTCGTCGTGAATGTACCACCCGCGGGCAGGGTGTCAACAGTGAGGGAGGCTCTGTGTGGACGGGGACATGGGTTTTGAGGGAACTTTCTCTACTCTCCACTCAATTTTGCCCTGAACCTAAACCTGCTCTAAAAACGAAGGCTTACTAATTAAAAAAAAAAAAAAGTTTTCCACTGAACCTGCTATTACCAGATATGAACACATTAATGCTATTTTCAAAATACAGTCACCTTGAAAATGAATATAAAGATCCAGTATCAGAATATGATTATTCACCCAACCGAATGAAGCATATGAAAAGCCATAAACAAAGCAAGTGATTTTTGGAATACTTACACAAGAAAATCACTGATAAACGTGACTGAACATCTCGCTTTAGCATGCTGAATAGGGATGCCAAGTGAATCAAAATGGAATCGTCCCTGTACTTACAGGACAACTTTGATTCTCATTGTAAATCAAAAATCATTGTGCTGATTTTATTCAAAAGCTATATTGAAACATTAATCACACAAAAAGATTGTAATTGCCATGGTTATTGCCATAGTAATGTATGTACAATACCTTTGAAATACTCACGAAAAGGCAAAAAAGTAACCAGCACTGCAATTTTTAATGGATGATACAACCAAAACCAGTACCAAGGCACGTCACCATATTACTTGCTATTAAAATAAAATTTTAAGCTACACCAAAAATTAAGTCATGCCTATAACTGCTGTGCAGAAAAGATTTCATACAGCAGGCCTGACTGCTATCCTTTGAAAGTCCTGCTTGGATGGCTGGCCCTTGGCTGGTATCTGGAAACCTGCATATGGGGAGGGTTCCCACCATTCCCTAACTAAGTGTGGCTCACCGTGCCTGAACTGCTTGTACAAACAAGGTGGTTCATGCTGGACACTCGCTTTCCTTCTGGGAATCAGGAATGTTAGCACCTGCTAGGGGGACGCTGCCTATGTGACTGACGTGCCATGAAAGCACTCCATGAAGGCACTGAGTCTAATGAGACTCCGGTACCACTAGACAGCATTTCACATGTGGTGCCAGAATTTAACAGTGGGGAATTAAGCACATCCTGCTAACTCCGCAGGACATGCGTCTTAGAAACTTGCGCCTGGTTCCCTCCTGTCAGACACTGTCACATACACCTTTTCTATTTGCTGATTTTGCTCTCACTGTAATAAATCACAGGCATTAGTACAGCTATAGGCTGAGTCTTGTAAAGTGCTCTAGTGAATAACCAAACCTAGGGGTGGTGTTAAGAATCTCTAATAAATGGCATTATATGAAATTTTCATTCTTTGGGTTGATGCTTTCTACATGATTAAGGTCAGAAGGTGATTTTGCAGATTACCTATCATTAAATTTGTTTTTTTTTATTCTTCTTTTGCAGATTCCTGTAGAGCTAGATATATTTGAATAAAGGCATAAAGAGGATAAATGAAATGATGTCAGAAAATACTGTAAAACAAGCAACCATCCTATTTTAATCAGAATAAAAAATAAAACATCCTAATGACAACATGTTCTATCAGTTCCTATATAGCAAATGAAGAGATCACACTGTCAATTTTCTACAACTAGGTAGGGTTTATGTCCTTTTTATAAGAGTTATGAATCAATCAAGTAACTGGGATAATTACAGAAAAACATATAACTATCACTTGTAGTATAATAATGTACACTGATTATAGAGTTCCTTTGCTTTCTAAACTTCTTTATTGCTTATAAAACTAAAAACATAGCTCTAGTATGAAAAAGCAGTGGTTAACAGAATATGTGAAAAGGAAACAAAAAATTATATCCATGTAGGATGAGTTACCCATGGATATACCAAGAAACTCAACATTCAGAGGAAAAAAACGTGTCTTCCCTATTGACCTGCTGTTCTTCTCTCTCCATCTGATAATGTCCTAGTCACTCTTCTCATGTCCCATTGAAATGCTAGTGCACATTCTGGAAACCTAGGAATCATCTTAGTTTTCTCACTCCCCACTAACTTTTTACATTCAATCATCACTAAATTGTATTAACCATAACACTCTCCAGGCTCTGCTTTATTTTTCCACAGCCACTGTCCTAGTCAAACAGGGGCTCTTAGCAGATGGCTTTCACAGGGGGAAGAAATGAAACACCACCGACTCTTATTGTTGCTTCCTAAATGAATAGGATTTATTTTCAGCAAAACAAATGAGAAAGACATTAGCCAGCAAAGACCAACATGTTAAATTGAATAAATTAACCTTCCTGACTTTTTTTTCTTTCAAAATAGATGGGTGAAAAATATCACAATGGACTGATACTAGTCCAAGGAAGTAAAAGCTTCCTTTGTCTGCCACTTATTTTCATGTGCTTTTCTTCAATCTATCCTCTATGTGAGGGACCAGCAAACTCCAACCTGCCATCAATTTTTGTAAATAAAGCTTTACTGTAGCACAGTCTTGCCTATTCAGTTGGCCCACGACTGCTTTCACACCATGATGGCAGATTTGAGTAGGTATGACAGAGACCACATGGCCTAAAATCAGGCCCTTTACAGAATAAGCTTGCTGGTCCCTGCTTTATACCACAACCAGAGTGTCCGAATGCCGTCTCATCTTGTTCCTAGTCTGCTCAAAACTCTCCCATGATCCCTGCAGTAACCATTGCTGAGTCCCTGCCCACTTGCCATTTCTTCATCTTCATTCTCACTGGAGAACCACAATGCTGTGTGGATATTTACTGTCCCAATACACAAAGAACATGGCCTCTCTCCAGCTCCACAAAGAAAAATGATTATACTAAGCTAATCACAGTGACTGCTTTACCCCTAACTGCTGTGGGAACCAGCATGTGCTGTACCCTAGCCTGGAAATGTTAAGGGATATACTGGCAGCCTCTCAGTCTTCTTCCTATTTAAAAGAATCACATAGCTGAACATCACCGTTTATCAGGGAAACAGATATCAAAACCACAGAGCAATACCACCTCATTACTGTCAGATGGCTACCATCAAAATGGCACCATATAACAAATGTCGGCAAGGAAGTGGAGGAAAGGAAAAACAGAGCCTGCACTGTTTTTGGATTTGTAAATTGTTATATTCACTGGGGGAAACAGTATGGAGATTCCTCAAAATATCAGAAATAGAACTGCCATGAGATCTTGCAATTCTACTTCTGGGTATTTGTCCAACGAAAACCAAAACAGTAATTTGAAAAGACATCTGCACCTCTATGTTCACTGCAGCAGTATATATAATAGCCAGGATATGGAAGCAACATAGGCGTCCTTCGATAGATGAATGCATAAAGAGGATTTGATATGTGTGTGAGGTGTGTGTGTGTGTGTGTGTGTGTGTGTGTGTATACAGTAATACTATAACTGATATTGGAATAATTAACTCATCCTTAATATAACTGATATAATAATAACTCATCCATAAAAGATGAAATCTTGCCCTTTGTAACAATGTGGAAGTTCCTAGAGGTATTATGTTAAGTGAAAGAAGACAGAAAAAGACAAATACCTTATGATCTCATTTATATGTGGAACCTAGAAAAGCAAAACAAACAAAACAGAAACAGACCCATAGCTACAAAAAAGCAACCTGATTGTTCCCAGATGAAAGGGAGTTGAAGAGATGAACGAAAAAGAAAGTGAATGAGAAGTACAAACTTCCAGTGATGAAATATCTAAGCCACAGGGATGTAGTTAACAGCACAGGGAAAATATCAATAATATTACAGTCACTTTGAAGGGTGATAGATGCTTACTAGACATATTGTGGTGATAACCTCGCAAGGTATATCAATGTCAAATCACTATGTTGTACACCTGAACTGATATAATGTGGTATGCCAACTATATAACACAGAAATGCAGTCCTTCAGCCTTTGGATATTGTCCTGTGAGAATATGATGCTTGGAGCCGTTGCTAATTAACCAGCCAGCAAATGAGACTTAAACAAAACACTGACAACCTCACAACTGAAACAGGGACAACAACAGGCAACTCATGGCATCACAGAACCATCAAAACCATCCTGGTGCCTCCTGTTGTAACCACTGTTAATTAGGTCACCTATTACCTGCAGCTAAACTATTCTAACTGATATATTTCCCAAGGCCTACAGGATAAGAGCAACTCCCTTCTCTAGAACTGAAGACTTTCCTAAGCTCGCCTTACCTAGGTGTTCACCACCTTCTCAACCATTCCCACAGCACGCTTTTTATACCATCAAAACTGAACTGCTTGTAAATCCTGCGAAGTTCACTGTGTATCTTAGCCTATGTCTGCAGTTCCTTCTGCCAAACCTGTAATCTTGATTATTGTTTCCCCTGCCCAACACGGTCCTGCCTCTTTATCTGGCCAACTCACACTCACACTGCATACTTCCCTTAAATCCTACCAAGGTTTTTACAACCGAAATCATCATCATGGACATAAAGTGTCTGGCCCACGAGATCTGACAATTAGGTTCACGAAGTCATCCTAGAAAAAGTGCTGCATACCTCATTGCTGAATATCAGTATGGTCACATTCTAAGTACTCCCCTTGGGAAGCTGTGCACCGATGCCAGTGCCTAGTCCACCCTTCAAAGCAATTTTGGAACTCTTTTTCTGGAATGGCCATCAGAGCTGTTGTTGTATTACTCTTGATGTCCCGAATGTCATCAAAATGTCTTTCTTTCAGTATTTCCTTAATCTTCGGGTAAAGAAAGAAGTCATTGGGGACCAGATCAGGTGAGTAGGGTGAGTATATCAATACAGTTATTTGTTTACTGGCTAAACACTCCCTCACAGACAGCGCCGTGTGAGCTGGTGCATTGTCGTGATGCAACAGCCATGAATAGTGGGCCAAAGGTTGAGGTTGTTTTCTTCTAACATTTTCATGCAGTCTTTTCAGAACTTCCAAAAACTAAACATGCTTAACTGTTTGTCCAGTTGGTAGAAATTTATAATGAATAATCTCTCTGATATCAAAACAGGTTAGCAAAATTGTTTTGATTCTTGATTTGGACTGGAAGAACTTTTTTGGTCATGGAGAATTGGCTGACTTCCATTGTGCACTTTGATGCTTTATTTTAGAATCGTATTGGTATACCCAGGTTTCATCACCAGTGAAAACACGGCTCAAAACATTGTCTTGCCTCTCCAAAAGGTCTTGGCAACCTTTGACTCTCCTTTGCTTTTGTTCATCGGTGAGCCCCTTTGGATCTATTTTTGCACACACCTTTCTCATGCCAAGATTTTCAGTTAAAATTTTCCTAACTGTTTATGTATCGATGTTTACTTGGTCTGCTACGCTTCTCACAGTCAGCCAATGATTTTGACTCACAATTCAATGAATTTTTGCAATGTTTTCCTCAGTTCTGGTCAATTCTGGCCACCATGACGTCTCTTCATCAGTGACACAATCTTTCCCCTCAGAAAAATGTTTAATCCATTTGTTCATGGCCGTTTTCTTCATGACATTATCCCCATGAACCTGGACTAACATGTTCCTGATTTCACTTCCACTCTTGCCAAGTTTAACAAGAAATTTAATGTTTGATCATAGCTCTGATTCAAGCTCAGACAGCCTCGCAATGGCACACAAAAACATGCAACAACAACGAGCAAGACACTGCCACTCAGCAAGACACAGCCACACATCAACACAAACACAACTCTGAGACACTGATATACCAAGGTTATGAAACCTTACCGAGCTGTTTGTACAGTGCTGCCAATGTAAGCGCACGGTGGCAAGTTCTCAAACTTAATTGTCAGATCTGATACTACACACCGAATAACAAACAATAATGATAATTATAAGCTCTCAGTGGGCTCTGGCACCTAGTAAGCACTGTGTAAAGTATAATAAATAATAAAAATGACAATAATAAGAACACGCTCTTGGAGGTAGGGACTGTGGTTTTAAAATGCTTGTCTTCTACAACATCAAAATAACACTTAGTGCCTAAAAGACTCCTGATGGTTACACAGCAAATGGCTGCAGAGGCAAATAAATAAATAAATGAAAAGATCGCCCTTGAAAATTCTGTTTTAAGAAACCATAGAAATAAACCAGGGACAGCTCTAAAGTCTTAGGGGCACATTAAAGATCAAATTCCGTTTCATCTCTGTGTTTCCTATAACTTGCAAAACCACCGACACAAGTGCTTTGATAGAGGTCTACTAAGTTAAAGGGGTCCTCGGGCATTTCAGATTGCACAATGTGCCACATTCAGTGAGCAGAATAGCGTTTTTGTCATTGTGAAACTTTTCTGTACTTTTATTATAATCTTTTGAGTCCTAAGTTAGGCTATGGGAACATTTATTATGATTATCTTTTGACTAATGGCTACAGAGCATATTATTCTAGAGAAATTACACTGTCATGACAACTATCCAACTAACAGAAGAAAACATCTTCTAATGAGGTCAACATATCTCACTCTGTTTTGACTTATGAGGAAAAAAGGTGATAATAGTGAGACCTTGTTGGCATATCCACATGGAAAATAACCCATGCTTCTCAACAAGGCACAGCTTTACTGACTTGTATCAGTAGATACGTTTTAAAAACAGTCTCACTGCGATTCCTTCACACTGGCTAAGTTTTGCAGCTCTTATTGTTTGCCATTTGTTTGTGGGACTAGGAAGGAATTGTTGAATTCCTAGTTTTAGTTACATTATGGTGAGACAAACCACAATGTAATAACAAGAATTCAATCACTACATGTAATCCATTTGCTGTAAAATTTAAACAAATATTTATTTTTACAAGTCCAACTTATTGTCCAACTTATAAGGTGATTATAGAAGCAACATACAACATACTAATTTAAAAATCATTTTTCTTATTTACACAAATATCATATGGGATTGTAGGGGTCATGACTAGATAAATGAGTTTCTTTTCTCTCAGATTTTAAATTACCTACAATTAACTTTTATAATAATTCTGAATACTAGACTATGAAGAAAGACATTAACTAACAAAGAAAAAATATACATGCAATATACACATTTTTTTTTAACAGCTCTTTCAATAGCAAAACTTTCTTAGTCTTACTGTATGTCTGGTAGGACCACAAAGAATACTTCACCATTAAGAGTCTTACCTCGACTGTTACTGTCAGAAGACGTTTTACATCTCCTTTCCTTTTTATAATCAGAAATTAGTTGGGCGTTGCTATGTATAAAAGAGGTGAGAATATTACTGTTTTAATACTGACAGGAAAACATTTATCAAAACATGGAATTCTTAGAGTATTTCAGGTAATGTCTGAGCTAATATAAAAACTTGAATTATCCCATACGCTTCAATTTTGTAAGTTCTAAAGACAAACAAATAAAGAAACAAAAACTCATAGACACAGACAACAGTTCAGTAGTTGTCAGAGAGTAAGTGGAAGACGGGATAGTAGAAAAGGGTAAAGGGGGTCAAACATATGGTGACAGAAGGAGAACTGACTCTGGGTGGTCAACACACAATGTGATATATAGACAATATATTAAAGAATTGTACGTTTGAAACCTATGTAATTTTACCCCTATTGTCACCCCTATGTCACCCCTATAAATTTAAGTTAAACCCCTATGTCACCCCTGTAAATTTAAGTTAAAAAAACCCATAGTAAGTTGCACAAAATGTTTCTTAAGCATGTGATTAAAGAAGACAAAAGAGCAAGGTGAACCAGTCATGCTGAGGGCACTACAGTTCAGTCAGTTAATTAGAATTAGCAGGGGCGAGAGCTGAGAACTCAGAAATCCTAGTTCTATAGCCCACAAGATCCGTTTTCGGGGAAGTCACCGCTGTTAGGCTCAGAGCTTTCCTCTACAAACCAAGCATCTCACTGCCTTATTTTACAGGTTGTCAGAGGATCAAATAGGTAATACAGCAAAATGGTAAGGCAATGGAATAAGTATTTTTGAGCTTTAGTTTTTGAAATTATTTTGGAATTCCAAATAAACCTAATGTGTGCTTTTCATAGGTTCTATTTAACATTCAAATGTTGCAGTTTACAGAAAATGTTTTTAATTTTGGTTATCAGCTACTCTCTTTATGGTTTGTAATTCAGTACATCTCAGCTATTATGTAATTTGTAATTAAATGCGTTTAGAAATATGTTACCTGAATAAGTCAGCTAACAAAACTGCCCCCTATTATCGTAGCTAATCACACCAGTGGCAGAAAAGTCACAGAAGTCAAGACCTGGCTTGGACTACTTCCGTCTCATGTCTACCTCCTGAAACTCTGACCTCTCAGATCTTTCTAACCTTCCTAGGCATCCCCAGTTGACTTGGAAGATAGAACACATGCACCCTTATGAGGCGTGGAAGGTGTGTGGCCATTCTATCACCAAGTAACCTCCTTTAGATCCAGAGCTTTCTGTTTACTGCCTTCCGTGTCAGGCAAAACTTTAAATACTCTGAAACCTGAGGGAGAGTCAAGTCACTGGCCAGATTTTCATTATTTTGGAAAACAGATCACTGAGCCTCATCTTAACTAAGGAATCACAGGCAAGTTAATGTCTACTACTCTGGGAAAGGCGTATGGGAACTTCCAGGACCTAAGGAAAGATACTCCATGGGATAGCAAGTGGCCTTGGGGTACAGATCTGGTAACAGGAGAAAGGAAAGTCTGATCTTTTCCTGCAGCATTACTGGCACCTCTCTGACAGCTCAGAAAGTTCCAACTAACATGTGCCGGCAGAAGACACAACAAGACACTCAAAAGGGTAAGTCATCATGGGGTTTGGGCTAAGATGTGGGCCCCGCATAGTTTTTCAGTGTTGGGGAAGGCTGTGTGTGGCTAAAGCTAGAAGTCCAGACTCCCGGGACAGGGAGCTGGTGCTCTGGAATAGGGGCTAAGGATGTAAGCGAGCATCTGCATGTCAAGTTAAAAATATCGCCACTTTGAAGTCCAAGTGTGGAAAACCATGGACACAGAGGACTCGGGATCAGCAAGGGAACCTTGGAGCATAGGGAGTCATGACGACAGGACCGTTTCTATAGCAACCGTGCAGCAACACAATCGATGGAAACCAATGAATGACCAGAATGACCTTCCTTCCCTCTCCATCTAACTTGTGAAAGAGGATGGTCCCCCTTGGACTTAGGGAACACTCTGGCTTCTTGAAAAATTCAAGAGGGGAGCATAGCCATTAGCCTCCAGAAAATAGAGAATTTCCTGCTAAACTGTACATTTTACACCCCCAAATAACTAGTTGGAAAAGTCAGAGAAGAGACATTATTGGTACCTGACACACAGGGGTTATGCTTGGAATGAAACGGAGAACGTGGGGATCCCTAAAGATAAAGGTCTTCAAAGTTCTGGGATAAGGAATCTGTCCCTTTGCTACGTCTCACACGTCTGACTGTTTGTTTGTTTTCTGGCTGAGGATGTCTACTAACTCACTGACATTCCCCCCCTGCCTGACCTCAGTTAGGACGTCTCACCTGTTCCCTAAGCTGTTCCCTAAGAAGTAACAGTGAAAGTGTCTGGAAGCCCAGTTTGTTGATAACTAGCATTTCAATGTACACACTTACTCCGTCAAACCCTTAGATAAAGCATATTCTTCAGCGGTCCATCCAATGTCATCTTGAGCAAAGACATCTGCACCTGCCTGAAGCAGAAGCCGGAGTGTATTTGAGGACTTATTCTTTGCAGCAAGCATGAGGACTGTTCTGAAATAACGGAGAGACAACTTCACCCTTAGGAACTTAAATTACGTAAACAGCAACATTGAGAGACTTTACCAAGTTCAATATATTGCTTATCTGTAAAGAATTGACCATTTACATGCTTAAGTGTTCATCTTTGTAAATTATGTCCAAGGCTAAAATGAAGGGACATAAAAACAAAAAAAAAGCCTCTTGCCCCACTGGGTATTACCTAGAAGGTGCTAATTTAAAGTTCTCTAATAGCCAAGTAACTCTGCTGAGGTCACTTATCTGAAGTAGGTGAAGATTTCAATGAAGAATTTCCCGTTTCTTCCTTAGTCTTATATATGGTGCATCCAAAATCAGCTAGAAGTCAAGTAAGTTAAAGCTACTTGGCAGGCTCAAAACAATAATATTAGTACTAATTCTAGTAAACATTGTCATCGTTGAGTTAACGGTGCTCATAAGCATGTGCTGGGCACTGAATCACATGCCAGGTCATGACACACGACCATACTTGAAGGAGATATTATTTCCCTCGTTTCCACATCGGGAAACATGTTTGGTGATGACAGTAATGTTCCCATGGTCACACACGTGACACATAGGAAAGCTGAGCATTGAAGCCAGTCCTGACTGAACTGAAAGCCCATCTCTTTTTTAATCACCCATCCATGACTTGTTTCATTAAAGAAGTTTATTCAGTTAATGTTGTCTTTCTCCCTTCTACCCATACCAATTAAAAATGATTTAAAAAAACCATCAAAATAGACTAGAAATGAAAAAGGATAAAAACTGAGGAATATCTGGTAGTAGTAATTCACAGTCACTTAGGGCAAACCCTATAACATCAGTATTCCTTGAAGAAAACAAATTAAAGCAGAGTCATCCAAACAACAAAATCAACTCCTATTTACGGTTAACGTGCATCTTTTAAGGAAACCTGAATACACAGTAGAGGTTAAAAAAAACTGTCAGAGAGACTAAATCCAATATTGTATCATAAACTAAGTTAGAGTCCATACTATACAAAACTAGTAAAGTTACTGTGAAAACCCTTTAGCTAATATAATACCATGTGACCAAAAACTGCAATGACAAATGACATCAGTCGATATCATAAATGAATATGAATCCTGCAGGATACGGTTCTTCCTGTTCACCAGGCAGAATAATTGCTTTTCTACCTAACTGACGATGTGCCGATATTTTTCACTTTGTAATTATAGGTTAATCCTCTTCTTATTTATTTAATCTTTCTGACTTGAGTAACTGTTACCGCTCTAAAACAGTTCTAAGTTAAAAAAAAAAAGAACAAACAAATGTACCTTTTCCACTTATCAACTGCATGTATGTTTGCATGTCTCTCGAGTAAAAATTCCACCATTTTCCAGCGGTCCTTATACGCAGCAAATAAAAGTGGTGTAAAATCAAACTGTAAAACAGAGAAAACAATTTATAGCTTAAAAAGCTAGATAGTTCTAAATTGAATTTGAAAACTCATAAAAGATCCTCTAAACTTGAACATACACTAGAGAAAGTAAATAAAAAGTAGCCCTCTGTGTTGTCGTCTGCTGCTCCTTCCCTTTAAAATATCCTCCTCCTTCCTCTCCAACCGATGGACTTCCACCTCATTCTCCAGAACTCCCTTCAAACACTGACGGTCCTGGTGCCAAGAACTTTGCTCCCATCACAATCTCTATCGCACTATACTGCAGTTATTTTATCGTTCCCCACCTGAACCCAGAGCTTTCTGAGGGCAGGGGCTATTCTTCATCCCTGTATCTCCAAGTTCGAAAACATAAATGTAAATGCTTTAAGTCGTTTTATTGAATTGATAACCTAAATAATTATTTCTGGGGTAGAGTTTGTTACATTATATTCCAAAGAATATGTACTTTAGCAGAAATTAATTACTGTGCCCCACTAGGAATATTCCAGAAAAATCACCGGTATTTGAGAAATATAAAACTGTGCTTTATATGGCTATTACTAAAGAAGTGTTTCAGGTCGCTTAATCCCGATTTGACAATACTTTTCTGTGGCAAACATGAACATTTGAAGTATCATAGAATTTCAGGGATACAGTTTGGAGAGCTTTCCAACAGAAGTGAAGGTTTTCTGCAGTTTATACAAACTTGCTTGCTTCTCTTCTATCCATGTTCTCAGGATCCCAGATGTCAACTTCAGGCTCTCCTGCTCCAAAAGGGTCACTAAGGAAATGGACTCTAAATTAAAAAGAGTTAGGCTTCAAATGACCTTTGATTGCTTATCACTAAATGGTTCATGGGTTTTCTCCCATTATAAGACGATGGGATTTTATCTTGGCTGTTGGTAAGCTCAATGTGAAATTTTATTCTCAGTTACAAGTATAATCTTGGGACCTCAATGCCTATCTACTTTTTGAAAAAATCTGTTTTTTATTCTGGTTCTATTTTAATTGCTACTTAAAATTATTTTATAGCTCAGGCAAAATATAACTCCGAAATAAAACATCATGGCTTATCAGTTAACGTTTTAATACTGATCTATATGGTTGATTTTTAGCATCATGAAAGTGACTAAATCACTTGCATTTTTAAGGAACCACGTTGAGGAGGATGATAGGATACTGCCTGGAATATGCATAACATCTACAACTATAACCATCATTGACCTCATAAGACTTAAAGACATTTCAATGGGTATGATTGTTTATAGGACGTATAATGATAAAGGAAGTTTTTTGTTTTTTGTTTTTTGTTTTTTTAAAAGAAAAACAACTTAGGAATTCTAGCTTGAAAAACTCACTCTCATTCTAAGGTGATTAATACAGAATACGTATAATAAATCAATATAGACTGTCTTGAAAATCTTGAAGTGTTTATCAAAATATTCTATAAAACAGGAATCGCACACTCCAGTGCTTACGGAGGCAAAGAAGGTGACCCAAGTAAGTGAAGAACCCAGGTGGGGACAGTAGCACACTAGGGAACACATGTCTCATATAAGAGGCGCAGCCTCGCCACAGGACACCCATCTGTAGTCAGGGCTCAAGGGGACCAGGCTTGATTCTTTAGGAGAAGCTTGACATCCTTATTTCTTCATGAGTCTCCAAAACTTTCGATGTTCACTCAACATATGGAGGTAAACTAAACATATCAAGGAGCCATAATTAGTCCGTGGCCCACTTGGGATGTTTTATCTGCTGTTTCCAAACGTTTGTGTATAATGTGAATATTTGTATGTAAAATCTTTCTGTTTTTTAGTATCATATGCTTCATTAAAAAACTGGGCCCCAACATGCAATAAAACTGTCATTTAAACTCATTACACCCACTTCAAGAATTTTTCCCATTCTTATTCAAACCATAATCTATTTGTATTCATTTTTCAGATTGTTAATCCAATGGACAATTACATTATAGGACTGCTGACACTAAATTATTGACACTTCCCATCTGTATTGCTACTAACTTCATGGGATTTCATGTTTAAACCTACCATCGTGATTATGCCACGGCTCTATGAATTTCACAGACATACTGAGAGAATTTATCACACACTTTCGATCATTGCAGCATCATTTACGGTGGCCAAGGAGTGAAGACAACCAAACTGTCCTTCAACAGATGACTGGATAAAAAAGATGTGGTATGCATACACAATGGCATACTACTCTGCCATAGAAAAAATAAAATGCTGCCCTTTGGGACAACACGGATGGACCATGACATTATTATGCTATGCAACACAAATCGGACAGAAAAAGTCGAGGACCATCCGACTTCACTCATATGAGGGATATTAAACTGAAAGCAACAGACGAACAAGACAAGGAAACAAAAACTGATAGACACAGACAACAGTTCAGTGGTGACCAGAACGTAAGTGGGGGACGGTGGATAGTAGAGAAGGGTAAGGGGGGTCAAACATACAGTGAAGGCAGGAGAACTGACTCTGGATGGTGAGCACATACTATGACATACAGATGACGCATTATAGAAATGTACACTTGAAACCCATTTAAATACAATAACCATTGTCATCCCAATAAATTTAATTAAAAACAAAGAAAAGAAAACTGGAGATTTACAGAACAACAGGCAAAAAAAGTAGGTTCACAATTTCCTATTACTGCAGGAAAACCCCACTTGCAGTAAGCATTTGTTGATCTAACAACCTGAGCACAAACAAACATGCAAAATTCTTAAAGGGCCCGATTCTATGCATTAGGAGACCACCCATCAGCAAATTTCTAAAGATTCTCTGAGCGCCAGTGAATGACTGATGGCTGAAAGGAAAAAGGTTTTCTTCTTTAAGCCAGCAGGTACCGCCAATGATATTTCCTTCCACTTCTCGAGCCCAGAGGTACAGACAGTTCAAAAGTCAGGCGAAGAGTGTTGGGAAGGAGAGAGCTGAAGGAGAATCACCTCTCACACTCCACCTCTTCTAGAGATTTCTTAAGTATTTGAGATCTGCGAATTGATACATTGCACTAGTAGTTCTTAACCAAGAGTTGTATCAGAATCTCAGGGAGATATTTCTAAACAACACATGTCCAGGCCTTATTAGCTTTCCATAGTCAAAACCTTCAGGAAGAGCCTAGCTTGTAAATGGTTTCCAAGTTCCTAGGGTGACTGTGATTCGCCAGCAGAATTCTAGCCGAGAACTAGTCCGGGAGACGATCCCTTCAGTCTCTTCTCTAGCCTAAGTCACCAATTTCCTCTGACATTGACGATTAGGCCAAATAAAAGTGGAAGAGACATGTCACTTATGAAAACCACACTTAATTTCCTGGGTAGGAGTGGAAACGGGATTAACAATTAAAATGCAACTTGATTTCATTATTGCTAAACCCCTTACTTCTCATGGGACAGTCTACATTTCACAGCAGAGTTTAGACTCTTCCCTAGGTAGCTCTTTCTGCCAGAACAGATGACATGTCACTTAATTGTCTGTCCTTCCGTCCTTTCCCACTTAATTGCCACCTGTTCACTGCAATCTGGTGGATTCGGAGCCTTCCCAGATGTGGTCTCAGGGAAGTTTAAAACTCACTAACTCTCTCTCAAAACTAAGGATTATTATCCCCCAAAACTGAAGAGGACCTTGACTAAGCACATAAACTGAAGAAAAACAAAAATAAAAAGCCTCTTTTTTATTAATTAAACTTATTGGGGTGACACTGGTTAGTAAAATTACGTTGGTTACAAGTGTCATTTCTATGATACAGCATCTGTATGTCGCATTGTGTGCTCACCACCAGAGTCAGTTCTCCTTCCACCACCATATGTTTGACCCCTTTTTCCTCATCTATCTCCCCTCCCCCCTTTACCCTCTGGCAAATATTGAACTGCTGTCTGTGTCCATGAGGTTTTGAAAAACCTCTTCTTGTTATTTCCCTTCAATAGCCAAATTTCCAAATTGCCCTGCATATTTCTGATGGTTATTTCCTTTCCCTTTCCTTTTTCCCTCTTAGGCTTTAGCCAATGAGTACTAAATAGCTTTATATAAATCGTTTGTTTATAAAAAAAAATTTGTCAACAGCGGGAAGATTTCTATGATATTGTAAAATGCTTTTTTGTTTGTTTGAGTTTTAAGGTAAAGCCGATTTCAAAGGCAAATTTTGCCTTCCTACATTGTTTTGCATTAATTGGAAAACAACTCGGACGTGAAAAAACACTTAAAAAAGGAAGTGTTGCCTGTAACAAGTTTTGTTTTCACACGTAATTTGTCGTAAGTGCATAAAAGAGAGCTGTGCCCTCTACTGCTACTTTAGAGGTATCATCACGTAAAGTAAAATTTTAGAAAATTAAGTTCCAACTGTTTGCATTCAGGGAACACTTGAGCTTCCAAAAATGTAAAATTGACCCTTCCTCTGTCAACCAAGGGCATTCCTGCTGGGGTTGCAGTGCGAGCAGTGATGTACGTCCAGGAACAAAAAGGGGTGAACGCGTCCCCATCACCTGCTCCCTCTGTACACCTAAAACCTGCCCAGCACCTCCACAAGGCTGAGCAGGAGCTCCACTCCGAGGTGGAGACCTCAAGGGGGGCCGTGGCTGGCAGAGTGGCTAGGAACGCAGGTGGATGCCCTTGCTGGATGTCAAACGTGACTGGCCTTCCTGCCCTAATCTTCAGAATCCCCGAGGCCTGGGGTGCTCAGGGCCAGTGTCCTGCTGCTTCCCCTCCCTACCTGCACACCCCCAGCTCCCTGGCGGGACCCAGGCTCCACTCCTCCTCCCACCCACCCCCAGGAACACCCATCTCTTAGGCCCTGCCCTGCAGCAGCCACCCCCACATACTTCCCTCCCCCGGGGTCTTCAGTCCTTGGTGTGAGTGAACCTGGCACCGACTCCTAAGCAGTAACAGGACTCTTACAGGACAGAGCTGGGCCCTTTCTGTGGCCACCCCATTTCCCCTTCCTGACTTGGCTTTGGACTTGTTTCTATGGCGACAGGGCCAGGTGTACAGCATGCTGTATATATCGACTAGAAATAAAATGCTTGTGGCTGAAACACATGTATTACAAATATTGTGTAAATACAGTCTGTGGATCTATACCTCATTGGTTGCTTCCATGTCTGCCTGGTGTTGCAGCAGCAGTTCAGCTATCGCGGTGTTGTGCCCCATGGCCGCGTAGTGGAGAGCCGTGTTGTCACGGAAGTCCTTCACATGTGGATCCGCTCCATGCTGTAGTAGGATTGTTGCACACTCCTCTTCCTGGCACTCCACGGCCTGTCAGGATACGTCATTAAATAAACGGTAAATTATGGGAATTCAAAGTAAGCATTCCACAAGTTTCCACAATTAGTTATAGTTGATTGAAACTATTTCATTTTTATTCTAAATAGTTAAATAAAATCCATCTCCTGTTGACAGACCTGGCTACCACATACCTTTATTAGAGCTGTCTTTTTTCTGTTGTCACCGAAATTCATCTGGCATTTTTTCTCTGCTAGAAGAGTCACCACTTCCTCATGGCCAAAGGCGCAGGCCAAATGGAGAGCAGTCCTATGAGGGTGAGAGGACATTTAGGACATTACAGGGCACTGTCTCAAACATGCAGCTCTGCACGCAATTGTAAACATGACGCGCCACTCCAATGCCTTCAGAACCAACATGGAGTTTTCTTCTGCACAAAGTACAATCAATATTCACGAGCTCTTGTTACTCGCCACACTAAGGACAGAGCATCCTATGTGACTACAGAGAGCATGCCCTGGGGAATCAGCTCAGCTCGGGTCTGATCCTAATTTAACTCGACCACTTATTAGATGTCCCTTAGCCTTTGTGTGCCTCCATTTCCTCATCAACAAAATGGGGATAAAAACTGTAGTTAACATCACAGGACACTGTTGTGGGCTTACATGGGAATCTATGCAAAGTGTTTACTTAGGTTCCTAGCACAAAACACACAGCTCAATAACTGTTTGGCAATATTATCAGAATCATTACCATCACTACTACTTTAAAAGACAACATTTCAATTAAGTAAAATGATATCATTCCACCTACTTTGCAGCTGTGTTTTAAGGATTAAGAAAGAACACTGTATTTCAGTGATTCTAAGATGCTTCTTTTCTCATATTTTAACACCTCTGACTCTGGAAGGCAATGTATAATTCAGAATGCCTTGAAAGTATAGTTGGAGCATTTAAATAATTTCTTACTGGTATTTACAAGAACGGGCATCCTACCACCCTAACGTGAAGTGAAATAATGGAAACACACCAGACCTTCCGCAGTTCTCATCATAAGTTGGCATCTAAATAAATGTTCATTCTTAAGAGCATCATGGGGAAAGAGGACTAACATCACCAAGAAATTCTTGTTTTGATTTTCAAGAAACCTGAAGCCAAAAGAGACTCAGCATTCAAGTGACTAGGGATGGCTCCTTTCATTGACTGTTTTGATTCATAGATTACATGAAAATCGGATGATTTCCAGTGATCGATACTCGTATTTAATACTATTGTACACTAGCTAAACAGCAAGTTTGGTCACTGTTCACAATGTCCTAACTGGAGAAATCCTTTTGTTTGAAACGAGGGAGGAAAAGCTTCAATGGATATTAGGTACTAATACTTCCATTTACAATTTTTCATTTCGCTCCTACTGGGCAACATAAAGTTTTTAAGGATGAAGAGGGCCTGAGAGATAGATTCTGAGAGTCCCGAGTAGACTGTGTCTGCTCCATAACAGGTATTCAGTGTATATCTGATGAATAAATGCATTGAAAGAAGGGATAACTACAGCTGGAGAGTTCAATGTTTTTAAACAAAATGTTTATAGTAATGCAGTACTTCTGCAATAGTAATAATCACTTATATGTGCTATTTTTGATTTCCATAAAGACAGAACCAAAATGATGAATCAAAAATCATTTAATATTATAGGTAGTGAAGCTCTATATAATAAAAAAATAAGTGTGTACAGAAATATAGATACATGAACTTCTACCAGCACAGATAAAAAGACTGCCTTTACTTTTGAAGAGGCTAAAAGTTGCCAGAAAATACCAATCTTTAAAAAAAAAATTTGGACATAGAAGTGAGAAATTGTTTTAATCTGTACAAGATGCATATTCCTGGGAATAATGAAATATTACCTGGGATTACTTTATTAATAACAAGCTGTTACTAGAATTCCTGTATATGTTCAGTGTGGAGATCAGATTTTTTAAAAAAGAAAATGTCACAGTACAAACACTCAGATATCAAGTTTGCACATATTTTTGGCTAAAATAACATCATAGTCTGTGTGTGTCTATATAATCAAAGGAATGCTTTCTCCTTTTCCAATCTACCAAAGTACATCTTTGCATGTAAACATGTATGTATTATCCATACCACCTTCAATGGTCTCAGGTAATTCCACCCTACAGACGCACTGCAATTTATTTACGAAATCCGTTGATGTGAATTTTTCACAAGACATTGATATTGTAAGCAGTGCTGAGAAAAGCAAATTGTATGTGATTTATCTAATTATTTCATAAAGATATTTTAGTGCTTGAAATTGATGGGTAAAGGGAATATATATTTTTAAATGTGGTACTTATCACCAAACTGCCTCTTTGAAAAGTCAGAAGCAACTTAAATTTGAAGCAGCTGTACAAGTACCATGGTTCCTCATCTTCTCAACCTTTGAGGATGGAAAAGAAGTTTTCATTTCTTTTGCAACTTTAATTCCTTTTTTTTCTTTACCTAGGACACTAAGTATTGGTCACTTATAGATACACAGAAAGAACTTGGTCAAATTCAAAATTCGACTGCTTTTTTTCTGTTGATTTCAGACACTTCTCTATAAAACAAAGATACACTTTTCCCTGATATGTGTATGCTGTACATAATTTACAAGTACCTTTTCTTGTGCTTTGTTAGTATTATTATCTGATATACAGAGACTATTGATTTCTTATATTGCTCAACCAACCTTCTGAACTCTTGGTTTTTTTGAAGTCTTCGCCAACATAAAAAAATGTATAAATAGGAATTTCTGTTTTCTTCTGGTACTTTCCTCATTTCGTATATTTATAGTTTTTAATCTACAGTACATCTGGATCTTATTTTTGTGATATGAAAATCTAACGAATTTTCTCCAAATACTTAACAGGTATTTTTCCATCATTCATGAGTAATTCATATTTTCTACTAACCCTAAATGTCATCACTATGAAGCTCTAACATCCTGCATATATTAGGGTGTTTGGGCATTTTCTGCTATATTCCAATCATTTATCTCTCTTTTCAGCTCTTAGTAAAGAAATTGTGGCAATACAGCACCCGTTGACACCTAGAAGGGCAAATCTTCGTCTACTATACAGAATGATTCTTAATTTTATCACTACAATCAAAGAGCATGTGCAACCCAAAACTTTTAAAACCCTGAGAGTTTAGTTGGCTTATGGAAAACTGATAACTAGAGGAAGAGCACACACGGTGAGAAAACGAGTCTTCCTAGCCAAGACCACAGCCATCTTCCACTGGAAGCTTCCCTTCTAAGGCCCCTCAATAAACACCATACATACATGGGTGGACACTGATGTAAAACGGATACTGGGTTTTAGCTGAAGAACTTTTAGCCCACAAGTCGCTCTATTATGGGAATTAGTTTTCTCATTACGGACTTTTCTATAGTGTTTAACAATGTGGTCTAAAACTGTGCACATCAAAAGTAAAATGCTGCATATACTTCTTTTCATTTCTATTACTGATATTTAGTTAAATTGATTTAACATTGTCAGTAAAGTGCTTTATAAGGGGAATTATGAGTGACGGGACCTTGAGAGTTTGTCCTGGTGCTCACCACGTGGGCCTGGGCCCTGGCCCCCAGGTAAGGGCCCCGCCCAGGCTGCGCTCCTCCCGGGGGCGCCCGGCAGGTGGGCCCCTCTCCCAGGCCCCCGCCGCCTCCGGCCCGTGCCCAGCGGCCCCCCAGGCCCGCTCACCTCTTCTGCCGGTCTCTGTCGTTCAGTCTCTCTGGATGGAGCGAGAGCAGCTTCTGCACTCCGGCCACGTCGCCCCTGGAGGCAGCTCTGTGGATTTTTTGGAGATCTTTGTCTCGGATGCAGTACCCGGACTCCGAGGTGACCCCACCTCCGGTCTCAGGCTGCCAGCCACCACCATCGCTCTGGGGTCTCCTTCGGAAACCCAAGCCGGACCTGACCTTCAGAATCCCTAAGCCAATGAACCTCCTCATGGCCAAGCCACGGGCTTCAGAACCTCCTCCGCACTTCTCACGCCTGTTTTCTCCGCGCCCAGCCAACAGTAGCCTCTAGAGCAGCCAACTCCAGTCGCCACAGTATCCCCGCAGGACAGCAAGGCGGTTTGGAATCTCTCCGCCCAGAACGGCCGTCACCAAGCAACGGTGCACGGGGCAGAGGCCGAGGGCTGCGCGTGCGCACAGAGCCCCGTGGCCAAGGTCAAGGGCACCCGGAGCCCACGTGCAAGGCCCAGGCGCCTCAAGCTTCAGAGGTGGCCTGTGGGCAGCGCTGAGTTCCATTCGGACCTCGGTGGGCGCTGGCGCAGGCTTCTGCTGGGTCGTCTGAGCAAAATGAAATAGGAAATTTCATTTCCTGAATTAAGAAAACAGGTATGTAACAGGCAGAGAACTTGGGGGAAGCAAAAACCATAAATGAGAGAAGAAAAAATACCTTTATGTACCCTAAAACTGAAATGTATTAATTTCGATTTATAAAACACAAAAGCATTTAAAAGCTTGATTTCCCAGAGAAAACTCTTGTATTTTTTTTTTGGGGGGGTGAAAATTGCTTTAATCAAGATATTTCACTGAATTATAAAAATATGATACTTTGTGTTTTTGATTTTTGGAGCCTAACCCCTTTTGTAGGAGCTCTTGTTTCGCATAACACGGCAGTTTTAGGGCCCTGGCAGCCGTGCCGCACGGGGGCCACCTGTGCACCACACGTCACAGGGGTGTGGCCTGCCTCTGAGGCCTCCGTGGCGCGGTTCTCCCGTGGGGATCCCGCTGACAGCGACAGCACCTCCGAGGGTGCCCTTCGCGGGCCTGTTACCTCCAATGACCGCGGAGCCATGTCCGTCCGCTCTGACCCAGGGCTCGCCCCCATCTGTCGGTCCAGAACGACCTACAGTAGAAAAAGGCAGAACGACAGGGGGGTGGAAAGGCGGACTTTTGAAAATCCACAAACAGTTGAAAGCAGACAATCGCAGCCATAGAAATGAACGAGAGCTGAGGCACTGAGACTGGAAAGGGCAGAGAAGGGGAAGGCGGACCCACAGAGGACTTCGGGGAGCCTCGGGACGCAGAGCGGCTGGCAGGCCGCGGGCGGAGGGCCACGCACCTGCGCCACCTGCGGGCGGCCGGGTCGCCGCGCGCGCCGGGGCTCCGGGCCCCGCCCCCGGGCACAGCGGGACGCGGCCACCTGTCCGCGGACGGCGACTGGGCCCGGGCGGCCGGGGAGCAGCGCCGCCTGCAGCGGGGTGGCGGGGCCGAAGCGCACGGCGGAGAGGCAGCCGGTGAAGCCCCCGCGCCGGCTCGCAGCGTGTCCGGGTCCGCGCCGGGGGCTCTGCGGGCCAAGAAGAGGGCACACACGTGAGGCGGGGCCGCGGGGGGGGCCGCGGGCAGGGACCTCTCTGCGAAGCCTGGGCGCGGCCTTCCTCGGGAGACGCGACAGGGCCCCCTGTGCCTCGGCCGAGGACCCGCGGGACGGCCTGCCCGCCGCCAACTGCACTTTCCCCAGCGGCCTTCACCGTGACAAACCAATGAAATCCCCCGCCACTTCCGTTTTCAAATGATCATTAGAGTGGGCAACCTAAATGAGCAAACTAAACAGAAACAGTCTCAGAGATATAGAGGAAAAACCGAGGGTTGCCAGATGCTGGGGGGTGGGGGTGGGGGAGAAGCCGAGGGGACCAGAAAGTGCAAATCAGTAGCCACAACATTGCCACGGGGATACATACGAAAGACACTTTGGGGGATGTAATCAACAATGCCGTGAAAACCCTGCAAGCGTCAGACGGGCACCCGTCCCATCAGACAGACCGCCCCACGGACGGTGTAGACGCCCGACCCCTGCAGTGTACACCCGAGGCTGAACAATACTGAATGTCAACCACAATTTAACACATATATAGCCACAGGATGTGGAGTACAGCATAGGGAATAGTCAGTGGTACTGTAACAGCTATGAACACTGCCACAGGGGTAGTACATGGGGGGCTTATCACTTTGTGAGGGAAACTCTTGTATTTTGAAACGTTTTATTTTCAACCTCAATATCTATCACCTTAGACCCAAAAATCTTCTTTAAAAATTGGAGTATACTTTGTACTTATCTGCTTTTTGAATAAGGCCTGTGAAACTAGAAATCTCTTTCTCTTTTCAGTATATATGTTAAGAAAGAAAGGAAATTTGCTGTTTTGCCTCAGGATTCCACCAATTTATTCAGTCTAGAATGGCTAGAAAAGATCCACGTTTCCAATCCTTTCTTTAGTTGGTATTATATTCACTTGTCAATTTGTGACAACTGGACCAGTATTATTATAGCCGGTTTGATTTTCAAACACCTTTTTAAAAACCCACCTTAAATTTGTCACTTAAATCCTTCAGTTGTCTTTCCAAAGGTGAGTTTGCATTAAGTTAATCGATTCATAACTAACCACACTACTGACTGTTCATTTTTGGCAGTGTCAACACACTTGTCTGTACAATTATTTTGCCAATATTTGAGTATTTAATCATTTTTTGTCATTATAAAACTGAGTGGGAAATATAAAAATGAATTTACCAACACCCAGAAGCACAGATCATACAGACATAATACAATTATTAAACTTAGACATGATTAGGCATTCTGAGAAACATCCTTACGTTAAGTGAAACAAATTAAATATGTAAATCATTAGAAATAAATCATGGAAGATTCTAGCTAAAAATCGAGGTAAAAATCGAAGTAATCGAGGTAAAACCAGTAATAGCTCTGACAACTTTCTTGGGATGAAACCCTTACATTATAACACGTTAAGGCTACTATTAGGTTTTTGTGCTTTTAAGTTGCATATACATTTGAACCTAAAATGCTATGAACTAATAATCACTTCTCCGTAATCACTACGTAAGTTTGGCAGCTAGTGGAAAAAGTATCTACTATTATTCTAATCTACCATTTCAGAGGAAAGAGTCCAATTTTAGCTGTTGCGTTTTTCTGAGTTTTCAGAAATGGATTCCAGCAGAGAAAGACTATTTCTGATGCTCTGGAGAGTATTTTGGCCTTTTTGTCACAAGCACTGAGTGCAAGTTTTTGGCAGTGCTTCTATACATTATGCACCTCCTAAGTAGTGGACGTAGCTGTTTCCAAGTGCAGAAATTTTCCATCTTTGAAATTTAGCAAGTTACGATTCTACATGACACAATATTTTATTCTAGATTAAGAGTATTTTTCAGATTTTTATGTTATGCTTGCATACAGTATTATTTTCATTATATTTCCAATATGCATTATTATGTAAAAGTTCAACTTATATTTTCTTTCAATCTGGGGCTTTGCTATGCATTCTTTTAGAGGTGTATTTTGATGAACTAAAGTTTTTAAAGTTTTGAAATCACATTTTTCTTCTCTTTCTCCTCCTTCTCCATCTTCTCCTCCTCTTCCCCTTCGTTCTCCATTTCTGGTTAGAGCTCTCTGTGTCTTCTCTAAGAAAATGTTGCCTATTCCAAGATTACAAAAAAATTCATCCCTGTGTTGTTCTCAAAACAGACACCGTCTTTCCCTGAAAATAAGACCTAGCTGGACAATCAGTTGCAATGCATCTCTTGGAGCAAAAATTAATATAAGACCCGGTCTTATTTTACTGTAATACAAGACAGCACCGCGACCCCTCCCCGCCCCCCTTTCATCTCCCAGGAGCGCCAGGCGCCCTCCCTTCCCGCCTGCCTCGGTGGCCCCGCGCCCAGCACCAAAAGAGCTGGACAAAACGGCGAAAATAGGGAGCGCACGTGCCCTCGGGTTCCAGGAGAGACCACCACAGAAAAAAGCAGGCAGGCGGGCATGCACACAACCCACACAAGGAGGGTGTCTGGGACTGCTCCTCTCCTCCCGCATTCGGGACCCCGGGGCTCGGAGCCCGGCTGCAATCCGCGGACCCTGGAGGCCTGCCCCGGGGTCCCACGGTGACTGCCAGCGCCCGGGCACTGCCTCCGTAACGGAGCCCAGCCCCGGGCACCACCGCACTCCGGTGGGGAAGCTGCCACTTCAACTCAGCCTCAGAGCGTCTGTCCCAGTCGGTGTCCCATCCAGTGCGTCCGTCCCCCCTCCTCCCCAACTCCCAACCCCTGTCTGTCTGTCTTCTGCCACCTCCAGGGAAGTGGTAGCGGCCCCGTGGAGCCACAGATGGCGCTAAGGGGCCTCGCTGCGGGCAAGGAGTAAAAGGAAGTCCACCCAGGCGACGTTTGCAGGAGGAGGGGAGCAGTCGGGAGGCGGGGCCCTGGCGGAGCCGGCCAGCGGGAGATGCTCCGGTTGGGAGCAGCCCGGCAGCCTGGTTCGCGCTCACCATACAGGGCGGTCCGCCGATCTTGTGGCGCCAGGAGCCTACTCAAGCGTCTATGGCCACAGCGGCTTGAACGCGCCCGATCTCCTCTGATCTGGGAAGCGGAGCAGGGTCCGGCCTGGTTAGTACTTGGATGGGGGCCGCCACGGAATACCGGGTGCCCTAGGCTTTGGCCCGCCACTCCTTTTGCGGCCGCCCCGCCCCTCGTCCTCCGGGAATGGCCCAGCCCGCCTAATAAACCCACGCCAGGGGTGGCGCTTGGGAGGCTGGAGGGTTAGGGGGATAGGAATGGGTGGCGCCACACAGCACTACAATCTCGCTGCATCGGCCCCACGCCAGGCCCTTCGGCCCGGGCTCCCCCCCTCCCCGCACCCCCTTCTTAGTCCCCTTCCCTCCAGCAAGCCCTCTGCCAGCAGCCTTTCCTCCCGCCCCCAACGACCAAGCCCTGGTTTGTCTGCATGCGCAGGCCTGCCTCGGACTTGGGCGGCTTTCTCCAGCCAAGGACGTCCTTGGCACCTCGGGACCCAGCCCAGGGGACGACTATCGCTCTGCCTGCACCTGGGCCCCGAGACAGAGACTCGGGGTGTCGCCGGACACCGGACCAAGGGGAAGGCCACCCGCCCCACCCCACCGGAAAGATCTGTCTCCGCTGGACAGCACCGCGACCCCTCCCCGCCCCCCTTTCATCTCCCAGGAGCGCCAGGCGCCCTCCCTTCCCGCCTGCCTCCGTGGCCCCGCCCCCAGCACCAAAAGAGCTGGACGAAACGGCGAAAATAGGGAGCGCACGTGCCCTCGCGTTCCAGGAGAGACCACCACAGGGAAAAGCAGGCAGGCGGGCATGCACACAACCCACACAAGGAGGGTGTCTGGGGCTGCCCCTCTCCTCCCGCATGCGGGACCCCGGGGCTCGGAGCCCGGCTACAATCCGCGGACCCTGGAGGCCTGCCCCGGGGTCCCACGGTGACTGACAGCACCCGGGCACTGCCTCCGTAACAAAGCCCAGCCCCGGGCACCAGGGCACTCCTGTGGGGAAGCTGCCACTTCAACTCAGCCTCAGTGCCTCTGTCCCAGTCGGTGTCCCATTCTGTGCGTCCGTCTCCCCTCCTCCCCAACTCCCAGCACATGTCTGTCTGTCTTTTGCCACCTCCAGGGAAGGGGTAGCGGCCCGTGGAGCCACAGATGGCGCTAAGGGGCCTCGCTGCGGGCAAGGAGTAAAAGGCAGTCCACCCAGGCAACGTTTGCAGGAGGCGGGGAGCAGGCGGGAGGCGGGGCCCTGGCGGAGCCGGCCAGCGGGGAGATGCTCCAGATGGGAGCAGCCCAGCAGCCTGGTTCGCGCTCACCATACAGGGCGGTCCGCCGATCTTGTGGCGCCAGGAGCCTACTCCCAGCGTCTATGGCCACAGCGGCTTGAACGCGCCCGATCTCCTCTGATCTGGGAAGCGGAGCAGGGTCGGGCCTGGTTAGTACTTGGATGGGGTCCGCCCCGGAATACCGGGTGCCCTAGGCTTTGGCCCGCCACTCCTTTGGCGGCCGCCCTGTCCCTAGTCCTTAGGGAGTGGCCCAGCGCGCCTAATAAACCCACTCCAGGGGTGGCGCTTGGGAGGCTGGAGGGCAGGGGGAGAGGAATGGGTGGCGCCACACAGCACTACAATCTCCTGCATGGGCCCCAGGCCACGCCCTTCGGCCCGGGCTCCCCCGCCCTCCGGCACCCCCTTCTTAGTCCCCTTCCCTCCCGCAAGCCCTCTGCCAGCAGCCTTTCATCCCGCCCCCAACGCCCAAGCCCAGGTCTGTCTGCAGGCGCAGGCCTGCCTCGGACTTGGGCGGCTTTCTCCAGCCAAGGACGTCCTTGGCACCTCGGGACCCAGCCCAGGGGACGACTATCGCTCTGCCTGCACCTGGGCCCGGAGACAGAGACTCGGGGCGTCGCCGTACACCGGACCAAGGGGAAGGCCACCCGCCCCACCCCACCGGAAAGATCTGTCTCCGCTGGACAGCACCGCGACCCCTCTCCGCCCCCCTTTCATCTCCCAGGAGCGCCAGGCGCCCTCCCTTCCCGCCTGCCTCGGAGGCCCCGCCTCCAGCACCAAAAGAGCTGGACAAAACGGCGAAAATAGGGAGCGCACGTGCCCTCGGGTTCCAGGAGAGACCACCACAGGGAAAAGCAGGCAGGCGGGCATGCACACAACCCACACAAGGAGGGTGTCTGGGGCTGCTCCTCTCCTCCCGCATTCGGGACCCCGGGGATCGGAGCCCGGCTGCAATCCGCGGACCCTGGAAGCCTGCCCCGGGGTCCCACGGTGACTGACAGCGCCCGGGCACTGCATCCGCAACGGAGCCCAGCCCCGGGCACCACGGCACTCCTGTGGGGAAGCTGCCACTTCAACTCAGCCTCAGAGCGTCTGTCCCAGTCGGTGTCCCATCCAGTGTGTCCGTCCCCCCTCCTCCCCAACTCCCAACCCCTGTCTGTCTGTCTTCTGCCACCTCCAGGGAAGGGGTAGCGGCCCCGTGCAGCCACAGATTGCGCTAAGGGGCCGCGCTGCGGGCAAGGAGTAAAAGGAAGTCCACCCAGGCGACGTTTGCAGGAGGTGGGGAGCAGTCGAGAGGCGGGGCCCTGGCGGAGCCGGCCAGCGGGGAGATGCTCCGGATGGGAGCAGCCTGGCAGCCTGGTTCGCGCTCACCATACAGGCGGTCCGCCGATCTTGTGGCGCCAGGAGCCTGCTCCCAGCGTCTATGGCCTCAGCGGCTTGAACGCGCCCGATCTCCTCTGATCTGGGAAGCGAAGCAGGGTCGGGCCTGGTTAGTACGTGGATGGGGTCCGCCCCGGAATAATGGGTGCCCTAGGCTTTGGCCCGCCACTCCTTTGGCGGCCGCCCTGTCCCTAGTCCTTAGGGAGTGGCCCAGCGCGCCTAATAAACCCACGCCAGGGGTGGCGCTTGGGAGGCTGGAGGGTTAGGGGGAGAGGAATGGGTGGCGCCACACAGCACTACAATCTCCTGCATGGGCCCCAGGCCACGCCCTTCGGCCCGGGCTCCCCCGCCCTCCGGCACCCCCTTCTTAGTCCCCTTCCCTCCCGCAAGCCCTCTGCCAGCAGCCTTTGGTCCCACCCCAACGCCCAAGCCCCTGTCTGCCTGCAGGCGCAGGCCTGCCTAGGCCTTGGGCGGCTTTCTCCAGCCAAGGACGTGCTTGGCACATCGGGACCCAGCCCAGGGGACGACTATCGCTCTGCCTGCACCTGGGCCCCGAGACAGAGACTCGGGGTGTCGCCGGACACCGGACCAAGGGGAAGGCCACCCGCCCCACCCCACCGGAAAGATCTGTCTCCGCTGGACAGCACCGCGACCCCTCCCCGCCCCCCTTTCATCTCCCAGGAGCGCCAGGCGCCCTCCCTTCCCGCCTGCCTCGGTGGCCCCGCCCCCAGCACCAAAAGAGCTGGACAAAACGGCGAAAATAGGGAGCGCACGTGCCCTCGGGTTCCAGGAGAGACCACCACAGGGAAAAGCAGGCAGGCGGGCATGCACACAACCCACACCAGGAGGGTGCCTGGGGCTGCCCCTCTCCTCCCGCATGCGAGACCCCGGGCGGGCTCGGAGCCCGGCGGCAATCCCCGGACCCTGGAGGCCTGCCCCGGGATCCCACGGTGACTGACAGCGCCCGGGCACTGCATCCGCAACGGAGCCCAGCCCCGGCCACCACGGCACTCCTGTGGGGAAGCTGCCACTTCAACTCAGCCTCAGTGCCTCTGTCCCAGTCGGTGTCCCATCCTGTGTGTCAGTCTCCCCTCCTCTCCAAGTCCCAACCCCTGTCTGTCTGTCTTCTGCCTCCTCCAGGGAAGTGGTAGAGGCCCCGTGGAGCCACAGATGGCGCTAAGGGGCCTCGCTGCGGGCAAGGAGTAAAAGGAAGTCCACCCAGGCGACATTTGGAGGAGGCAGGGAGCAGGCGGGAGGCGGGGCCCTGGCGGAGCCGGCCAGCGGGGAGATGCTCCGGATGGGAGCAGCCCGGCAGCCTGGTTCGCGCTCACCATACAGGGCGGTCCGCCGATCTTGTGGCGCCAGGAGCCTGCTCCCAGCGTCTATGGCCACAGCGGCTTGAACGCGCCCGATCTCCTCTGATCTGGGAAGCGAAGCAGGGTCGGGCCTGGTTAGTACGTGGATGGGGTCCGCCCCGGAATAATGGGTGCCCTAGGCTTTGGCCCGCCACTCCTTTGGCGGCCGCCCTGTCCCTAGTCCTTAGGGAGTGGCCCAGCGCGCCTAATAAACCCACGCCAGGGGTGGCGCTTGGGAGGCTGGAGGGTTAGGGGGAGAGGAATGGGTGGCGCCACACAGCACTACAATCTCCTGCATGGGCCCCAGGCCACGCCCTTCGGCCCGGGCTCCCCCGCCCTCCGGCACCCCCTTCTTAGTCCCCTTCCCTCCCGCAAGCCCTCTGCCAGCAGCCTTTGGTCCCACCCCAACGCCCAAGCCCCTGTCTGCCTGCAGGCGCAGGCCTGCCTAGGCCTTGGGCGGCTTTCTCCAGCCAAGGACGTGCTTGGCACATCGGGACCCAGCCCAGGGGACGACTATCGCTCTGCCTGCACCTGGGCCCCGAGACAGAGACTCGGGGTGTCGCCGGACACCGGACCAAGGGGAAGGCCACCCGCCCCACCCCACCGGAAAGATCTGTCTCCGCTGGACAGCACCGCGACCCCTCCCCGCCCCCCTTTCATCTCCCAGGAGCGCCAGGCGCCCTCCCTTCCCGCCTGCCTCGGTGACCCCGCCACCAGCACCAAAAGAGCTGGACAAAAGGGCGAAAATAGGGAGCGCACGTGCCCTCGGGTTCCAGGAGAGTCCACCACAGGGAAAAGCAGGCAGGCGGGCATGCTCACAACCCACAGAAGGAGGGTGTCTGGGACTGCTCCTCTCCTCCCGCATGCGGGACCCCGGGGCTCGGAGCCCGGCGGCAATCCGCGGACCCTGGAGGCCTGCCCCGGTATCCCACGGTGACTGACATCGCCGGGGCACTGCATCCGCAACGGAGCCCAGCCCCGGGCACCACCGCACTCCGGTGGGGAAGCTGCCACTTCAACTCAGCCTCAGAGCGTCTGTCCCAGTCGGTGTCCCATCCAGTGCGTCCGTCCCCCCTCCTCCCAATCTCCCAACCCCTGTCTGTCTGTCTTCTGCCACCTCCTGGGAAGAGGTAGCGGTCCCGTGGAGCCACCTATGGCGCTAAGGGGCCTCGCTGCGGGCAACGAGTAAAAGGAAATCCACCCAGGCGACGTTTGCAGGAGGCAGGGAGCAGGCGGGAGGCGGGGCCCTGGCGGAGCCGGCCAGTGGGGAGATGCTCCGGATGGGAGCAGCCCGGCAGCCTGGTACGCGCTCACCATACAGGGCCGTCCGCCGATCTTGTGGCGCCGGGAGCCTACTCCCAGCGTCTATGGCCACAGCGGCTTGAACGCGCCCGATCTCCTCTGATCTGGGAGGCGAAGCAGGGTCGGGCCTGGTTAGTACTTGGATGGGGTCCGCCCCGGAATACCGGGTGCCCTAGGCTTTGGCCCGGCACTCCTTTGGCGGCCGCCCCGCCCCTCGTCCTTCGGGAGTGGCCCAGCGCGCCTAATAAACCCACGCCAGGGGTGTCGCTTGGGAGGCTGGAGGGTTAGGGGGAGAGGAATGGGTGGCGCCACACAGCACTACAATCTCGCTGCATCGGACCCACGCCAGGCCCTTCGGCCCGGGCTCCCCCCCTCCCCGCACCCCCTTCTTAGTCCCCTTCCCTCCCGCAAGCACTCTGCCACTAGCCTTTCGTCCCGCCCCCAACGCCCAAGCCCTGGTTTGTCTGCATGCGCAGGCCTGCCTAGGCCTTGGGCGGCTTTCTCCAGCCAAGGACCTCCTTGGCACCTCGGGACCCAGCCCAGGGGACGACTATCGCTCTGCCTGCACCTGGGCCCCGAGACAGAGACTCGGGGTGTCGCCGGACACCGGACCAAGGGGAAGGCCACCCGCCCCACCCACCGGAAAGATCTGTCTCCGCTGGACAGCACCGCGACCCCTCCCCGCCCCCCTTTCATCTCCCAGGAGCGCCAGGCGCCCTCCCTTCCCGCCTGCCTCGGTGGCCCCGCCCCCAGCACCAAAAGAGCTGGACAAAACGGCGAAAATAGGGAGCGCACGTGCCCTCGGGTTCCAGGAGAGACCACCACAGGGAAAAGCAGGCAGGCGGGCATGCACACAACCCACACAAGGAGGGTGTCTGGGACTGCTCCTCTCCTCCTGCATTCGGGACCCCGGGGCTCGGAGCCCTGCGGCAATCCCCGGACCCTGGAGGCCTGCCCCGGGATCCCACGGTGACTGACAGCGCCCGGGCACTG
The DNA here is from genome assembly GCF_964194185.1 of Rhinolophus hipposideros. Taxonomy (NCBI): domain Eukaryota; kingdom Metazoa; phylum Chordata; class Mammalia; order Chiroptera; family Rhinolophidae; genus Rhinolophus; species Rhinolophus hipposideros. The sequence goes on from NW_027669000.1 coordinate 312,986, forward strand.
CATCCGCAACGGAGCCCAGCCCCGGGCACCACGGCACTCCTGTGGGGAAGCTGCCACTTCAACTCAGCCTCAGAGCGTCTGTCCCAGTCGGTGTCCCATCCAGTGCGTCCGTCCCCCCTCCTCCCCAACTCCCAACCCCTGTCTGTCTGTCTTCTGCCACCTCCTGGGAAGAGGTAGCGGTCCCGTGGAGCCACCTATGGCGCTAAGGGGCCTCGCTGCGGGCAACGAGTAAAAGGAAATCCACCCAGGCGACGTTTGCAGGAGGCAGGGAGCAGTCGGGAGGCGGGGCCCTGGCGGAGCCGGCCAGCGGGGAGATGCTCCGGATGGGAGCAGCCCGGCAGCCTGGTTCGCGCTCACCATACAGGGCGGTCCGCCGCTCTTGTGGCGCCAGGAGCCTGCTCCCAGCGTCTATGGCCACAGCGGCTTGAACGCGCCCGATGTCCTCTGATCTGGGAAGCGAAGCAGGGTCGGGCCTGGTTAGTACGTGGATGGGGTCCGCCCCGGAATACCGGGTGCCCTAGGCTTTGGCCCGCCACTCCTTTGGCGGCCGCCCTGTCCCTAGTCCTTAGGGAGTGGCCCAGCGCGCCTAATAAACCCACGCCAGGGGTGGCGCTTGGGAGGCTGGAGGGTTAGGGGGAGAGGAATGGGTGGCGCCACACAGCACTACAATCTCGCTGCATCGGCCCCAGGCCAGGCCCTTCGGTCCGGGCTCCCCCGCCCCCCCGCACCCCGTTCTTAGTCCCCTTCCCTCCCGCAAGCACTCTGCCAGCAGCCTTTCGTCCCGCCCCCAACGCCCAAGCCCAGGTCTGTCTGCAGGCGCAGGCCTGCCTAGGCCTTGGGCGGCTTTCTCCAGCCAAGGACGTCCTTGGCACCTCGGGACCCAGCCCAGGGGACGACTATCGCTCTGCCTTCATCTGGGCCCTGAGACAGAGACACAGGGTGTCGCCGGACACCGGACCAAGGGGAAGGCCACCCGCCCCACCCACCGGAAAGATCTGTCTCCGCTGGACAGCACCGCGACCCCTCCCCGCCCCCCTTTCATCTCCCAGGAGCGCCAGGCGCCCTCCCTTCCCGCCTGCCTCGGTGGCCCCGCCCCCAACACCAAAAGAGCTGGACAAAACCGCGAAAATAGGGAGCGCACGTTCCCTCGGGTTCCAGGAGAGACCACCACAGGGAAAAGCAGGCAGGCGGGCATGCACACAACCCACACAAGGAGGGTGCGTGGGACTGCCCCTCTCCTCCCGCATGCGGGACCCCGGGGCTCGGAGCCCGGCTGCAATCCGCGGACCCTGGAGGCCTGCCCCGGGGTCCCAAGGTGACTGACAGCGCCCGGGCACTGTATCCGCAAAGGAGCCTAGCCCCGGGCACCACCGCACTCCGGTGGGGAAGCTGCCACTTCAACTCAGCCTCAGAGCGTCTGTCCCAGTCGGTGTCCCATCCTGTGCGTCCGTCCCCCCTCCTCCCCAACTCCCAACCCCTGTCTGTCTGTCTTCTGCCACCTCCAGGGAAGTGGTAGAGGCCCCGTGGAGCCTCAGATGGCGCTAAGGGGCCTCGCTGCGGGCAAGGAATAAAAGGAAGTCCATCCAGGCGGCGTTTTGTCGAGGCGGGGAGCAGGCGGGAGGCGGGCCCTGGCGGAGCCGGCCAGCCGGGAGATGCTCCGGATGGGAGCAGCCTGGCAGCCTGGTTCGCGCTCACCATACAGGGCGGTCCGCCGATCTTGTGGCGTCGGGAGCCTACTCCCAGCGTCTATGGCCACAGCGGCTTGAACGCGCCCGATCTCCTCTGATCTGAGAAGCGAAGCAGGGTCGGGCCTGGTTAGTACGTGGATGGGGTCCGCCCCGGAATACCGGGTGCCCTAGGCTTTGGCCCGCCACTCCTTTGGCAGCCGCCCTGTCCCTAGTCCTTAGGGAGTGGCCCAGCGCGCCTAATAAACCCACGCCAGGGGTGGCGCTTGGGAGGCTGGAGGGTTAGGGGGAGAGGAATGGGTGGCGCCACACAGCACTACAATCTCGCTGCATCGGCCCCACGCCAGGCCCTTCGGCCCGGGCTCCCCCCCTCCCCGCACCCCCTTCTTAGTCCCCTTCCCTCCAGCAAGCCCTCTGCCAGCAGCCTTTCGTCCCGCCCCCAACGCCCAAGCCCCGGTCTGTCTGCAGGCGCAGGCCTGCCTAGGCCTTGGGCGGCTTTCTCCAGCCAAGGACGTGCTTGGCACCTCGGGACCCAGCCCAGGGGACGACTATCGCTCTGCCTGCACCTGGGCCCCGAGACAGAGACTCGGGGCGTCGCCGGACACCGGACCAAGGGGAAGGCCACCCGTCCCACCCCACCGGAAAGATCTGTCTCCGCTGGACAGCACCGCGACCCCTCCCCGCCCCCTTTCATCTCCCAGGAGCGCCAGGCGCCCTCCCTTCCCGCCTGCCTCGGTGGCCCCGCGCCCAGCACCAAAAGAGCTGGACAAAACGGCGAAAATAGGGAGCGCACGTGCCCTCGGGTTCCAGGAGAGACCACCACAGGGAAAAGCAGAAAGGCGGGCATGCACACAACCCACACAAGGAGGGTATCTGGGGACGCTCCTCTCCTCCCGCATGCCGGACCCCGGGCGGGGCTCGGAGCCTGGCTGCAATCCGCGGACCCTGGAGGCCTGCCCCGGGTTCCCACGGTGACTGCCAGCGTCTGGGCACTGCATCCGCAACGGATCCAAGCCCCGGGCACCACGGCACTCCTGTGGGGAAGCTGCCACTTCAACTCAGCCTCAGTGCGTCTGTCCCACTCGGTGTCCCATCCAGTGCGTCCGTCCCCCCTCCTCCCCAAATCCCAACCCCTGTCTGTCTGTCTTCTGCCACCTCCAGGGAAGTGGTAGAGGCCCCGTGGAGCCTCAGATGGCGCGAAGGCGCCTCGCTGCGGGCAAGGAGTAAAAGGCAGTCCACCCAGGGGACGTTTGGAGGAGGCGGGCAGCAGGCGGGAGGCGGGGCCCTGGCGGAGGCGGCCAGAGGGGAGATGCTCCAGATGGGAGCAGCCCTGAAGCCTGGTTCGCGCTCACCACACAGGGCGGGCGCCGCTCTTGTGGCGCCGGGAGCCTACTCCCAGCGTCTATGGCCACAGCGGCTTGAACGCGCCCGATCTCCTCTGATCTGGGAAGCGAAGCAGGGTCGGGCCTGGTTAGTACGTGGCTGGGGTCCGCCCCGGAATACCTGGTGCCCTAGGCTTTGGCCCGCCACTCCTTTGGCGGCAGCCCTGTCCCTAGTCCTTAGGGAGTAGCCCAGCCCGCCTAATAAACCCACGCCAGGGGTGGCGCTTGGGAGGCTGGAGGGTTAGGGGGAGAGGAATGGGTGGCGCCACACAGCACTACAATCTCGCTGCATCGGCCACAGGCCAGGCCCTTCGGCCCGGGCTTTCCCGACCCCCCGCACCCCGTTCTTAGTCCCCTTCCCTCCAGCAAGCCCTCTGCCAGCAGCCTTTCGTCCCGCCCCCAACGCCCAAGCCCCGGTCTGTCTGCAGGCGCAGGCCTGCCTAGGCCTTGGGCGGCTTTCTCCAGCCAAGGACGTGCTTGGCACCTCGGGACCCAGCCCAGGGGACGACTATCGCTCTGCCTGCACCTGGGCCCCGAGACAGAGACTCGGGGTGTCGCCGGACACGGGACCAAGGGGAAGGCCACCCGCCCCACCCCACCGGAAAGAGGTGTCTTAGCTGGACAGCAACGCGACCCCTCCCCGCCCCCCTTTCATGTCCAAGGAGCACCAGGCGCCCTCCCTTCCCGCAGAACTCGGTGGCCCCGCCCCCAGCACCAAAAGAGCAGGGACAAAACCGCGAAAATAGGGAGCGCACGTGCCCTCGGGTTCCAGGAGAGACCAGCACAGGGGAAAAGCAGGCAGGCGGGCATGCACACAACCCACACAAGAAGGGTGCCTGGGGCCGCTCCTCTCCTCCCGCATGCGGGACCCCTGGCGGGGCTCGGAGCCCGGCGGCAATCCACGGACCCTGGAGGCCTGCCCCGGGGTCCCACGGTGAGTGCCAGCGCCCGGGCACTGCCTCCGTAACGGAGCCCAGCCCCGGGCACCACGGCACTCCTGTGGGGAAGCCGCCACTTCAACTCAGCCTCAGTGCCTCTGTCCCAGTCGGTGTCCCATCCTGTGCGTCAGTCCCCCCTCCTCCCCAACTCCCAACCCCTGTCTGTCTGTCTTCTGCCACCTCCAGGGAAGTGGTAGAGGCCCCGTGGAGTCTCGGATGGCGCGAAGGGGCCTCGCTGCGGGCAAGGAGGAAAAGGCAGTCCACCCAGGCGGCGTTTTGAGGAGGCGGGGAGCTGGCGGGAGGCGGGGCCCTGGCGGAGCCGGCCAGCGGGGAGATGCTCCGGACAGGAGAAGCCCGGCAGCCTGGTTCGCGCTCACCACGCAGGCCGGTCCGCTGCTCATTATTCTTTTTATTTTATTTATTTATTTATTTTTTTATTAATTAATTTATTTATTAGTTTCAGGTGTACAAAACAAGGTAATACTTAGACGCTCATCATTTATATCCCTCATACTGTGAACCCCCCACCCCCATCCACTATCCCTCCGACCTCATACGGAACCATCACATTATATATATAAAATTATTGTTGGCATTCATTAATGTTTAGCTTCTGGTGTACAATGCCATGATCAGGTATCCACTGTATCCCTGAGGTGGTCTCCCAAATAGGACGCATGTCCATCAGATACCCAACAAAATCTTTACAACATTATAGAATACCTTCCCCAAATTAATTTTCAAAAAAACCCTGAGGCCATCTTGTGGTTACCAGCTGCTTCCAAATCCCTTCACCTTTCCCCTTATGGCCAACCCCCTCCCACACACCCATCTAACCACTCTCGGTTTTTTGTCTGCGTCCCCAAAACTGTCTCTGATTAGTTCATTCACATAGTCTTTTCTTTAGATTCCATATATAAGTGAGATCATATGGTACTTGTCTTTCTCTTTCTGACTTATTTCACTTAACATAATGCTCTCTAGATCCATCCATGTTGCTGCAAATGATAAGATTTCTTTCTTCTTCATGGCTGCGTAATACTCCATTGTATAAATGTACCACAGCTTCTTAATCCAGTCATCTACCGATGGGCATTTTGGTTGTTTCCATATCTTGGCTATTGTGTAAAGTGCTGCAATAAACATAGGAGTGCATACAGATTTTTGAATTGGAGTTTTGGATTTCTCCGGGTAGATGCCTAGGAGTGGAATTACTGGATCATAGGGGAGTTCCATTTTCAGATTCCTGAGATACCTCCATACTGTTTTCCATAGTGGCTGCACTAATCTGCAGTCCCACCAACAGTGCACTAGCGTTCCCTTTTCTCCACATCCGCGCCAGCATTTGTTGTTTGTTGATTTATTGATAATAGCCATTTTGACTGGAGTGAGGTGGTATCTCATTGTGGTTTCTATTTGCATTTCTCTGCTGGTTAGTGAGGTTGAGCATTTCTTCATATGTCTTCTTGCCTTCTGTATGTCCTTTTTAGAGAAATGTCTCCCCAAGTCCTCTGCCCATTTTTTAATTGGGTGGTTTGTTTTTTTGGAGTTGAGTTGAGTAAGTTTTTTATAGATTTGTGATATTAATCCCTTATCAGATATATCATTGGCAAATATCTTTTCCCATACAGTAGGATCCCTTTTTGTTTTATTGATGGTTTCCTTTGCTGTGAAAAAACTTTTCAGTTTGATGTCATCACACATGTTTATTTTTTCTCTTACTTCGCTCGCGCGAGGGGATATATCAGTAAAAATCTTACTCCGGGTAATGTCCATGAAGTTTCTTCCCATATTTTCTTCTAGATATTTTATGGTTGTGGCGCGGGGGCCTGCTCCCAGCGTCTGTGGCCACAGCACCTTGAACGCGCCCGATGTCCTCTGATCTGGGAAGCTAAGCAGGGTCGGGCCTGGTCAGTACTTGGATGGGGGACCGCCCGGGAATACCGGGTGCCCTCTGCTTCCGCCCGCCACTCCTTTTGCGGCCGCCCTGGCCCTCGTCCTTCGGGAGTGGCCCAGCCCGCCTAATAAACCCAGGCCAGGGGTGGCGCTGGGGGGGCTAGTGGGCAGGGGGAGAGGAATGGGTGGCGCCACACAGCACTACAATCTCGCTGCCCCGGCCCCACGCCAGGCCCTTCGGCCCGGGCTCCCCCCTCCCCCCCACCACCTTCTTAGTCCCCTTCCCTCCCGCAAGCCGTCTGCCAGCAGCCTTTCGCCCCGCCCCCAAGGCCCAAGCCCCGATCTGCCTGCAGGCGCAGGCCTGCCTCGGCCTTGGGCGGCTTTCTCCAGCCAGGGACGTGCTGGTGCTTGGCACCTCGGGACCCAGCCCAGGGCACGACCATCGCTCTGCCTGCCCCTGGGCCCCTAGACAGAGACTCCGGGTGTCGCCCGACACCGGACCAAGGGGAACGCCACCAGCCCCACCCCACCGGATAGCTCCGTCTCTGATGGCCGGCACCGCGACCCCTCCCCGCCCCCCTTTCATCTCCCCGGAGCACCAGGCGCCCTCCGTTCCCGCAGACCTCGGTGGCCCCGCCCACAGCACCAAAAGAGCAGGGACAAAACGGCAGGAGTTGGGAGCACACGTGCCCTCCGGCTCCAGGAGAGACCAGCACAGGGGAAAAGCAGGCAGGCGGGCATGCACACAACCCACACGAGGAGGGTGCCTGGGGCCGCTCCTCTCCTCCCGCATGCGGGACCCCGGGCGGGGCTCGGAGCCCGGCGGCGATCCGCGGACCCTGGAGGCCTGCCCCGGGGTCCCACGGTGACTGCCAGCGCCCGGGCACTGCATCCGCAACGGAGCCCAGCCCCGGGCACCACGGCACTCCTGTGGGGAAGCCGCCACTTCAACTCAGCCTCAGTGCCTCTGTCCCAGTCGGTGTCCCATCCTGTGCGTCAGTCCCCCCTCCTCCCCAACTCCCAACCCCTGTCTGTCTGTCTTCTGCCACCTCCAGGGAAGTGGTAGAGGCCCCGTGGAGTCTCGGATGGCGCGAAGGGGCCTCGCTGCGGGCAAGGAGGAAAAGGCAGTCCACCCAGGCGGCGTTTTGAGGAGGCGGGGAGCAGGCGGGAGGCGGGGCCCTGGCGGAGCCGGCCAGCGGGGAGATGCTCCGGACGGGAGAAGCCCGGCAGCCTGGTTCGCGCTCACCACGCAGGCTGGTCCGCTGCTCATTATTCTTTTTATTTTATTTATTTATTTATTTTTTTATTAATTAATTTATTTATTAGTTTCAGGTGTACAAAACAAGGTAATACTTAGACGTTCATCATTTATATCCCTCATACTGTGAACACCCCACCCCCATCCACTATCCCTCCGACCTCATACGGAACCATCACATTATATATATAAAATTATTGTTGGCATTCATTAATGTTTAGCTTCTGGTGTACAATGCCATGATCAGGTATCCACTGTATCCCTGAGGTGGTCTCCCAAATAGGACGCATGTCCATCAGATACCCAACAAAATCTTTACAACATTATAGAATACCTTCCCCAAATTAATTTTCAAAAAAACCCTGAGGCCATCTTGTGGTTACCAGCTGCTTCCAAATCCCTTCACCTTTCCCCTTATGGCCAACCCCCTCCCACACACCCATCTAACCACTCTCGGTTTTTTGTCTGCGTCCCCAAAACTGTCTCTGATTAGTTCATTCACATAGTCTTTTCTTTAGATTCCATATATAAGTGAGATCATATGGTACTTGTCTTTCTCTTTCTGACTTATTTCACTTAACATAATGCTCTCTAGATCCATCCATGTTGCTGCAAATGATAAGATTTCTTTCTTCTTCATGGCTGCGTAATACTCCATTGTATAAATGTACCACAGCTTCTTAATCCAGTCATCTACCGATGGGCATTTTGGTTGTTTCCATATCTTGGCTATTGTGTAAAGTGCTGCAATAAACATAGGAGTGCATACAGATTTTTGAATTGGAGTTTTGGATTTCTCCGGGTAGATGCCTAGGAGTGGAATTACTGGATCATAGGGGAGTTCCATTTTCAGATTCCTGAGATACCTCCATACTGTTTTCCATAGTGGCTGCACTAATCTGCAGTCCCACCAACAGTGCACTAGCGTTCCCTTTTCTCCACATCCGCGCCAGCATTTGTTGTTTGTTGATTTATTGATAATAGCCATTTTGACTGGAGTGAGGTGGTATCTCATTGTGGTTTCTATTTGCATTTCTCTGCTGGTTAGTGAGGTTGAGCATTTCTTCATATGTCTTCTTGCCTTCTGTATGTCCTTTTTAGAGAAATGTCTCCCCAAGTCCTCTGCCCATTTTTTAATTGGGTGGTTTGTTTTTTTGGAGTTGAGTTGAGTAAGTTTTTTATAGATTTGTGATATTAATCCCTTATCAGATATATCATTGGCAAATATCTTTTCCCATACAGTAGGATCCCTTTTTGTTTTATTGATGGTTTCCTTTGCTGTGAAAAAACTTTTCAGTTTGATGTCATCACACATGTTTATTTTTTCTCTTACTTCGCTCGCGCGAGGGGATATATCAGTAAAAATCTTACTCCGGGTAATGTCCATGAAGTTTCTTCCCATATTTTCTTCTAGATATTTTATGGTTGTGGCGCGGGGGCCTGCTCCCAGCGTCTGTGGCCACAGCACCTTGAACGCGCCCGATGTCCTCTGATCTGGGAAGCTAAGCAGGGTCGGGCCTGGTCAGTACTTGGATGGGGGACCGCCCGGGAATACCGGGTGCCCTCTGCTTCCGCCCGCCACTCCTTTTGCGGCCGCCCTGGCCCTCGTCCTTCGGGAGTGGCCCAGCCCGCCTAATAAACCCAGGCCAGGGGTGGCGCTGGGGGGGCTAGTGGGCAGGGGGAGAGGAATGGGTGGCGCCACACAGCACTACAATCTCGCTGCCCCGGCCCCACGCCAGGCCCTTCGGCCCGGGCTCCCCCCTCCCCCCCACCACCTTCTTAGTCCCCTTCCCTCCCGCAAGCCGTCTGCCAGCAGCCTTTCGCCCCGCCCCCAAGGCCCAAGCCCCGATCTGCCTGCAGGCGCAGGCCTGCCTCGGCCTTGGGCGGCTTTCTCCAGCCAGGGACGTGCTGGTGCTTGGCACCTCGGGACCCAGCCCAGGGCACGACCATCGCTCTGCCTGCCCCTGGGCCCCTAGACAGAGACTCCGGGTGTCGCCCGACACCGGACCAAGGGGAACGCCACCAGCCCCACCCCACCGGATAGCTCCGTCTCTGATGGCCGGCACCGCGACCCCTCCCCGCCCCCCTTTCATCTCCCCGGAGCACCAGGCGCCCTCCGTTCCCGCAGACCTCGGTGGCCCCGCCCACAGCACCAAAAGAGCAGGGACAAAACGGCAGGAGTTGGGAGCACACGTGCCCTCCGGCTCCAGGAGAGACCAGCACAGGGGAAAAGCAGGCAGGCGGGCATGCACACAACCCACACGAGGAGGGTGCCTGGGGCCGCTCCTCTCCTCCCGCATGCGGGACCCCGGGCGGGGCTCGGAGCCCGGCGGCGATCCGCGGACCCTGGAGGCCTGCCCCGGGGTCCCACGGTGACTGCCAGCGCCCGGGCACTGCCTCCGTAACGGAGCCCAGCCCCGGGCACCACCGCACTCCTGTGGGGAAGCCGCCACTTCAACTCAGCCTCAGTGCCTCTGTCCCAGTCGGTGTCCCATCCTGTGCGTCAGTCCCCCCTCCTCCCCCACTCCCAACCCCTGTCTGTCTGTCTTCTGCCACCTCCAGGGAAGTGGTAGAGGCCCCGTGGAGTCTCGGATGGCGCGAAGGGGCCTCGCTGCGGGCAAGGAGGAAAAGGCAGTCCACCCAGGCGGCGTTTTGAGGAGGCGGGGAGCTGGCGGGAGGCGGGGCCCTGGCGGAGCCGGCCAACGGGGAGATGCTCCGGACGGGAGAAGCCCGGCAGCCTGGTTCGCACTCACCACGCAGGCTGGTCCGCTGCTCATTATTCTTTTTATTTTATTTATTTATTTATTTTTTTATTAATTAATTTATTTATTAGTTTCAGGTGTACAAAACAAGGTAATACTTAGACGTTCATCATTTATATCCCTCATACTGTGAACCCCCCACCCCCATCCACTATCCCTCCGACCTCATACGGAACCATCACATTATATATATAAAATTATTGTTGGCATTCATTAATGTTTAGCTTCTGGTGTACAATGCCATGATCAGGTATCCACTGTATCCCTGAGGTGGTCTCCCAAATAGGACGCATGTCCATCAGATACCCAACAAAATCTTTACAACATTATAGAATACCTTCCCCAAATTAATTTTCAAAAAAACCCTGAGGCCATCTTGTGGTTACCAGCTGCTTCCAAATCCCTTCACCTTTCCCCTTATGGCCAACCCCCTCCCACACACCCATCTAACCACTCTCGGTTTTTTGTCTGCTTCCCCAAAACTGTCTCTGATTAGTTCATTCACATAGTCTTTTCTTTAGATTCCATATATAAGTGAGATCATATGGTACTTGTCTTTCTCTTTCTGACTTATTTCACTTAACATAATGCTCTCTAGATCCATCCATGTTGCTGCAAATGATAAGATTTCTTTCTTCTTCATGGCTGCGTAATACTCCATTGTATAAATGTACCACAGCTTCTTAATCCAGTCATCTACCGATGGGCATTTTGGTTGTTTCCATATCTTGGCTATTGTGTAAAGTGCTGCAATAAACATAGGAGTGCATACAAATTTTTGAATTGGAGTTTTGGATTTCTCCGGGTAGATGCCTAGGAGTGGAATTACTGGATCATAGGGGAGTTCCATTTTCAGATTCCTGAGATACCTCCATACTGTTTTCCATAGTGGCTGCACTAATCTGCAGTCCCACCAACAGTGCACTAGCGTTCCCTTTTCTCCACATCCGCGCCAGCATTTGTTGTTTGTTGATTTATTGATAATAGCCATTTTGACTGGAGTGAGGTGGTATCTCATTGTGGTTTCTATTTGCATTTCTCTGCTGGTTAGTGAGGTTGAGCATTTCTTCATATGTCTTCTTGCCTTCTGTATGTCCTTTTTAGAGAAATGTCTCCCCAAGTCCTCTGCCCATTTTTAAATTGGGTGGTTTGTTTTTTTGGAGTTGAGTTGAGTAAGTTTTTTATAGATTTGTGATATTAATCCCTTATCAGATATATCATTGGCAAATATCTTTTCCCATACAGTAGGATCCCTTTTTGTTTTATTGATGGTTTCCTTTGCTGTGAAAAAACTTTTCAGTTTGATGTCATCACACATGTTTATTTTTTCTCTTACTTCGCTCGCGCGAGGGGATATATCAGTAAAAATCTTACTCCGGGTAATGTCCATGAAGTTTCTTCCCATATTTTCTTCTAGATATTTTATGGTTGTGGCGCGGGGGCCTGCTCCCAGCGTCTGTGGCCACAGCACCTTGAACGCGCCCGATGTCCTCTGATCTGGGAAGCTAAGCAGGGTCGGGCCTGGTCAGTACTTGGATGGGGGACCGCCCGGGAATACCGGGTGCCCTCTGCTTCCGCCCGCCACTCCTTTTGCGGCCTCCCCGGCCCTCGTCCTTCGGGAGTGGCCCAGCCCGCCTAATAAACCCAGGCCAGGGGTGGCGCTGGGGGGGCTAGTGGGCAGGGGGAGAGGAATGGGTGGCGCCACACAGCACTACAATCTCGCTGCCCCGGCCCCACGCCAGGCCCTTCGGCCCGGGCTCCCCCCTCCCCCCCACCACCTTCTTAGTCCCCTTCCCTCCCGCAAGCCGTCTGCCAGCAGCCGTTCGCCCCGCCCCCAAGGCCCAAGCCCCGATCTGCCTGCAGGCGCAGGCCTGCCTCGGCCTTGGGCGGCTTTCTCCAGCCAGGGACGTGCTGGTGCTTGACACCTCGGGACCCAGCCCAGGGCACGACCATCGCTCTGCCTGCCCCTGGGCCCCTAGACAGAAACTCCGGGTGTCGCCCGACACCGGACCAAGGGGAACGCCACCCGCCCCACCCCACCGGATAGCTCCGTCTCTGATGGCCGGCACCGCGACCCCTCCCCGCCCCCCTTTCATCTCCCCGGAGCACCAGGCGCCCTCCGTTCCCGCAGAACTCGGTGGCCCCGCCCACAGCACCAAAAGAGCAGGGACAAAACGGCAGGAGTTGGGAGCACACGTGCCCTCCGGCTCCAGGAGAGACCAGCACAGGGAAAAGCAGGCAGGCGGGCATGCACACAACCCACACGAGGAGGGTGCCTGGGGCCGCTCCTCTCCTCCCGCATGCGGGACCCAGGGCGGGGCTCGGAGCCCGGCGGCGATCCGCGGACCCTGGAGGCCTGCCCCGGGGTCCCACGGTGACTGCCAGCGCCCGGGCACTGCCTCCGTAACGGAGCCCAGCCCCGGGCACCACCGCACTCCTGTGGGGAAGCCGCCACTTCAACTCAGCCTCAGTGCCTCTGTCCCAGTCGGTGTCCCATCCTGTGCGTCAGTCCCCCCTCCTCCCCCACTCCCAACCCCTGTCTGTCTGTCTTCTGCCACCTCCAGGGAAGTGGTAGAGGCCCCGTGGAGTCTCGGATGGCGCGAAGGGGCCTCGCTGCGGGCAAGGAGGAAAAGGCAGTCCACCCAGGCGGCGTTTTGAGGAGGCGGGGAGCTGGCGGGAGGCGGGTCCCTGGCGGAGCCGGCCAACGGGGAGATGCTCCGGACCGGAGAAGCCCGGCAGCCTGGTTCGCGCTCACCACGCAGGCCGGTCCGCTGCTCATTATTCTTTTTATTTTATTTATTTATTTATTTTTTTATTAATTAATTTATTTATTAGTTTCAGGTGTACAAAACAAGGTAATACTTAGACGTTCATCATTTATATCCCTCATACTGTGAACACCCCACCCCCATCCACTATCCCTCCGACCTCATACGGAACCATCACATTATATATATAAAATTATTGTTGGCATTCATTAATGTTTAGCTTCTGGTGTACAATGCCATGATCAGGTATCCACTGTATCCCTGAGGTGGTCTCCCAAATAGGACGCATGTCCATCAGATACCCAACAAAATCTTTACAACATTATAGAATACCTTCCCCAAATTAATTTTCAAAAAAACCCTGAGGCCATCTTGTGGTTACCAGCTGCTTCCAAATCCCTTCACCTTTCCCCTTATGGCCAACCCCCTCCCACACACCCATCTAACCACTCTCGGTTTTTTGTCTGCGTCCCCAAAACTGTCTCTGATTAGTTCATTCACATAGTCTTTTCTTTAGATTCCATATATAAGTGAGATCATATGGTACTTGTCTTTCTCTTTCTGACTTATTTCACTTAACATAATGCTCTCTAGATCCATCCATGTTGCTGCAAATGATAAGATTTCTTTCTTCTTCATGGCTGCGTAATACTCCATTGTATAAATGTACCACAGCTTCTTAATCCAGTCATCTACCGATGGGCATTTTGGTTGTTTCCATATCTTGGCTATTGTGTAAAGTGCTGCAATAAACATAGGAGTGCATACAGATTTTTGAATTGGAGTTTTGGATTTCTCCGGGTAGATGCCTAGGAGTGGAATTACTGGATCATAGGGGAGTTCCATTTTCAGATTCCTGAGATACCTCCATACTGTTTTCCATAGTGGCTGCACTAATCTGCAGTCCCACCAACAGTGCACTAGCGTTCCCTTTTCTCCACATCCGCGCCAGCATTTGTTGTTTGTTGATTTATTGATAATAGCCATTTTGACTGGAGTGAGGTGGTATCTCATTGTGGTTTCTATTTGCATTTCTCTGCTGGTTAGTGAGGTTGAGCATTTCTTCATATGTCTTCTTGCCTTCTGTATGTCCTTTTTAGAGAAATGTCTCCCCAAGTCCTCTGCCCATTTTTTAATTGGGTGGTTTGTTTTTTTGGAGTTGAGTTGAGTAAGTTTTTTATAGATTTGTGATATTAATCCCTTATCAGATATATCATTGGCAAATATCTTTTCCCATACAGTAGGATCCCTTTTTGTTTTATTGATGGTTTCCTTTGCTGTGAAAAAACTTTTCAGTTTGATGTCATCACACATGTTTATTTTTTCTCTTACTTCGCTCGCGCGAGGGGATATATCAGTAAAAATCTTACTCCGGGTAATGTCCATGAAGTTTCTTCCCATATTTTCTTCTAGATATTTTATGGTTGTGGCGCGGGGGCCTGCTCCCAGCGTCTGTGGCCACAGCACCTTGAACGCGCCCGATGTCCTCTGATCTGGGAAGCGAAGCAGGGTCGGGCCTGGTCAGTACTTGGATGGGGGACCGCCCGGGAATACCGGGTGCCCTCTGCTTCCGCCCGCCACTCCTTTTGCGGCCGCCCCGGCCCTCGTCCTTCGGGAGTGGCCCAGCCCGCCTAATAAACCCAGGCCAGGGGTGGCGCTGGGGGGGCTAGTGGGCAGGGGGAGAGGAATGGGTGGCGCCACACAGCACTACAATCTCGCTGCCCCGGCCCCACGCCAGGCCCTTCGGCCCGGGCTCCCCCCTGCCCCCCACCACCTTCTTAGTCCCCTTCCCTCCCGCAAGCCGTCTGCCAGCAGCCGTTCGCCCCGCCCCCAAGGCCCAAGCCCCGATCTGCCTGCAAGCGCAGGCCTGCCTCGGCCTTGGGCGGCTTTCTCCAGCCAGGGACGTGCTGGTGCTTGACACCTCGGGACCCAGCCCAGGGCACGACCATCGCTCTGCCTGCCCCTGGGCCCCTAGACAGAGACTCCGGGTGTCGCCCGACACCGGACCAAGGGGAACGCCACCAGCCCCACCCCACCGGATAGCTCCGTCTCTGATGGCCGGCACCGCGACCCCTCCCCGCCCCCCTTTCATCTCCCCGGAGCACCAGGCGCCCTCCGTTCCCGCAGAACTCGGTGGCCCCGCCCACAGCACCAAAAGAGCAGGGACAAAACGGCAGGAGTTGGGAGCGCACGTGCCCTCCGGCTCCAGGAGAGACCAGCACAGGGGAAAAGCAGGCAGGCGGGCATGCACACAACCCACACGAGGAGGGTGCCTGGGGCCGCTCCTCTCCTCCCGCATGCGGGACCCCGGGCGGGGCTCGGAGCCCGGCGGCGATCCGCGGACCCTGGAGGCCTGCCCCGGGGTCCCACGGTGACTGCCAGCGCCCGGGCACTGCCTCCGTAACGGAGCCCAGCCCCGGGCACCACCGCACTCCTGTGGGGAAGCCGCCACTTCAACTCAGCCTCAGTGCCTCTGTCCCAGTCGGTGTCCCATCCTGTGCGTCAGTCCCCCCTCCTCCCCCACTCCCAACCCCTGTCTGTCTGTCTTCTGCCACCTCCAGGGAAGTGGTAGAGGCCCCGTGGAGTCTCGGATGGCGCGAAGGGGCCTCGCTGCGGGCAAGGAGGAAAAGGCAGTCCACCCAGGCGGCGTTTTGAGGAGGCGGGGAGCTGGCGGGAGGCGGGGCCCTGGCGGAGCCGGCCAGCAGGGAGATGCTCCGGACGGGAGAAGCCCGGCAGCCTGGTTCGCACTCACCACGCAGGCTGGTCCGCTGCTCATTATTCTTTTTATTTTATTTATTTATTTATTTTTTTATTAATTAATTTATTTATTAGTTTCAGGTGTACAAAACAAGGTAATACTTAGACGTTCATCATTTATATCCCTCATACTGTGAACCCCCCACCCCCATCCACTATCCCTCCGACCTCATACGGAACCATCACATTATATATATAAAATTATTGTTGGCATTCATTAATGTTTAGCTTCTGGTGTACAATGCCATGATCAGGTATCCACTGTATCCCTGAGGTGGTCTCCCAAATAGGACGCATGTCCATCAGATACCCAACAAAATCTTTACAACATTATAGAATACCTTCCCCAAATTAATTTTCAAAAAAACCCTGAGGCCATCTTGTGGTTACCAGCTGCTTCCAAATCCCTTCACCTTTCCCCTTATGGCCAACCCCCTCCCACACACCCATCTAACCACTCTCGGTTTTTTGTCTGCTTCCCCAAAACTGTCTCTGATTAGTTCATTCACATAGTCTTTTCTTTAGATTCCATATATAAGTGAGATCATATGGTACTTGTCTTTCTCTTTCTGACTTATTTCACTTAACATAATGCTCTCTAGATCCATCCATGTTGCTGCAAATGATAAGATTTCTTTCTTCTTCATGGCTGCGTAATACTCCATTGTATAAATGTACCACAGCTTCTTAATCCAGTCATCTACCGATGGGCATTTTGGTTGTTTCCATATCTTGGCTATTGTGTAAAGTGCTGCAATAAACATAGGAGTGCATACAGATTTTTGAATTGGAGTTTTGGATTTCTCCGGGTAGATGCCTAGGAGTGGAATTACTGGATCATAGGGGAGTTCCATTTTCAGATTCCTGAGATACCTCCATACTGTTTTCCATAGTGGCTGCACTAATCTGCAGTCCCACCAACAGTGCACTAGCGTTCCCTTTTCTCCACTTCCGCGCCAGCATTTGTTGTTTGTTGATTTATTGATAATAGCCATTTTGACTGGAGTGAGGTGGTATCTCATTGTGGTTTCTATTTGCATTTCTCTGCTGGTTAGTGAGGTTGAGCATTTCTTCATATGTCTTCTTGCCTTCTGTATGTCCTTTTTAGAGAAATGTCTCCCCAAGTCCTCTGCCCATTTTTTAATTGGGTGGTTTGTTTTTTTGGAGTTGAGTTGAGTAAGTTTTTTATAGATTTGTGATATTAATCCCTTATCAGATATATCATTGGCAAATATCTTTTCCCATACAGTAGGATCCCTTTTTGTTTTATTGATGGTTTCCTTTGCTGTGAAAAAACTTTTCAGTTTGATGTCATCACACATGTTTATTTTTTCTCTTACTTCGCTCGCGCGAGGGGATATATCAGTAAAAATCTTACTCCGGGTAATGTCCATGAAGTTTCTTCCCATATTTTCTTCTAGATATTTTATGGTTGTGGCGCGGGGGCCTGCTCCCAGCGTCTGTGGCCACAGCACCTTGAACGCGCCCGATGTCCTCTGATCTGGGAAGCTAAGCAGGGTCGGGCCTGGTCAGTACTTGGATGGGGGACCGCCCGGGAATACCGGGTGCCCTCTGCTTCCGCCCGCCACTCCTTTTGCGGCCGCCCCGGCCCTCGTCCTTCGGGAGTGGCCCAGCCCGCCTAATAAACCCAGGCCAGGGGTGGCGCTGGGGGGGCTAGTGGGCAGGGGGAGAGGAATGGGTGGCGCCACACAGCACTACAATCTCGCTGCCCCGGCCCCACGCCAGGCCCTTCGGCCCGGGCTCCCCCCTCCCCCCCACCACCTTCTTAGTCCCCTTCCCTCCCGCAAGCACTCTGCCAGCAGCCGTTCGCCCCGCCCCCAAGGCCCAAGCCCCGATCTGCCTGCAGGCGCAGGCCTGCCTGGGCCTTGGGCGGCTTTCTCCAGCCAGGGACGTGCTGGTGCTTGACACCTCGGGACCCAGCCCAGGGCACGACCATCGCTCTGCCTGCCCCTGGGCCCCTAGACAGAGACTCCGGGTGTCGCCCGACACCGGACCAAGGGGAACGCCACCAGCCCCACCCCACCGGATAGCTCCGTCTCTGATGGCCGGCACCGCGACCCCTCCCCGCCCCCCTTTCATCTCCCCGGAGCACCAGGCGCCCTCCGTTCCCGCAGAACTCGGTGGCCCCGCCCACAGCACCAAAAGAGCAGGGACAAAACGGCAGGAGTTGGGAGCACACGTGCCCTCCGGCTCCAGGAGAGACCAGCACAGGGGAAAAGCAGGCAGGCGGGCATGCACACAACCCACACGAGGAGGGTGCCTGGGGCTGCTCCTCTCCTCCCTCATGCGGGACCCCGGGCGGGGCTCGGAGCCCGGCGGCGATCCGCGGACCCTGGAGGCCTGCCCCGGGGTCCCACGGTGACTGCCAGCGCCCGGGCACTGCCTCCGTAACGCAGCCCAGCCCCGGGCACCACCGCACTCCTGTGGGGAAGCCGCCACTTCAACTCAGCCTCAGTGCCTCTGTCCCAGTCGGTGTCCCATCCTGTGCGTCAGTCCCCCCTCCTCCCCAACTCCCAACCCCTGTCTGTCTGTCTTCTGCCACCTCCAGGGAAGTGGTAGAGGCCCCGTGGAGTCTCGGATGGCGCGAAGGGGCCTCGCTGCGGGCAAGGAGGAAAAGGCAGTCCACCCAGGCGGCGTTTTGAGGAGGCGGGGAGCAGGCGGGAGGCGGGGTCCTGGCGGAGCCGGCCAACGGGGAGATGCTCCGGACGGGAGCAGCCCGGCAGCCTGGTTCGCGCTCACCATACAGGGCGGTCCGCTGCTCATTATTCTTTTTATTTTATTTATTTATTTATTTTTTTATTAATTAATTTATTTATTAGTTTCAGGTGTACAAAACAAGGTAATACTTAGACGTTCATCATTTATATCCCTCATACTGTGAACACCCCACCCCCATCCACTATCCCTCCGACCTCATACGGAACCATCACATTATATATATAAAATTATTGTTGGCATTCATTAATGTTTAGCTTCTGGTGTACAATGCCATGATCAGGTATCCACTGTATCCCTGAGGTGGTCTCCCAAATAGGACGCATGTCCATCAGATACCCAAAAAAATCTTTAAAACATTATAGAATACCTTCCCCAAATTAATTTTCAAAAAAACCCTGAGGCCATCTTGTGGTTACCAGCTGCTTCCAAATCCCTTCACCTTTCCCCTTATGGCCAACCCCCTCCCACACACCCATCTAACCACTCTCGGTTTTTTGTCTGCTTCCCCAAAACTGTCTCTGATTAGTTCATTCACATAGTCTTTTCTTTAGATTCCATATATAAGTGAGATCATATGGTACTTGTCTTTCTCTTTCTGACTTATTTCACTTAACATAATGCTCTCTAGATCCATCCATGTTGCTGCAAATGATAAGATTTCTTTCTTCTTCATGGCTGCGTAATACTCCATTGTATAAATGTACCACAGCTTCTTAATCCAGTCATCTACCGATGGGCATTTTGGTTGTTTCCATATCTTGGCTATTGTGTAAAGTGCTGCAATAAACATAGGAGTGCATACAGATTTTTGAATTGGAGTTTTGGATTTCTCCGGGTAGATGCCTAGGAGTGGAATTACTGGATCATAGGGGAGTTCCATTTTCAGATTCCTGAGATACCTCCATACTGTTTTCCATAGTGGCTGCACTAATCTGCAGTCCCACCAACAGTGCACTAGCGTTCCCTTTTCTCCACATCCGCGCCAGCATTTGTTGTTTGTTGATTTATTGATAATAGCCATTTTGACTGGAGTGAGGTGGTATCTCATTGTGGTTTCTATTTGCATTTCTCTGCTGGTTAGTGAGGTTGAGCATTTCTTCATATGTCTTCTTGCCTTCTGTATGTCCTTTTTAGAGAAATGTCTCCCCAAGTCCTCTGCCCATTTTTTAATTGGGTGGTTTGTTTTTTTGGAGTTGAGTTGAGTAAGTTTTTTATAGATTTGTGATATTAATCCCTTATCAGATATATCATTGGCAAATATCTTTTCCCATACAGTAGGATCCCTTTTTGTTTTATTGATGGTTTCCTTTGCTGTGAAAAAACTTTTCAGTTTGATGTCATCACACATGTTTATTTTTTCTCTTACTTCGCTCGCGCGAGGGGATATATCAGTAAAAATCTTACTCCGGGTAATGTCCATGAAGTTTCTTCCCATATTTTCTTCTAGATATTTTATGGTTGTGGCGCGGGGGCCTGCTCCCAGCGTCTGTGGCCACAGCACCTTGAACGCGCCCGATGTCCTCTGATCTGGGAAGCTAAGCAGGGTCGGGCCTGGTCAGTACTTGGATGGGGGACCGCCCGGGAATACCGGGTGCCCTCTGCTTCCGCCCGCCACTCCTTTTGCGGCCGCCCCGGCCCTCGTCCTTCGGGAGTGGCCCAGCCCGCCTAATAAACCCAGGCCAGGGGTGGCGCTGGGGGGGCTAGTGGGCAGGGGGAGAGGAATGGGTGGCGCCACACAGCACTACAATCTCGCTGCCCCGGCCCCACGCAGCTTGTCAATTGCTGCACAAACAATTAGCTGGGATTCTTTGAAAGATTCCTGTTGAATTTGTTGATTAGGTTGTGTAAGGCTTGAGGCGAGATAGTGAAGCTAAGAGAGTCAGGCAGCTTGAGAAAAGTGAGGGCTTTATTCTGCGCTCCCGGGCGAGGTGCAGCGGTCCGCAGACGGGGCTGGTGAAGTCGCTCCCAGGGCAGAGGAGGGAGGCAGATATGCGATTTGGGGGAGGGGGTTGGCTGAGTGAGGTGGCAGATGAGCAAGCCCGCACCCCCAGTGCAGATAGGGCCCCAGTGGCTGTGTCTGGAGTTGTTTATTGCACCAAGGTCTGCTGCCTCTTCTGGGAAATGCCAGGGGCCCCAGTTTCCATCATGCGAGGAGGGGTCTGACTTGGCAGAGGGGTATGACTTTGCTCCCTGCCTTTTTGACCATGCCCGTATCTGACCTAATAGGTTGAGGAATATGGCCATGTTAACAGTGTTCAGACCAAAATCGTGGAATATTTTCCCAAGTAGGTTGTCTTTAATTTATTTCCATCAGTTTTGCAGTTTTTAGAGAATAAGTTTGGCTCTTATTTTGTTAAATATATTCCTAAGTATTCTATTATTTTTGATGCTGTTGCAAATTGAGTTGAAGTATGCAGAAATGCAACTGGTTTTTATATATTGATCTTGAATCCTGCAAATCTGCTGACTTATACATGCAAATACAGCTGGGCCTTGGTCAGAGTTGTTTCCTTATAACTTGCATGAGTTGTGGCAGGAATGCACCTCTTGTTTATAGCAGTCAGCCTGTGGTAAAATTGGTTTCCTTATATGTGGTTTCACTTAAAGCGTAAAACTTACCCATGATGTTAAGTGAGGACTTACTGTAGTTCTTAAGTGGAATTCTCATAATGTCGTATACTACAGGTTATGTAATCTGTGAATAGAGAGCATTTTGCTTCTGTCTTTCCAATATGAATGGCTTTTATTTCCATGTCTTACCTAATTGCTCTGGATAAAATATTCAGTACAATATTGAATAGAACTGGCCACAGTTGTCATCCTTTCGAGTTCACTGTCTTAGGAAGAAAGCATCCAGGCTTTCACTCTTAAATATTATGCAAGTTATAGCTGTTCTATAGATGCTCTTTTCAGGTTTAGAGAATTATCTCACATGCTTAGTTGGTTGAGGTATTTTTTTTGTTGTTGTTGTTGATTGTTTTTGTTTTTTGTTTGTTTTGTTTTTCATGAAAAGGCATTGAATTTTGTTAAATGCTTTTACTGAAGTTGTAGCAATGATCATGATAGTGTTTTTTGTTTAATTAATATGATGTGTTACATTAAGTGATGTTTGAGTTTTAAATCAACTTTGTATTTCAGGGATATCTCACATGGTCATGGAATATGCTTTTTTTCTGTATTTTGCTGAATATGATTTGCTAGTATTTTGCTGAGGATTTTTACATCCACTTTCATAAGAAATATTAGCCTTTAGGTATATTTTCTTTTGATGTGTTTGGTTTGGAATCAGTGTAACACTGGTCTCATAAAATGAGTTGAGATACGTTCCCTCGTCTACCTTTTGGAATAGTTTGTGAAGAATTGGCATTAATTCTTTAACCTTTGGTAGAATTCAGTGAGAACTTCTGGGCATTTCTTTATGACTCATTTTTCGTTACCTATTCATATCTTTACTTAATCGGTTTATTTCTTCTTGAGTCAACTTTGTTAGTTTGTGTCTGTCTAGGAATTATTATTTCATCAAGTTATCTTATTTGTTGGTGTACAGTTTTTCATAGTATTCCTTTATTATCTTTTTATTTCTGTAAGGTAATGCCCCCTTTTTTGATTATGATTCTAGAATTGAGTCTTCTCTCTTTTTCTCTTGATCAATATAGCTAAATGTTTATCAATTTTGCTGACATTTTTATTGATTTTTCTCTATTATTTTTCTCTTCTCTCTTACACTAATTTCTGCCCTAATATATATTATTTCCTTCACAATTTCTTTAGGTTTAGTTTGTTCCTCTCTTTTCAGCATTTGAGGATGAAAGGTTAGATTATTGACTTGAGATATTTCTTTTTCTTAATATACATATTTTATAGCTGTATATTTTCCTCTAAGTACTGTTTTAGATGCATCAGAAAACTTTATTTATTTTGTCTTTATTTTTATTCATTTCAAAATATTTTTTATTTTTAGGATTTCCTTTGTGATTTATATTTTGACCGATTAGTATATATTAGTGTGTTGTTCTGCTGCTAGTTCTGCTTTTATTCCATATTGTCAGAAAACATAATTTGTGTTATTTCTTTTCTTTTAAATTTATTTTAATTTTTTTATGGCCTAGCACAATGTCTATCCTAGAGAATGTTCCTTGGGTACCTGAAATGAATGTCTAACCTGCTATTGATGTATTGCTATTGTTATTGGCTTATTTGCGTGTTCAGTACATGTTTACATTACTTTCCTGAAGCCTATTTTTCCTCCCCCACTGTTAAGCCTCTATTGTTACTCCCCAAGGAGGTGCAGCTTTGCATGTAACTACAGTCACCATAGGATGACAATGGTTTTGGTCGTGAATTTTTGATCTCTGAACTCGAACCCGAACTCGAACTCAAACGCGGACAATCCGAACCTGTAGGAAACCGTGCTGAAGTGCTAGCAGGTGTTGCTTTGTGAAATGTTGAACCTTTGACTTCCTTGAGTGGTTTGTGCCCCCAGCAAGGCAAAACTTGCTACTCTGAGAACACAGAACCAGACAAGGTCAGGAAGTGTGGAGCTGGACAAAAAACAAGCCCTTGTGTATCCAAACATTGTAACTACTAGATTGCAGACAGTTCTGTTACTTTTTGATGCCCAGAGGATACAAGCTGCAAAAATAAACTTGGGCTGAGGCATTCTACTTAGAACTCCAGCAGTCTACTTAGAACTGCGGCAGTCTACTTAGAATTGCCTGCCCTCCCGATCCCATCTTTGTCTCTCTTCTTTTCTCTCAATCCTCACTCCCCACTTCAGGGACTGTTCCTCTCGTGGGCAGGCACCGACAAGTGGCGCCCGAACAGGGACCTGAATACTGGGGATAAAGTGAAGGACACCGCACGGAGCTGAGACGCGTCGCATAAGGTAAGGGGTGCGGTGAGACACCACGGTCAGGAGTAAAAAATCATGGGACAGGGTAGCAGCAGAATGTCTTTTACTCAAATGTTAAAAAGTGTGCTAAACGGACTGGACCCCCAGGATGAGGAGGGCCTAGATGGGGAGGGGCCAGTGAGGGTGGTAGACGGTGCAGTGACAAGACAGCAGAGTGGGGCTGAGACATGGCAGAGGGGCCGGACGAGGCCCAAGGCCACCGTCCCGGGCGGGGCGAAGGTGGAGGAGACCAAGAGCCCGTCACTTCTCTGACGGGCCCTCCTGCCGCCACCCCGCATCCCTGGGACGAGCCGCGGGCCTCGCCTCCACTACGGCCACCGCCGAGGAGTGGGAGCCACAGTGCGAGCCTGTGAAGCGCGGGGATGCGATATCCAGCTCCGGGGCAGGGCTGCCCGAGCCTGCGGGCTGCGAGACGCTGGAGGCCAGAGGCCACGGCGCCGCGGGAGAAACCCGCGCAGCTGAGCGCCCGCGAGGACTCCCGGCAGGTGCACGCGTGGTTGTGGCAGTCTTATTGCGGCTACCTCACCTGGCACAGCGGCCTGGCCGCCTTCCCAGCTTACTGTGGCCCCGCAACAATGCTATGGGGCGCTGCCGCAGTTGGTCCCCCACCAGAGAAATCCATTCAGGAACTCTTCCCAGCAACCCCGGGCAGCGCAGGATTGGACCTCAGTAGCGCCGCCTACACAGTACTAACACCTGAGATGGGAATGCGAGCTATTCCTACAGGGGTCTTTGGGCCTCTGCCTCCACAGACTGTGGGACTCATCCTAGGAAGGAGTAGTATTACCATGAAAGGGATATTGGTTGCTCCGGGAGTTGTGGATATGGATTATACAGGAGAGATCAAGATTACGACACATTCGCCTGGAGGCACTTCAGTGATCGATAAGGGCCCACGCATAGCACAATCATTGTTAATTCCACATGTCAAACCGGGTAAAACAGCAGGCCATAAATCCCGAGGCGACGCGGGCCTTGGTTCATCAGATGCTTATTGGGTCCAGGCCATTCACCACCAGGCCAGAATTACCACTATCCATTAATGGCCGTTCCTTCATGGGCCTTTTAGACACGGGGGCCGATGTCTCTGTTTTAACTGCAGATCAGTGGCCTAGCCACTGGCCAAAGCAGCAAACACTAACCCAGTTACAAGGCATAGGACAATCTCAGTCACCACAACAGAGCAGTGATATATTGTTGTGGAAAGATCAAGAGGGACATGAAGGATCCTTTCAACCATACATAGTGGCAGGATTGCCTGTCAATCTATGGGGCAGAGATGTCATGAGTCAGATGGGAGGTTACCTGTACAGCCCTAATCAACAGGTCACTATGATGATGTTCGATCAGGGACTTCTGCCTAGAGATGGCTGAGGTCCTTCTGGACAAGGGAGAAAAGAGCCTATCTTTCCCTCGCCCTTACCACAAAGAGCTGGCTTGGGATATTTTTAACGGGGGTCACTACTCCTCCTGTACCCCATGCAGATGCTATCACTTGGAAAAGCGACACACCTGTTTGGGTAGAACAGTGGCCCCTATCATCAGAAAAGATACAGGCTGCAAGGTTGCTGGAACAGGAGCAACTCGATAAGGGACATACAGCACTTTCTAACTCTCCATGGAACTCTCCCATATTTGTAATTAAGAAAAAATCAGGTAAATGGAGGTTGTCACAAGATTTGAGAAAAATAAATGAGACTATGGAGCTCATGGGGGCTTTACAACCGGGATTGCCTAATCTTTCTGCTATACCCCAAAACACATATAAGATAATCCTGGCTTTAAAGGATTGTTTTTATACCATACCATTGTGCCCCAAGGATTGTAAAAGGTTTGCTTTAAGTAACTTACAAGAACCTATGAAGAGATATCAATGGCTGGTGCTGCCTCAAGGTATGGCTAATAGCCCTACTCTATGTCAAGAATGTGTGGCAGCAGCGTTAGAGTCTACCCCGTCTCCCCACATACAATCCTTAATCACACTCTTTGTTCTAAATTTTTTAAACCTGGATGCGCGTGGCAGATCTGCCGCAGATCGCTTCTGGCATCCTAACACTCAACAAGATTATGCCCAAGTGAGATGGCAGGATCCAGTTACTAACCAGTGGCATGGGCCAGACCCAGTCCTAATTTGGGGACGAGGGCATGTTTGTGTTTATTCACAGGACAATGGAGGTGCGCGGTGGCTGCCTGAGAGGTTGGTGCGGCTTGCTGATGAGCCTCTTCGAGATCCTGTTGGTTGCGCAGATGCCTCAGGGTGAGACATACTGGGCATATGTTCCTGACCCTCCCATGCTACACCCCACTGTGTGGAACGGGCCTGAAGTCATTGGTGGGACAAATGACACTAGGCTATTAGGACATCCATTTGCTCCTGCCGTCCTACAAGCTGTTGGATTCAATCATACCGGCTTAGGCATAGGACTCCTCATATGCTTCGCAAAGACTGTCAACGTTACCGGATGTTTCCGTGTGGGCAGCCAGACAATTCACGGAGACAACCTAGGACAGAGTGTCACATTCCATCAGCCAGCAGGATGGAAAAACATCAGGGATAAAAACCCACCTCCACCACAAGCCCATGATCCTTGCAGTGAGGAGAACAGAAAAAATAGCAGATCCATCCTTTGGAGACAATGTTATAAAGAACCCGGGGAATATAGTGTCCCTGGGTTTAATCAAGCTGTTATAGATGGTCCGGAGGCCATGACACAGGTGCTGATGTCCAACATGGGACTAAGACTGGAGTGGTTGTGGGATTATGGTATACCTCCCGGCCCCAAAGACATATTTGGAAACTAGTGGGAGCAATGGATACAGTGACTATGAGTATGGACGAGGGACGAGGCAAGGTAGAAGGCAATACCACTGCTTGTGTCAAGGCTCCATATGTGCTTATGATTGGAAATTTTAACATCACCCATATTGACAGGGTCCAGTTTAATGTATCTTGTATACAGTGTAACCTAAGTAATAGCATCAATTGGTCAAATGACAAAAGTAGAGCTGTAGTTCTCCACCGACCCTCTTTCATTATGGTACCTGTTAACATTTCAGGTCCTTGGTACTCGGACCTCAGAGGAGAATTCCCCTCCTTTCTAGCTCTGTTCCATTTGCTACTGCCTTTTGTAATAATCTTTGTTGGTGTTCCTCTATTCATGTGGTTTACTCCGTTGCTCACAAAGGTAATACTCAAGGGCTTCATCGATCTCCAAACAAAGGTTCATGAGTTGAGATTATCTGCCCAGGTCCACCGTGTCGCTGACACCCGTGTATAAAGCCCCTACAATGGGTCGGCAGCCAAAGATGGGTAAGGATTTGGTAAGAATGTACATAACCTAAGACAGGAACCGTTCGCTAGAGGGATGGTCTCCTATGACGGGTAAATGGACATATCTGTACCAACCACCTAAGCCAGGCGCAACCCTTGTGTTAATTTTATATAAAAAAGGGGTACCTGTGGGAAACCGTGCTGAAGTGCTAGCAGGTGTTGTTTTGTGAAATGTTGAACCTTTGACTTCCTTGAGTGGTTTGTGCTCCCAGCAAGGCAAAACTTGCTACTCTGAGAACACAGAACCAGACTAGGTCAGGAAGTGTGGAGCTGGCCAAAAAACAGGCCCTTGCGTATTACCTTTATTGTAACTACTAGATTGCAGACAGTTCTGTTACTTTTTGATGCCCAGAGTATATAAGCTGCAAAAATAAACTTGGGCTGAGGCATTCTACTTAGAACTGCGGCAGTCTACTTAGAATTGCCTGCCCTCCCGATCCCATCTTTGTCTCTCTTCTTTTTTCTCAATCCTCACTCCCCACTTCAGGGACTGTTCGTCTCGTCGGCAGGCACCGACAGTTAGTGTAGCCACAGCAGTTATATTAGTGGCCAGTGGCTCACTGGTTACAGCTGACGGCCAACTAGCCACAGCTGACGGCCATCCAACCACAGTTGATGGCCATCTACTACCTGAGCCAGCACCCCTCCACGTGAGGCCGAGAGCCTGGAAACTGCTCTCTGGGGCTCTGTCGTGCGGGGTACCCTGCTCGCTGCGCCATTTGTCGTGCAGGGTCTCAGCTCCCGCTCCCCGCCCAAGAACGCAGGACACGGTAAGGCCAAAAAGGAACACCCACGGAGCCATAGATAGGGGAGTCAAACCAATATATTCTCGCTGGCGGCTGGGCTGGAGAC
This sequence comes from Rhinolophus hipposideros, assembly GCF_964194185.1. Taxonomy (NCBI): domain Eukaryota; kingdom Metazoa; phylum Chordata; class Mammalia; order Chiroptera; family Rhinolophidae; genus Rhinolophus; species Rhinolophus hipposideros. The sequence goes on from NW_027669000.1 coordinate 340,266, forward strand.
ACAGGAAGTAGGATCTACATAATCTGCCTAACAGCAGTCCGCGCTTGCCAGCCACCATCTTCTTGCTAGCCCCCATTCCTTTTTGCTAGCATAGCCACAGCCGTTATATTAGTGGCCAATGGCTTACGGGTTACAGCTGACGGCCAACTAGCCACAGCTGCTGGCATCTGATCACAGTTTATGGCCATTTACTACCCGAGCCAGCACCTTTCTATGTGAGGCCGAGAGCCTGGAAACTGTTTTTTGGGGTTTTGTCCCCACACTCCACCCCTACAGGTTCTCGCCTCACAATCTACGCGACAAGTGTCTTCCGCGAGGGTCCCTGTGCGAGGAGCCTGGAGGTGAATGCAATATCCTGGACACAGCCAGGCTCTCTGAGCACAGCCAGGGTTTCTCAGGGCACCACCAGTACTTCTGGGCACAGCCAGACTTCCTGGGCTTCTTAAGGTACCACCAGTCTCCCCGGGCACAGCCAGGGTTTCTCAGGGCACCACCCCAGTACTTCTGGGCACAGCCAGACATCCTGGGCTTCTTAGGGTACCACCTGTTTCCCCGGGCACAGCCAGCTTTTCTCAGGGCACTGCCACTCTCTCTGGGCACAGCCAGACTTCCTGGACACAGCCAGGGCTCACAGGGCACTGCCACTCTCTCTGGGCACAGCCAGACTTCCTGGACTCAGCCAGGGCCTCTCAGGACACTGCCACTCTCTGGACACAGCCAGACTTCCTGGACACAGCCAGACTTCCTGGACACAGCCAGGGCCTCAGGGCACTGCCACTCTCTCTGGGCACAGCCAGACTTCCTGGACACAGCCAGGGCTCTCAGGGCACTGCCACTCTCTCTCTGGGCCTCTCGGGGTACCGTGCTGGAACAACAGTGGCTCACATCAAGGTGCTTACATATTATCAATGGTGGCCAGTCAAGACACAAAAGCAAACATCCGCCAGTCCCACTACATGATGGTATGTTCCCAAACAGTCAAGCGTCCATTAAATCAGGGATAGAAGGCAATTCCTCATAGTCCATAGTCATTCGCCAGGGCTGTCCTGGGGGTGAGGGATGACCTTGACCTCACCCTCATCTCACAATGAGGACTCAGCAAGCGTTTCCTCCTGGGACAAGTCCCGCATCCAGGCTGCGTCAGCAAGCAGTTCCCAGCCCACAGGGCCGCAACAACCTTCGCTTTCTCCGCTTTCTCCGGCCTCTGCTGGTTGGGGAACCATCCACATCTTCCCACCGCTCCACGGAAATCGAGCTCTCCGGCAGCTGCTCCTCCTGGTCTTCCTCAGACTGAGCTTTCATACGCACAAACTGCTCCACTGCCCTTCGGAGAGCTTTGGCCAGCACCGTATCCTGCCGACTACGCCATGTGTCACGCGGTGGACCCTGCTCGCTGCGCCATTTGTCGTGCAGGGTCTCAGCTCCCGCTCCCCGCCCAAGAACGCAGGACACGGTAAGGCCAAAAAGGAACACCCACGGAGCCATAGATAGGGGAGTCAAACCAATATATTCTCGCTGGCGGCTGGGCTGGAGACACAGGAAGTAGGATCTACATAATCTGCCTAACAGCAGTCCGCGCTTGCCAGCCACCATCTTCTTGCTAGCCCCCATTCCTTTTTGCTAGCATAGCCACAGCCGTTATATTAGTGGCCAATGGCTTACGGGTTACAGCTGACGGCCAACTAGCCACAGCTGCTGGCATCTGATCACAGTTTATGGCCATTTACTACCCGAGCCAGCACCTTTTCTATGTGAGGCCGAGAGCCTGGAAACTGTTTTTTGGGGTTTTGTCCCCACAGGCTCTGTCCCCACAACATATGATACAAAAATATTTTCCTGTAATAAGGATTTCACATGCCATATATTTTGGGATACAATTAACATGTTGTTTAAACAGCCCAGTAAATACACTTGTACTATTTATATTTTAGAGCTTATACTTTTTTTTCAAATCGTAGACGATTTCTAGTTTTATATTCTCAAGTAGATTATCAATAGGTGATAGAGGAACTTTTCGATTGAATTTAGATTCAAATTCAGCAGGAGCTGGAAAGAAAAAGACAGAATTATGTTCTTTAAAATACAACTAAGTATAAGTGTTAAGAAGAATGAGAAAACCTCTAGATGAGGCCACAGCTCACAACAGGAGATCATATTCAATACAGTTTGCCCACGGCTGCACACTGACTTGACTGCTATTGTGGCCAAGTATCAGAGCTTCTGGTTGTCTCATCCTTCATTCATTTATAAACAAGGTCGTACGACAAGCACTGAAGTTACAAGACGAAGATGACACGGTCCAGCCCTGACCCATCATCTACTATAAGCTGAAGGAACAGATGAACAGGCAATTTCCATTCAGAGGCCCCTATACCATACAAATGCACAACAGGACGCGAGTGGGACCCACAAAAGGGACATCCCAGTATTGATTGTCTGCTCTCTGGTGGAGGTGACATGGATGTTGATGCCTGAAGGACAAGGACAGAGGATGCCAGAGAGAGGGAAGACGCAGATGCGAAGACTAGTGTGGGGGAGAACACTACGGAACGAGAAGTAGTCTGGTTTAGCTAGATGCTAGAGCAAAGGGGCAAACGAGGGTTGGTAGCAAGATATAGGCTGAGATGTTTGGTGAGAACTACATTGATTTGGGTGTTTTCATTCCATGCAAAGCAATGTGGAGTTTCTCCTGAGGGTACATGGTAAACTAATGACAAAGTAAATGACTGGAGATTTAAATGTCACCCATCAGGTGACAGCTACAGTGTTTCCTCCAAAAATAAGACTAACCAGAAATTAAGCCCTAATGCGTCTTTTGGAGCTATAATTAATATAAGACCTGGTCTTATTTTCGGGGAAATATGGTAGCTTGGCCCTTCTAGGAGGTACCGTATTTCCCCAAAAATAAGACCGGGACTTATATTCATTTTTGCTCCCAAAGACACATTAGGTATTATTTTCCGGTTAGGTCTTATTTTCGGGGAAACACCATATATGAACAGTAATTGCTTAAGTATCACTAGATAAGTCTTGTTATTGGGCCTCATTACACTGGCAAAAACATAAAAGTTGATGAAGCCCCGTTTTCAACGTGCAGGTGGAAAGTTCCATAGGGATGGCAGAAGAAAGGAAGGGGACAGGCCATAAATAAAAAGAGATACATAGACTCTTGAGATATTACTCATATGACCTTGTCTTCACTATGAATGTTTATGCTTTCACCTTTTTTATTTGCTAAGGCCAAGAAAATATTTAATGTAGTATCTATTATCAGAACATGGAAAGGGATGCCATTTAATATTTACATTTTATTCCAGAAATCAATGATATCTAACTTGAATTAATACATTTTGGCAACATACCGTCTTTGTATAGTTCTTTAGTTTTTTTTTCCTGGTACTCCAGCAGCGACTGAAATAAATCAAATCTTATTATAGCATTTAAGGTAAACAAGAGACTTTACTGTAGAAATGATATATCTTATGAAATGTGCTCTTTAAATAATGCCTTTAGAGAATAGACTTAACGTATGATTTATATAAATACAAAAAAGTTTAAAAATGAATAACATAAATTACTGCTTATTTTGATTGTACATAATAGAGACCATCTATATGAGATGCTATTTAGATTAATCTGACCAACAGTGCAATTGATATTGGTCTACCTAAGATACATAATTTCAAAAGAGTGACGTTTGATTTGATTGGTACAATGAAGTTTAAACAAGTCAAGTCATATTTTACACTGAATGCATTACTTTGCAATTTTTAGAAAAATTGTCCTTTATAAATGTTTCTTGTTCTTTGTTTTTACTTTAATGGACTTTTCCTTAAAATGAGCTTTCCATTCTTGCACTTCTAGAAAAGTAATCTTAAGGTGTATTCTAGGCTCTTCATTTTTCAGCATAGAACCTTAAAGACATAAAATGATGAAAGTGGTACTCTGCCGTCATGTGAAAATTCTACTGACAGAAACAATAACCAAAACGATTTTGCAGTCTATGACTGAAACATTACCGTATTCGTATGCACAGAAAGATTTCCGAAAAGCTGCTTGAATAAAGTAAGACCTAGAGCCAGTTTTCAAATTTACTTTCTCATTTATGACTTTGTAGAGTTAGAAACAAAAAATAATATATAATTTTTAAATGTGACTTTGTTCCTTAGAGATCAGGTCCAATTTTTGAAACACTAAAATAGCTGTAGTTATAGTCTATTTAATTATGAAATGTGTGGGAGTATTTCAAACTATATTACAAGTGTCCCAGTCTAGAGTGGTCTTACTGAAACCTTTCTTCTGAAAGCTATCCTCTCACAAAATGTCCAAAGTAGTGCTTAAAATAATATCCAGAAATTAATAGACACTATGGTGACAACAATGTGACAGCCAATCCTTGTACAAATTTAGGGGGAATGTGGGAAACCGTGCTAAAGTGCTAGCAGGTATTGTTTTGTGAAATGTTGAACCTTTGACTTCCTTGAGTGGTCTGTGCTCCCAGCAAGGCAGAAGTTCCTACTCTGAGAACACAGAACCAGACAAGGTCAGGAAGTGTGGAGCTGGCCAAAAAACAGGCCCTTGTGTATTACCTTTATTGTAACTACTAGATGGCAGACAGTTCTGTTACTTTTTGATGCCCAGAGTATATAAGCTGCAAAAATAAACTTGGGCTGAGGCATTCTACTTAGATCTGAGGCGTTCTACTTAGAACTGCGGCAGTCTACTTAGAATTGCCTGCCCTCCTGATCCCATCTTTTTCTCTCTTCTATTTTTTCTCAATCCTCACTCCCCACTTCAGGGACTGTTCTTCTCATCGGCAGGCACGGACAGGGGAAGACAAATTTGTTTTCCAATATTTGCATAACACTTTTTTTTGTGAATGGCTTGATAGAAAGGGCTTATAACGTGAATAATGTGACAACAACATCACCAGACAGGCCGTGTAAAATCAATAACTAAATACCATAGAAAGGGAGAGGACTTTCATGAAACAGTTTTAAGTTATTGTTAATCAACAATATAAAATGTAAATCACATTTTTACACGACTTGAATTAAGGAACTACCAATGTAGCGTTATTATTATTTTCCCCCAAAACAGCTCTTTTCTTAAATATTTACTTCAGCACTTTCTGTCGTGTTTCCCCGAAAATAAGATGTAGCTGGACCATCAGCTCTAATGCGACTTTTGGAGCAAAAATTAATATAAGACCCGGTCTTATTTTAACATAATATAAGAATGGGTCTTATGTAATATAAAATAATATCAGACCAGGTCTTATACTAATTTTTGCTCCAAAAGACACATTAGAGATGATGGTCCAGCTATGTCTTATTTTCGGGGAAACACGGTATGTTTATTTCTAGGTGAGGAGTGTGTTCAGATGGTGGAAGTAGCTTGAAGTCCAACATTAATAAGGACAACATATCTGCAGTCTTATTATACTTTTCCATTTATCAAATATATAGAAAGGTGAGAAAATTATACACAAAAAAATGTATCAGCAAACTTTAATTCAAAGGATTTCAACTAGAAGGATTTTCTCATTACTGGCAGTTCTCACTAGACTACGTCTCGGAGAAAGCTCAGGTTCCACTGGGGACACCCACGGGATAGCACAGCTTAGAGTCTGCATCCCTCCTTTAGCTAGGTAGCTCTACACGTCTCTGCTTTGGTTTGTTTTGTGTTAATTGGGGACTACTGAGGAACAGTTTGCTTTTCCCGGATGTCAAATTGTTCTTTTTTTCAATCTAGTTGTGGAAGGTGCATCTCACTGGCCAATGTGGGACTTGAACCGGTTACCTTGGTGTTATGGGCACCTCGCTCCAACCACTGAGCCAACAGGCTCCCCACCAGCAGCCCAATTCCAAGCTCAACCCATTGCTTCTCACGGGTCTATGTGGGAATCGAACTGTCAACGTTGGTGTTATGAGCATAGTGCTCCAACCACTGGGCCAACCGGCTGCCCACCATGGTTCATCTCCAAGTTCAAGCCATTGTTTTCAATCTAGCGGCGGAGGGCGCAGTTCACTGGCTCATGTGGGAATCGAACCCACAACCTTGTTGTTAAGAACTTGCACTCTAACCAACTGAGGCATGTGGCCACCCTTGGTCTCTGTTTTTATATACCGTGTTTCCCCGAAAATAAGACCTAGCTAGACAATCAGCTCTAATGCATTTTGGAACAAAAATTAATTAAGACCCGGTCTTATTTTACTATGATATAAGACCGCGTATGATATATGATATGATGTGACGTGACGTGACCGGATCTTACATTGATTTTTGTTCCAAAAGACACATTAGAGCTGATTGTCCGGCTAGGTCTTATTTTTGGGTAAACAGAGTCATTAAACAAAAAAAATTTTCTCAAAGAACGGTACTATTCTTTGATAAAAAGAATATTTTTCAGGTCTGAAAGTCACTGATTTAGTGAAAGTCCCTAATTTTGCATAAGAGGCAACCAAGACTCACAGAGATTATATAGGTCACCTGAGGTCACCAAACCAAGGAGCTGCGGGCCAGGAATGGGATAAGTCTCCCTATTGAGGCTAGCCTGCTATGCCAGCTACTACCTCATATTCCGGAAAATTCCATCAATTTCTGAGTACAACTCAAAGAAAATGAATATGCAAAACTTTGTCATGTAGCTCAATAATGTTAAAGCATGAGAAACAAAATAGTAGCTTTCTAACTCAAGTATTATCTTTAAAGTCATAATTAAAAATAAAGACAGATTAATATCACAAGTCCTATTAACAGTAGTCAAACACACTCAATTTATAAAGCATAAACATTTCTAAACACAGAAAAGGGAACTTGAAGGAGAAAATCATGAGTTAAAGAAAGCAAACTCAAGTTGAGGAAATTCTTCCTTAAAATGACTTGTCTTTTCCTCAGAATCAAATTTGGCTGACCAATATAAACCAACACAGGTAATATTCATGGTGGGGGTTAAGTATAGCGAAATGGGAAAAACAAAACAGATTTCTCTATACCATCTAGTGCACTTATGTCCAACCTCACATCATCACAATTACATCATCAGTCTTTCCAGTGTTCCCTAGTGATTTGGGACACTTATCTCTGGATCTTGACAGAGTGGGGCTTTTCCATCTCTTATTCAGCCTTGCATGATTGGGCAACCCAACGCCTCACAAGGGAACAACGTTGGCCTTGGAATGAGGGCATTGACTTTAACATAAACAATTTTCCAATTTATGAGGAAATACTGAAAACTAAACACCTCTTTCCTACCAAAAAATAATTAAAGGAAAAATGTCCACAAGCATATTCTCTCTCATTGCTTCTGCCTTTACACTCTTTCATCTTCTGATTTCTGTGGTGAAACCACTGAGAACATTTTAATTGTGCATCATGCTTAAGAATTTACAGAAGCGTTGGCCATTCACTTTCTTTTTGTACCCAGTCCTTCCTCCAGGTTCACCTCTTTGAAGGACTTGGACTCCATTTAGCCGAAGGGCTGTCCGAAAATCCTTGGCTTTGTTCTCCTATGATTTATTAAGGGGAAGCTAAATGAAAACACAAGGTTGGAGCCCCATTTAGCACAGGCCTGTGCTATGTTTCTCTGCATTAAGAAGGCCACAGTTGTTAGATGGGTGGGGGGGAGGGGGTTGGAGATGGGGGGAAGTTTGAAGGGATTGGGGGGCGGTTGGTGACCACAGGATGGCCTCAGGGTCTTTTGAGAATTACTTTGGGGAATTTACTCAATAGTGTTTGGGGATTTTTTTGGGTGTCCGATGGACATGTTTCCTGTTTGGGAGACCACCTCAGGGATGCGGTGGATGCTTGGTCATGGCATTGTACACCAGAGACTGGACATTAATGAATGCCAACTATGATTTTATGTGTATAATGTGATGGCTCGGTGTGAGGTCGGGGTGGTGGTGGATGGGGGGAAGGGGGTTCACGTTGTGAGGGAAGTAAAAATAAAATAAAACTAAAAAAAAAATAAAAGGAGGCCACAAAACACCATCAAAACCACAAACCACCCTGCATTGATCAAAATGGATATTCTTTGGAATGATGTAAACATCATGTCAAGAGAGACAACCCCTTTCTATCTCCACGATATCTACAACTCATCGGGCATCTACAGCCCAAGAAAGGATCTTCTGCTCAACACACTACGATTCCTTAAAAGACCACGCATCTGTAAAAGGGAAGGAGGGTGCACTGGATGTGAAAGGGAGGCAGGATGGAGGAAAGCACAGGGACAGCCCACAGCTGCAGTTCCAGGGGGACAAGGCTGAGCCTGAAGCCCCAGCAAAGGCAGTGGCGGTGGAGGGGACGGGATACAGCTCCCACATCACTGCCCAGGGGAGGCTAAGTGGGGCAGCAGCAGCATCCCCCCACCCCTCTCCAGATGCAGCAGTGCTGGCACCACCAGGGACCAGTAGCAGCAGCAGAAACAATTCTCCAGTCTCACGACCACACACAGTGCTACCAGTAGACATAGGGAACCAGGTAGTAGCTCAGCGGGCTCAAGAACAGGCTCCCCTCAACCACCCACTTCCGCCACCTGCGTGGTGGTGGTGACCAGAGACCCTGGAGACCTGGATGCAGTTGCAACACCCATCTCCCTGGTCACCCAGGCTTGGACTCCCACACCCACAGCTAAGCCCCCGCCCTTGGAACCCCCATACTCAAGGAGCACCTGTGGGAGAAAACAGAAACTACACTCTTGTACCATCTACTGAAAACAAAAGAAAGACCCCTAATTTTATACCTGTTTAATTGTTCAAATCGAAATGTACCTACATAAGAAAGTATTCACTACTTCAAATGTGCCTGTAGAGGAACAAGCCACTCAGCAGCATGAAGAAGCAAGGTGACATGGTTAACACTGAGAGAAGATGACACTTCTCCAGAAACCAAGTCAAAGTTACGGAAGATTGTGATCTCTGTGACCGAGATTTCAAAACAGCAGTCATGCTCTCTGCTCATCACACAGAACAGCTAAGAGACTTGTAGGAGGATGACTTGAAGGTGGGCAAACTGGGCGAGCAGGGGAAGTGGGAAGGGAGACGTGGCCCGCATCCATGGCTGCGGAGATGCAGGTGGTGCCAGGACAGAACAGAGACCACAGGAGCCAGGAGGTGGGCTCTTTCCCTGTGTCCCACAGCTCATCTCCCTGCCCAGAGAGCAGCATATCCAGAGTTTGAGGCAGTCACCTCAGCTGAGACCTCCAGCTGGGCCCTAGGTAGGACAAAGGAAGTAAACACCATACCTGGGCCCCTCCCCCGACTCTCCCAATCCTACCCCCACCCTTCCAGAGACTCACGCTGGCCTCTGATCTGAGGAGTAGTGTCAGATTACAGAGGACCCATAGTGCTCAGGATCTGGGAGGACCCGGTTTGTAGCTACTGCGACCCAGGGAAGAAGCTGGGAAGTGTGTGACACTGCTGGGCTGAGAGAGAGAAGACTCCTCCATCCCCAGTCCCCACCTTCTCTGACCTGCCCAGGGCAGGGCAATTACAACTGTGGAGACATGCCCAGGGGTTAGCAGTAGGCAGCAGTCGCAGCTCTGGGCTTTCAGCAGCTCAGAAATCTCCCACCACACACGCACACATGCACGCACGCACACACACACGGAAGAAGTGACCTAAGACTCAGGAGACCTGGGCACAGGGCTGGTTGTGTTACTCTCAGTGCTCATATGTGCAGGCAAGAGCAGAAACTGCACTGACTTTGTAGAAACTACCATCCAGAACCGATAGCCCCACTCATCTACATCTGCCGTCCCAGGGTCACTCTGGGCACCAGGTGACCGGCTCTGCCTGAACAATACACAGAGGACTCTCTGGTACAGCAGAGGACGGCCTGGAGATTACTTGGTGGGCTTAAGCCAAGACTGGCGCTGCGTTTTTTGTTTTGTTTTGTTTTTGTATCTTTGATATTTTGCCTGTGTTGAGTGTGGGTTACTGGTTGTTTTCACACGTGAGTGTATTTGGTTTTGACTTTGTTGTTGCTGTTGTGCTTGGTGATTGGCTTTGTTCTGAAATTCCCCTACACCAGGGCCCAGCCCAAGAGTCACAAGATTCAACACCTCCTGACACCAACTCCAGACCCAACCAGAGTATTATTGGGTTTGACCTACAAGTGACACACCCAGAGGGAATTCTCCACAGGCACAAGAGCCCATAGAGGCCAAGTCTAATCGGAGTGGTCCACCCTCACGCAGCAGATCATCCACCGAGGGCAGAGCTAAGTCTCACAACTAGGCAGCCTAGGATCAACCCCACCTACTGACCAGCCAAAAGCAATGGAAGTTCAACTTTACACAGCACAATATACACAACACCAGGGTCACCTTTGGAGCACACGCACAGGAGAATAGGGAAGTGGTGCAAGTCAGATATAAAGGACACACACTACATAAGATAACCCAGCAAAGACCGAGAATCCTAGGGGATCTACCTAATACATCGAAGCAACATGGAGAGTCAACCAGAATGGGGAAACAAAGAAACATGTCCCAAATAAAAGAACAGAAGAAACCTCCAGAATTGGAACCAAATGAAATAGAGGTAACCAATCTATCAGAGACAGAGTTCAGAACACTGACGAAAAGAATGTTTAAAGAGCTTAGTGACACCATAAAGAAGGATAGAGAAATCATAATGAACAACCAGTTAGAACTAAAGAATACAACAAGTGAAATAAAGCACACGCTTGAAGGAATTACCAGTGGGTTAGATGAGTCAGAGAATCGAATCAGCGACTCAGAAGACAAGTTAACAGTGAACACACAAGCGGAACAAAAATAAATCCACGCCTATATGGCCATTTAATCTACGACAATGGAAGCAAGAATTTACGGTGAGGAAAAGACAGTCTTTTCAATAAATGGTGCTGGGAAACCTGGACAGACACATGCAAAAAGATGAAGCTGGACCACCTCCTTACACCATATACAAGAATAAATTGAAAATGGGTCAAAAACTTAAATGTAACATCTGATACCATAAAACTCCTAGAAGACAATATAGGAAGCAACTTTACATATATTACCCGGAGTAAGATTTTTACTGATACATCCCCTCGGGCAAGGGAAGTAACAGAAAAAATAAACACATGGGATTACATCAAACTAAACATTTTTTTCACAGTAAAGGAAACCATCATTACAACAAAAAAGGGTCCTACTGAATGGGAGAAGATATCTGCCATTGACATATCCAAACTTTATTAAAAAACTCACTCAACTCAGCTCCGAAAAACAATCAACCCAATTAAAAAATGGGCAGAGGACATGAGGAGACATTTTTCTAAAGAGGACATACAGATGGCAAACAGACATATGAAGAAATGCTCAACCTCACTAACCATCAGAGAAATGCAAATAAAAACCACAATGAGATACCACCTCACCCCAGTCAAAATGGTTATCGTCAACAGATCAACAAACAACAAGCGCTGGCGCGGATGTGGAGAAAAGGGAACGCTAGTGCACTGTTGGTGGGATTGCAGATTGGTGCAGCCACTATGGAAAACAGTATGGAGGTATCTCAAAAATCTGAGAATGGAACTACCTTATGAGCCAGCAATTCCACTCCTAGGCATCGATCCGGAGAAATCCAAAACTCTAATTCAAAAAAATGTATGCACCCCTATGTTTATTGCAGCTCTATACACAATAGCCAAGACATGGAAACAATCAAAATGCCCATCGGTAGAGGACTGGATTAAGAAACTGTGGTACATTTATACAATGGAGTATTACGCAGCCATAAAGAAGAAGGAAATCTTACCATTTGCAACAATATGGATGGACCTAGAGAACATTATGTTAAGTGAATAAGTCAGACAGAGAAAGACAAATACCTTATGATCTCACTTATATGTGGAATCTAAAGAAAACAATAAATGAGTGAACTAATCAGAAACAGTCTCAGAGACACAGAGGAAAAACTGAAGGTTGCTAGATGGGAGGGGGGTGGGAATAAGGGGGAAGGTGAGGGGATTACAAAGCACAATCGATAACCCCAAGATTGCCATGGGGATATGAAAGTCAATTTGGTGAATGTAATCAATAATGTAAAGATTTTGTAGGTTATCTGATTACACTTGTCTCATTAGGGAGAGCACCTCAGAGATGATGTAGATGCCTGACAACTGCACTGTACACCTGAAGCTGAAGCTGAACAATAATGAATGTTAATGTTAACTACAATTGTTATGCACACACACATATACATGTATGTATATATATGTTTACAAGAAGTAGAGTACAGCATGAGGGATAGAGGCAGTGGAAATGTAATGGCTGTATGTGATGTCAGAGGGGTCGTTGATGAGGGGAGAGGGGTCATCATTATGTGAGGCATACAAATTATAAATGTGTAACTATTACATTGTTTTGTACACCTGAAACTAATAATAAAAAAGAGTTAAAAATAATAATACTCATTCACTGAAAAAAAAGGAAGACACACAGAACTAGTATCTGCACAGTAAAACAAACAAACAAAAAAATAGCACTTCTTGATGACTTTCAGGCACATATATAACACTTATCAATCAGCAATCTGGCCCTCAGCTTAAAATAACCCAGTTCAACACAGTCGAGTCATGGGCAAAGAGAAACAGGGCTGAGCTATTTTCAGCTGTAGCCCCAGCAAGAAGCTGAGTATATTATATACTATATTATATAAAATACTATATGTCAATAGTCAAAAGACATACAGTATTTACTTCTAGGGCCAAAGATTAGCACGAACCAGGAAAAGCTTGTTCACCTGAAACTAACGACATACATTATACTTCACTTAATTTTTCAAATACAAAGGAGATAACAGACTCTCTGCCACATATTATATACTCCCCCATGAAAGAATTATTATTTCATTATCCTTTTTATGCCTACTGCTGCCTAGAGAAAAAAAATCAAACTCACTTAAAGCCCTCCTCAATTTGACCTCTACTAACCGTTTTAAACTAATTTTCTATATTGTATGCTGCATATAAATTAGACCAATTGATCCGAGCAGATGATTTGTGCTTTCCTTCCTGTATTCTCCATGTTGCTTAAATGGAATAAACATTTTGGAGGGTAAAACAAAACAAAGTAACAGCATGAAGAATGTCACTGAGATATAACAACACTCAGAAGGCAGTTCAATGACTTCAGGAGTAAAATTAATGACCCGGAGGAGAACTTTATCAAAGAGATGGAAACTATGAAACAGAACCGAACAGAACTCCTGCTGGTCAAGAACTCAAGAATGAGTATTTTTAACAACCACGTCACACGAAGAAAACGAGTTGTGATTTAAAGACTCCCTAGCACTGCCACCTTACTCATCAATTACCCAAATGTTGTCAAGACATATAGACATAAGTGAACTTCATTTTAAAAATTCAATTATTTGCTTAATGTCCCTATTTAGAATATGTACAACTGTGAAGCAACTCATTTTAAAACACTGAAATAGGTAGTGCTACGAATAAAATAAAAATTAACGATATACTCTCTTGTTAGAAGATAACTTTAACCGTAAAAACAGAGACTAATCTTTCTTCAGTATTATAAGTTTGCCGAATTAATAAAAAGGATTATATCTGTTTCATTTAATAATAAACATCCATTTGTGGTTAGGTGTTTGGCCGGCCATCATTCACTTACGCTTAGGGGAAGAAAAACTGGGATGCACAAAACTTTAAAATTTTTATGAATCATCTCCAACTAAAACCAATTAAGAATCCAAAGCATCTCAAAGCATATATTAGGCAATGATATTTAACATCTGAAATAAAATTTAAAGGCAAATTTTCAAGCATTTTAAATGTATCACTTTAGTTACATTTATTAAATAATAATAAATAACTCTTAACACATGAGAGCTCTAGGGACTTAAAAAAAGATTGTAAAATTTCTGTCTCCTTTCTATGTATATTAGCACACATAATTATGCCTTTTACCTCGTGTGCATTAGTCAATGAAACAACTCAAAATTTCATCAACGACAAACAAAGAAACAAAAACTCATAGACACAGACAACACTTAGTGGGTGAGGGGGGAGAGAGAGAGGTAGAAGAGGGAAAAGGGGGTCAAATACATGGCGATGGAAGGAGAACTGACTCGGATGGTGAACACACAGTGAAATATATACATGATGTATTATGGAAATGTACACTTGAAACCCATATGATTTCACTAACCAATATCACCCCAATGAATATATAAGACAAAACAAAACAATATTATATCAAAGAAATAAAAAACAAAGAAATATGAAACGCAAGGGAAAGAAGCTAATATAACTAACCTTGGGACAGTAATACCCCATGCTGTCATTTGAAGCCCGTGCGGTTGACTTAGGAATCACCAAATTTTCTCTTGGAGCAGGATTTCCACTGAGGAGAAACTCACTATTCAAACTTCCAACACATGGTGGCTCAAGGACTCCCCTCCTAAGAGCAGTGCTGAGAAACTCCTTCGGCTGTTCCTTTGCCTGAACATCGGTTCTAGCCTCTGCCAGTCTTTCATTAGCACTGTGAAGATTGTAAGACACAAAGCTTTGAATGTTATTTTTCCTGAATGACTTGCATTTTTTTCAAGTTGCCATAATAAATAGTAAAATAAATTTCCCATTAAACAGCATTTTAACATTGAAAATGCGTCAGGGCAGACCTACCATGCACAAGGATAGGTTTCAAATTATCCTAAACAAGCACATATGTTTCTATGGGGATGCCAGACTAAGAAGAAATTCAAAGTAGGGAGGGGAGGACACGGGCTATCAGTGAAATCGACGGATTCACAGATAATACTTGCTGCCTTCTGCAATGGCTGAACCAATAAGATTCTTGAGGATTGCCATGAGACATACATAGCAAACGAGTTTAGAATTTTTTAAAAATCCCACCAAGATATTTTCAAGCCTTTGCTGTCACCGCCCTTGGGTAACGCCCTCATTACCCTGAGGACTGAGGTGTCATTTAGAACAACAGCCTCTGGGGGAGAAGGAGGGAGCCTGGTGGGTGATCCTACTGAATGAAACCGCTCCGCAGGCGTGTAGCTTATAATATAACACTGTGACCAAGGCGCTGGGCGTGGGCTCTGCGCTTTCTGTCTTCCACACACCCCCTCAGGCTCACCACCTTATCTTTTTAGCCACTTCTTGGGTTATACTACCCTCACCCCTACGTTGTTTACCCTCTGGTATATTTCACATATATGCCTTTGTGGACATCAGAAAGACTAGAAAGAAGAGCTTGTCTGAAAGCGACCTCCAGAGATAATAACACAGAGCACAATGGAGACAGTATATGTACCAAGTGCCAGAATATACAGAGTACTTAACCCTTTGGGTTTAAGTTGTTATCTTATAATAAATAGTTACCTCATTAAAAACCATTTTGGGGAATTCTGACAAACAATTTTATAATAAATAGTGTTGTCTAAATCATAAAGCTTCAAAAACACTTTGCTTAAAGACTGGTAGATCAGATTAACTCTATGAAAACCGTGAGAAGGAAAAATACAATCATGTAAACCAAAAATGGAGAGAGATGCAAATGTCCTGAACTAACTAACATTTTAAAAGTAATTTATTCACTAACATCATTTTCCAAAATTATACTATTTAGTAAGCTTTCATTTCCTATCAATCTCGGGAATCTGCCTGGATAAAAATTATACTTCGATAGATGAATGGATAAAGAAGTTGTGGTACATATACACAATGGAATACTATTCGGCGTTAAGGAAAGATGATATAGGAGCATTTGTGACAACATGGATGGATCTCGAGAGAATAATGCTAAGTGAAATAAGTCAGACAGAAAAAGCAGAGAACCCTATGATTTCACTGATATGTGGTATATAAACCAAAAAGAACAAGACAAACAAATGAGAAACAAAAACTCATAGACACAGACAATAATTTAGTGGTTACCAGAGGGTAAGGGGGTGGGGGGTGGGTGATGAGGGTAAAGGGGATCAAACATATGGTGATGGAAGGAGAACTGACTCTGGGTGGTGAACACACAATGGGATTTATAGACGATGTAATACAGAATTGTACACCTGAAATCTATGTAAATTTACTAACAATTGTCACCCCAATAAAATTAGTAAAAAAAAAACCCATTTATTATCAAAGAAATTATCAATAAATTGGACTATATTATAAAAAAAAAAATATACTTTAGAGGCAAATTAATGAGCTCGATTGATTTTCTCTGACTTTGTTTACACTTACTTGTTTAGTTTGTTTTCCGCTGCTGTTCTAAGTTTTAATTCCTCTAGGTAGAGGTGTTTACATTCTTCCAATTCTATTTTACGAGAAGTTTCCACTTTGGAGAGTTCAGATTCCAGACGTTTAATTCTGAGTTCCATGTCACTTACGGAAGCGCCATCATGGACATTTAACGGGTGTAGGTTTTTTTGAGATGCTGCTGGTTCCTAAAGCCAACAGAAAGGATACATTTTAAAAATAATTATAAACTGAATAATTACAGTCTATTTGTATTCTTTAGTATAAGTCAATGATTTGGAGGGCAATTTAAATGTAAAAAAAGCTGATGTTTAAAATATTTGTCATCAATACAGAATGAAATAAATCTGAATCATGAAAATATTTTGAATCATCTCATTTGACTATTCCAATAAGAGAATCAATATTAAATTTTAAAAATTGAACAATATGACTTAATAATCTAAGAATATGGTGCATTTTATTTTCCTTATTTCCTAATAGTCTCGTTTTATATCAATTGGTCTTACAAATCAAACGATTTTGCAGAAAGAACAAATCTCAAAGATCAACTTAGTGACAATAATGATGGGAACTGAAATATTTAAAAGGAGAAGCAAATACCACCTTAGTTCCAGAAATGTAAAAAAAATAAAATAAAAACAACTGCCATGAAGGGGAGTAGAAGAATCACATACACTATGCATATCGAAAACGTAATTTGCAGCAAAATGAATTAAGGCGTGTTAAAAATCAATGAATTAACCTGCAAAAATAGATTTGAAAAAATTTTTCTACTACATCCTGTCTTGCTCAATCTTCAATATCCCAGAATTTACTGTGGTCTGCTTCACTCTTTTCTACCACATTCGTGACTATATGAATTTTGAGGTTTAATAATTTTTATCTCCACTCTTTTTATTCTCTACTTTTTCACATGACTTTTGTACTCCTTTCATAGATAATAACTCCTGTTTAAGATTGATTTTCTTCAACAAAACATAAATATCTTTTTATAAAAAAACTTTTTAAAACAATTTTTTTTTTTTTATAATTGGGGAACAGTGTTTTTTCCAGGACCCATCAGCTCCCTGTCAAGTAACAGTTTCCAATCTAGTTGTGGGATGCGCAGCTCAGCTCCAAGTCAAATTGTTCTCTTCAATCTACTAGTTATGGAGGGTACAGTTCACAGACCCATGCAGGAATCGAACAGGCAACCTTGGTGTTATGAGCACTGCGCTCTAACCACTGAACCAACTGGCCGGCCGCTCACTGGGGGCTCAGCTCCAAGCTCTAGCCATTGTTTTCAACCTAGTTGTGGAGGGTGTAGCTAACTGGACCATGTGGGAATCGAACCAGCAACCTTGGTTAGCAAGGATTGGAACCAGCACGATGCTCTAACCATGGAGCCAACTGGCCACCCCACAGATGGAGACATTCTGAAGATGCAGTTTCCAGTTTTGCTTTGAGAGCATCATTGTGAATGAGTAAGATAGTATGATTTGGTTACGAAGGAAGTTGACTGAGAATAGTCTAACCCCAAACCAGTATCAATTTGTGAAATAAACTCAGTTGCCATAAAACGTCATCGATACTGTAGTAGATCCTTAGAATGTGGAAACTTGAATTACTCAGAATGAAGAACAAAGAGAAAAGCACCAGGAGACTCAAAAATGTATCCTTTATTGTCATCGACTTTGCCACACAACATCTGTACTTGATTTTCTACGATTTCCTGAATGATTGGTTCAAGTTTTTCTTCTATAAAATGACTGTAAGTCACCTCTGAGTTGATAGTCTCTCACCTGTTCCCCATTTTAACTCTCGATAATTTCTTACGAAGTTGTAGGGAGTTACAAGTAACTCATCTTGAGATAGTTAGGCCTCCGTCAGCTACAAATGTTTCATGGTAATTTGAATTGCTTTCAAGAAGAAATGATTCCCAAGGTTAAGGAGAAATTACATCTCACACTGTGAATGTTTAGTGAGATGATCGCTACATTTTTTTCAACAACAAAAAAGTGTCTTAATTCGATAATGCTATCTTGTAATCCTCTCTTTCCACAATATACAAGAACATCCTAAACAGCAATAATAACAACAACAAATCTGCTGGGATTTCAGTGATACTGAGTTGGGTAGAACTACTTTCCTGTAGATACAATGCTTATTTGGTAAGATGAGGAGAGTGGATGGATGTAGTGTTTTTAAAACATGGCTACAAATTCTTGACATTTCTCCATGAAATTCCCTCCCTTTTAATATGTGCTTGCCTTAAAAAGTAACTGGATTCTAGTGCATGGAATAGGGCAGAACTGCTGTGAGAATGCTATGCCTGCGGCAGAAAATGTGATACAGCTTCCATCTGACTTTCTCTCGGGAAGCTCGCCCTGAGAACCCAGCCAGCATGTTGTGCAGATGAAGAAGCCCAGGACACACAGTGAGGCCTCCTACAGATGTTCGCGCTGAGACAGCCCCAGTGGGCGTCCCGGCCAAAACCCCGCTTCAACTGCTACACGTGTGTGTAACAGCCTTTAGATGATTCTCATTCGCAGCTTCATGGCAACGCAGCTGATGCCAAGTGGAACAGAAATGAGCTAGTCTCACTGAGCTTCACTCAACTGCATTACTGGTGAACAAAACAGATGCTGTTTTGAGCCACTAGCTTTTGAGTTGGTTTCTTGAGCAGCAATGAACAACTGCATTGATACTGATATTCAAAATGGTGTGAGGCCACAAAGAAAAGCAATCTAAAACCTGTAGGAGTGCCTTTCCACCAGGAGGTAGGTGGAACCCGAAAGGATGTGGAGAAGAATGAGAACGACACCCACAAGAGCCTCCAAGAGACGGTTATTGGGGGCTTGCGGGCCCCTAAAGAGGCTGGCCACAAAGACTTCTCAGCTAGTGAAGAAAATGAGTCTGAAATCTGGATAAAAGGGGACTCTTGCTGTGAAGTAACCAAGTAAAATCCATGAGATACATGAGCTAACGAAAGACTGTGAACTGTAAAGGAACCAGGACTTATTGTGTTCAAATGTGTTTCCCATTTACAGCATCTCCCACATGCCCTGTTGTCAAATCATGCTAAAATGAAAAAATGGCTTCTGAGTGAAGATCAAATTCGCTGTGCTCCCAGGAAGACATGATCTACGGATGAGGACAAGACTGTAAAGCCTTCCTCAAGACTTCGAAAGAGTTAAAGTGGGGCCTTAAATTCCTGGAAGGCTTTTCAGAGGAAAAGAATTTTAAAGGCATGGTCCTACAACAGCTACAGGAAGCCCAAGAGCTTATCTCAAAACGATGTATGACGGTGGCTTTTCTAATGGCACGAACCCCAATAAACTCTCACGCAACTCCAAGTTTTTAGGATAATCAAGTAGCAAAAAACCACCTTGTTACCTTGGACTAATAAAAACCAAGAGAGTGAAAAATAGAGGAGGCCTGTGGGTCTTAGACATTTGGGTGGAGGAATGACGCTGAGGGATGAGCTGCAAGCACAGGTCATTTCTTATGAAAAGGACAGAACAAAGAGCTCACAGGGGACAGCAAAGGGCCATGGAGAAGCATTGGCGTGATTAGGACTAAGTCCTAATCAAAGAACGGACAGCACACATCAGGCTGTATTTCAGAATTGCTATGGACTAACGTGCCTTCCACTTTCTATTTCTGCAGGGGAAACTTCAGCAGTCGAGCAGAATGTTGGGTGTGTGGGTGGTAGATAACTTGTCTCTTCCTTTCTCATGTTTTCATATTGAAAGGAATTGTCCTCAAGGGGCTTTATCCTAGAAACCAAAACCCAGGCCCTTCATCCCCATTTGCACCAGACTAAGATGGTAAAATCTTAGTTTCGAACCTGAGCCTGATGCCATTAAATTGAGACTTGTGGCGAGTATTGCGTAGGGATGAGTGTATTTTCCATGTGGGGGGAATGTAAAGAATTGTGGCCAGTGGACAGATCAAGGTGGTTTTTAAATGTGTCCGTAAATTTTGAAATATTCATTGCATAAAACCACTAGAATATGGGTCAACATTAGTGACTGGCTCCTAATGAACAGAATATGTTGAAAGACATTCCGTGTGAATTCCAAGACTCCTTCACAAAGGGCAACACAACTCCTGTTGGTTATGTCTCTGAGGATCTGAACCTTGGAATCCAGCCCCGTGTTGTGGGGAGGCTCGGGCCACAATGCGAGCCGGGTGTTCAGGTGTAGGTCTTCCTGCTGTCTGCCCCAAACAAATCTTTTACTTGTTTCTGATTGATTAATTACTTCCTGAATTTTAACAGCTGTACTCTTGAAATGTTTTCTTTGGATGGGATGAAATATTTATTCCATTAATTATATATGAAGCTAAAGGTACAACTATGCATCTCAATGTGTTTCTGAGAATGTAGGATCTATGCCAAGAACAAGATTGGCACCAGTGTTTCAGAAAAGAACCGGGTCAAACAGAATCTACTTTTCAATTGCAAGATGATGGATTAGAGAGATTTCTAAAGAGGAAAGCAGATGGTCCAGGTTTCATCTTCTCCTTCCTAGACAGTGAAATCTATGGAAGAGGCTATGGATTAGGAGATAGACAAAATGAAGAAAGTTGTCCACCAAGTATCAGATCCTATTACCGACATTTGATGGAAATGGGAGTGAAAGGGAGGCACTGGGTTAAAGATTAATGTTTTGAATGAAGAAAACAAAAGGAATGAGTCGACTTTGTAAGCCTAATATCCCATCATGTCATAAGGTCACCAAGGTCTGCGGGCCACAGGCTCCATCCAGAAGCAAAACATCTCCACAGAAGTGGAATTAAAGATATTCCCCTACATTGACATTTTATTATTCCATAAGGCATCTGGTAATATGCAAGATGACTGGGGAAGCGTTCTCATAACATTTGATTTGGTAATGGTGTACGGACAGATCTATAGATCAATAAATTGGAAAAGATGATCCAAAAATTAACCCTCATATATACAGTCAAGTGATTTTTGACAAGGGTGCCGAAAAATCCAGTTGGGCATGAACAGTCTTTTGAACTAACGATACTGGGTCTACTGGATATCCACATGCAAAAGAAAAATTAAACCTCTATATCATACCATATATAAAATTATTTCAAAAGGTAAAAGCGAAAACTATAAAAGCTTTGAAGAAGCTTCATGTCTTCATGACTGGAGTTGGCAATTGTGTCTTAGATATGACAGTACCAAACAAAAGTAGATTACTGTACTTCATTAAAATAAAAAAAAACTCTATGCTTTAAAGGACACCATTGAAAAACTAAAAAGGCAAGCTAATGAAAGGGAGAAATATTTGAAAATCCTATATCTGATAAGCGATTTGTATCTAGGATATATAAAGAATTCTTACAATTCAACAAGACAAAGACAAACCAATTTTAATGGGCAATGGAATTGAATAATCAGTTCTTCAAAGAAGTTATACAAATGGACAATAAGCATGTGAAAAGATTGCTCAGCATCATTAGTCATCAGAAAATACATCAAAACCACAATATGGAGCAGAGAGTTCACTAGTGGTTCCCTAGGGCTAGGAAGAGTGGGAAGGGCAGACGGGCACACGGTGAAGGCTAACAGTACACAGATACTTTCCAGGGTGATGAAAATGTTGTAAAACTGACTGTGATGATGACTGCATAAAGCTTTGAATACACTAATGTGGGAAACCGTGCTGAATTGCTAGCAGATGTCATTTTGTGAAATGTTGAACCTTTGACTTCCTTGAGTGGTTTGTGCTCCCAGCAAGGCAAAACTTGCTACTCTGAGAACACAGAACCAGACAAGGTCAGGAAGTGTGGAGCTGGCCAAAAAACAAGCCCTTGTGTATCCCAACATTGTAACTATTAGATTGCAGACAGTTCTGTTAGTTTTTTGAGGCCCAGAGTATATAAGCTGCAAAAATAAACTTGGGGTGAGTCATTCTACTTAGAACTGAGGCATTCTACTT
Organism: Rhinolophus hipposideros; assembly: GCF_964194185.1. Lineage (NCBI taxonomy): Eukaryota > Metazoa > Chordata > Mammalia > Chiroptera > Rhinolophidae > Rhinolophus > Rhinolophus hipposideros. Next base: position 362,453 of record NW_027669000.1, read on the forward strand.
AGAACTGCATCAGTCTACTTAGAATTGCCTGCCCCCCCTCCTCCCCTCCCCCCCATTCCATCTTTGTCTCTCTTCTTTTTTCTCAACCCTCACTCCCTACTTCAGGGACTGTTAGTCTCGTCGGCAGGCACCGACAAGTGGCGCCCGAACAGGGACCTGAATACTGGGGATAAAGTGAAGGACACCGCAAGGAGCTGAGACGCGTCACATAAGGTAAGGGGTGCGGTGAGATACCACAGTCGGGAGTAAAAAATCATGGGACAGGGTAAAAGCAGAATGTCTTTTACTCAAATGTTAAAAGTGTGCTAAACGGACTGGACCCCCAAGGTGAGGAGGGCCTAGATGAGGAAGGCCTAGAGGAAGCCGGTCCTCGATATCATGACCCTGAAGATTATAATGGGGTGGTTCAGACAGAAACAGGTGCTAAGACAGGACATCTGAATCCTCTCCAGGCAGAGATTGATGGATTGCAGTCAGCAATTGCCTCCCTCTCTGTGCAGGTGCAGATGGTACAATCGAGGCAGGCAGAACAGACTTGCCCTCGTGATTCTCCTCTGCGTAAGGTTTTGCAAACCGCCTGCAAGTTAGGGGAAGATACTGGAGATTCTGGGTTGGCATTTCCAGTGATAGAAAGACAGGACGCACAAGGAAATCCTGTCCGAGACCATGTGCCTTTTGCATTCAAAAGTTTAAAAGAATTAAAAATGGCATGTTCTCAATATGGTCCTAATGCCCCGTTCACCCAGGCCCTGCTAGAATCACTAGCTACAGAAGCCCTGCCGCCTAGTGATTGGAAGCAACTTGCTAGGGCTTGCTTATCAGGAGGGGACTATATCTTATGGCAGTCTGACTTTGCAGAATTCTGTCAGAGTACTGCAGAGATAAATCAGACACAAAACATTCCTATCTCCTTTGATATGTTGGCAGGTGAAGGACCTTATAGAGACTTGCAAACACAATTAAATTTTGACCCGGCTGCTTATGCACAAACAAGTGCTGCCGCCAGGCGTGCATGCAAAAATTTTCCTATGCCTGGAAAACGTTCTGAGGACCTCTCTAAAATTATCCAGGGGCCTGATGAGACTTTCCAAGACTTCCTTTCGCGATTAATGCAGGCGGCTGGAAGAATTCTGGGAGACTCAGATGCCAGCATGCTGTTAGTTAAATAGCTCGCTTTTGAGAATGCTAATTCTGCATGCCAGGCTGCATTATGACCTTACAAAAATAAGAGTGACTTGTCAGATTATGTCTGGTTGTGCTCAAAAATAGGACCTTCTTATACACAGGGTCTTGCAATGGCCGCTGCTTTGCAAGGAAAGACTGTTAGAGAAATGTTATTCCAACAACAACAACAAAAGAAAATAAAGGGACAGGGCATCTGTTTTGGGTGTGGACAGCCGGGCCATATGATCAAAAACTTCCCTAATAAACAAGGTCAGCCTCAAAGGAAGGAGGGCCCAAAACAACCTGGATTATGCCCAAAATGTAAGAGAGGTAAACACTGGGCCAATGCATGTAAATCTAAGAGGGATGCCTCCGGTAATCCTCTTCTTCCAGGAAACAGGAAGAGGGGCCAGCCCCAGGCCCCGCAACAATGCTATGGGGCGCTGCCGCAGTTGGTCCCCCACCAGGGAAATCCATTCAGGAACTCTTCCCAGCAACCCCAGGCAGCGCAGGATTGGACCTCAGTAGCGCCGCCTACACAATACTAACACCTGAGATGGGAATGCGAGCTATTCCTACAGGGGTCTTTGGGCCTCTGCCTCCACAAACTGTGGGACTAATCCTAGGAAGGAGTAGTATTACCATGAAAGGGATATTGGTTGCTCCGGGAGTTGTGGATATGGATTATACAGGAGAGATCAAGATTACGACACATTCGCCTGGAGGCACTTCAGTGATCGATAAGGGCCCACGCATAGCACAATCATTGTTAATTCCACATGTCAAACCGGGTAAAACAGCAGGCCATAAATCCCGAGGCGACGCGGGCCTTGGTTCATCAGATGCTTATTGGGTCCAGGCCATTCACCACCAGGCCAGAATTACCACTATCCATTAACGGCCGTTCCTTCATGGGCCTTTTAGACACAGGGCCGATGTCTCTGTTTTAACTGCAGATCAGTGGCCTAGCCACTGGCCAAAGCAGCAAACAGTAACCCAGTTACAAGGCATAGGACAATCTCAATCACCAGAACTGAGCAGTGATATATTGTTGTGGAAAGATCAAGAGGGACATGAAGGATCCTTTCAACCATACATAGTGGCAGGATTGCCTGTCAATCTATGGGGCAGAGATGTCATGAGTCAGATGGGAGTTTACCTGTACAGCCCTAATCAACAGGTCACTAAGATGATGTTCCATCAGGGACTCCTGCCTAGAGATGGCTCAGGTCCCTCTGGACAAGGGAGAAAAGAGCCTATCTTTCCCTCGCCCTTACCACAGAGAGCTGGCTGGGGATATTTTTAACGGGGGTCACTACTCCTCCTGTACCCCATGCAGATGCTATCACTTGGAAAAGCGACGCACCTGTTTGGGTAGAACAGTGGCCCCTAGCATCAGAAAAGATACAGGCTGCAAGGTTGCTGGAATAGGAGCAACTCGATAAGGGACATACAACACTTTCTAACTCTCCATGGAAATCTCCAATATTTGTAATTAAGAAAAAATCAGGTAAATGGAGGTTGTCACAAGATTTGAGAAAAATAAATGAGACTATGGAGCTCATGGGGGCTTTACAACCAGGATTGCCTAATCCTTCTGCTATACCCCAAAACACATATAAGAGAATCCTGGCTTTAAAGGATTGTTTTTATACCATACCATTGTGCCCCAAGGACTGTAAAAGGTTTGCTTCAACTAACTTACAAGAACCTATGAAGAGATATCAATGGCTGGTGCTGCCCCAAGGTATGGCTAAAGCCCTACTCTATGTCAAGAATGTGTGGCAGCAGCGTTAGAGTCTACCCCATCTCCCCACATACAATCCTTAATCACACTCTTTGTTCTAAATTTTTAAACCTGGATGCGCGTGGCAGATCTGCCGCAGATCGTTTCTGGCATCCTAACACTGAACAAGATTATGCCCAAGTGAGATGGCGGGATCCAGTTACTAACCAGTGGCATGGGCCAGACCCAATCCTAATTTGGGGACGAGGGCATGTTTGTGTTTATTCACAGGGCAATGGAGGTGCGCGGTGGCTGCCTGAGAGGTTGGTGCGGCTTGCTGATGAGCCTCTTCGAGATCCTGTTGGTTGCGCAGATGCCTCAGGGTGAGACATACTGGGCATATGTTCCTGACCCTCCCATGCTACACCCCACTGTGTGGAACGGGCCTGAAGTCATTGGTGGGACAAATGACACTAGGCTATTAGGACATCCATTTGCTCCTGCCGTCCTACAAGCTGTTGGATTCAATCATACCGGCTTAGGCATAGGACTCCTCATATGCTTCGCAAAGACTGTCAACGTTACCGGATGTTTCCGTGTGGGCAGCCAGACAATTCACGGAGACAACCAAGGACAGAGTGTCACATTCCATCAGCCAGCAGGATGGAAAAACATCAGGGATAAAATCCCCACCTCCACCACAAGCCCATGGTCCTTGCGGTGAGGAGAACAGAAAAAACAGCAGATCCATCCTTTGGAGACAGTATACCTCCCGGCCCCCAAGACATATTTGGAAACTAGTGGGAGCAATGGATACAGTGACTATGAGTATGGACGAGGGTCGAGGCAAGGTAGAAGGCAATACCACTGCTTGTGTCAAGGCTCCATATGTGCTTATGATTGGAAATTCTAACATCACCCCTATTGACGGGGTCCAGTTTAATGTATCTTGTATACAGTGTAACCTAAGTAATAGCATCAATTGGTCAAATGACAAAAGTAGAGCTGTAGTTCTCCACTGACCATCTTTCATTATGGTACCTGTTAACATTTCAGGTCCTTGGTACTCGGACCTCAGAGGAGAATTCCCCTCCTTTCTAGCTCTGTTCCATTTGCTACTGCCTTTTGTAATAATCTTTGTTGGTGTTCTTCTATTCATGTGTTTTACTCCGTTGCTCAGAAAGATAATACTCAAGGGCTTCATCGATCTCCAAACAAAGGTTCATGAGTTGAGATTATCTGCCCAGGTTCAACGTGTCACTGACACCCGTGTATAAAGCCCCTACAATGGGTCGGCAGCCAAAGACGGGTAAGGATTTGGTAAGAATGTACATAACCTAAGACAGGAACCGTTCACTAGAGGGATGGTCTCCTATGACGGGTAAATGGACATATCTGTACCAACCACCTAAGCCAGGCGCAACACATGTGTTAATTATATATATATATATATATATATATATATATATATATGTATATATATATATAACAAAAAAGGGGGACCTGTGGGAAACCGTGCTGAAGTGCTAGCAGGTGTTGTTTTGTGAAATGTTGAACCTTTGACTTCCTTGAGTGGTTTGTGCTCCCAGCAAGGCAAAACTTGCTACTTTGAGAACACAGAACTAGACAAGGTCAGGAAGTGTGGAGCTGGCCAAAAAACAGGCCCTTGTGTATTACCTTTATTGTAACTACTAGATTGCAGACAGTTCTGTTACTTTTTGATGCCCAGAGTATATAAGCTGCAAAAATAAACTTGAGCTCAGGCATCCTACTTAGATCTGAAGCAGTCTACTTAGAACTGCGGCAGTCTACTTAGAATTGCCTGCCCTCCCGATCCCATCTTTGTCTCTCTTCTATTTTTTCTCAATCCTCACTCCCCACTTCAGGGACTGTTCGTCTCGTCGGCAGGCACCGACAGGGGAAGACAAATTTGTTTTCCAATATTTGCATAACACTTTTTTTTGTGAATGGCTTGATAGACAGGGTTTATAACGTGAATAATGTGACAACAACATCACCAGACAGGCCGTGTAAAATCAATAACTAAATACCATAGGAAGGGAGAGGACTTTCATGAAACAGTTTTAAGTTATTGTTAATCAACAATATAAAATGTAAATCACATTTTTACACGACTTGAATTAAGGAACTACCAATGTACCGTTATTATTATTTTCCCCCAAAACAGCTCTTTTCTTAAATATTTACTTCAGCACTTTCTATCGTGTTTCCCCGAAAATAAGATGTAGCTGGACCATCAGCTCTAATGCGACCTTTGGAGCAAAAATTAATATAAGACCCGGTATTATTTTAACATAATATAAGAATGGGTCTTATGTAATATAAAATAATATCAGACCAGGTCTTATACTAATTTTTGCTCCAAAAGACACATTAGAGATGATGGTCCAGCTATGTCTTATTTTCGGTGAAACACGGTATGTTTATTTCCAGGTGAGGAGTGTGTTCAGATGGTGGAAGTAGCTTGAAGTCCAACATTAATAAGGACAACATATCTGCAGTCTTATTTATACTTTTCCATTTATCAAATATATACAAAGGTGAGAAAATTATACATAAAAAATGTATCAGCAAACTTTAATTCAAAGGATATCAACTAGAAAGATTTTCTCATTACTGGCAGTTCTCACTAGACTACGTCTCAGAGAAAGCTCAGGTTCCACTGGGGACACCCACGGGATAGCACCGCTTAGGAGTCTGCATCCCTCCTTTAGCTAGGTAGCTCTACACATCTCTGCTTTGGTTTGTTTTGTGTTAATTGGGGACTACTGAGGAACAGTTTGCTTTTCCCGGATGTCAAATTGTTCTTTTTTTCAATCTAGTTGTGGATGGTGCATCTCACTTGCCAATGTGGGACTTGAACCGGTTACCTTGGTGTTATGGGCACCTCGCTCCAACCACTGAGCCAACAGGCTCCCCACCAGCAGCCCAATTCCAAGCTCAACCCATTGCTTCCCATGGGTCTATGTGGGAATCGAACTGTAAACCTTGGTGTTATGAGCACAGTGCTCCAACCACTGGGCCAACCGGCTGCCCACCATGGTTCATCTCCAAGTGCAAGCCATTGTTTTCAATCTAGTGGTGGAGGGCGCAGTTCACTGGCTCATGTGGGAATCGAACCCACAACCTTGTTGTTAAGAACTTGCACTCTAACCAACTGAGGCATGTGGCCACCCTTGGTCTCTGTTTTTATATACCGTGTTTCCCCGAAAATAAGACCTAGCTAGACAATCAGCTCTAATGCATTTTGGAACAAAAATTAATTAAGACCCGGTCTTATTTTACTATGATATAAGACCGCGTATGATATATGATATGATGTGACATGATGTGACGCATCTTACATTAATTTTTATTCCAAAATACACATTAGAGCTGATTGTCCGGCTAGGTCTTATTTTTGGGTAAACACAGTCATTAAACAAAAAAAATTTTCTCAAAGAACGGTACTATTCTTTGATAAAAAGAATATTTTTCAGGTCTGAAAGACACTTATTTAGTGAAAGTCCCTAATTTTGCATAAGAGGCAACCAAGACTCACAGAGATTATATAGGTCACCTGAGGTCACCAAACCAAGGAGCTGCGGGCCAGGAATGGGATAAGTCTCCCTATTGAGGCTAGCGTGCTATGCCAGCTACTACCTCATATTCCGGAAAATTCCATCAATTTCTGAGTACAACTCAAAGAAAATGAATATGTAAAACTTTATCATGTAGCTCAATAATGTTAAAGCATGAGAAACAAAATAGTAGCTTTCTAACTCAAGTATTAGCTTTAAAGTCATTAATAAAAATAAAGACAGATTAATATCACAAGTCCTATTAACAGAAGTCAAACACACTCAATTTATAAAGCATAAACATTTCTAAACACAGAAAAGGGAACTTGAAGGAGAAAATCATGAGTTAAAGAAAGCAAACTCAAGTTGAGGAAATTCTTCCTTAAAATGACTTGTCTTTTCCTCAGAATCAAATTTGGGTGACCAATATAAACCAACACAGGTATTATTCATGGTGGGGGTTAAGTATAGCGAAATTGGAAACACAAAACAGATTTCTCTTTACCATCTAGTACACTTGTGTCCAACCTCACATCATCACAATTGCATCATCAGTCCTTCCAGTGTTCCCTAGTGATTTGGGACACTTATCTCTGGATCTTGACAGAGTGGGGCTTTTCCATCTCTTATTCAGCCTTGCATGATTGGGCAACCCAACGCCTCACAAGGGAACAACGTTGGCCTTGGAATGAGGGCATTGACTTTAACATAAACAATTTTCCAATTTATGAGGAAATACTGAAAACTAAACACCTCTTTCCTACCAAAAAATAATTAAAGGAAAAATGTCCACAAGCATATTCTCTCTCATTGCTCCTGCCTTTACACTCTTTCATCTTCTGATTTCTGTGGTGAAACCACTGAGAACATTTTAATTGTGCATCATGCTTAAGAATTTACAGAAGCGTTGGCCATTCACTTTCTTTTTGTACCCAGTCCTTCCTCCAGGTTCACCTCTTTGAAGGACTTGGACTCCATTTAGCCGAAGGGCTGTCCGAAAATCCTTGGCTTTGTTCTCCTATGATTTATTAAGGGGAAGCTAAATGAAAACACAAGGTTGGAGTCCCATTTAGCACAGGCCTGTGCTATGTTTCTCTGCATTAAGAAGGCCACAAAACACCATCAAAACCACAAACCACCCTGCATTGATCAAAATGGATATCCTTTGGAATGATGTAAACATCATGTCAAGAGAGACCCCTTTCTATCTCCACGATATCTACAACTCATCGGGCATCTATAGCCCAAGAAAGGATCTTCTGCTCAGCACACTACGATTCCTTAAAAGACCACGCATCTGTAAAAGGGAAGGAGGGTGCACTGGATGTGAAAGGGAGGCAGGATGGAGGAAAGCACAGGGACAGCCCACAGCTGCAGTTCCAGGGGGACAAGGCTGAGCCTGAAGCCCCAGCAAAGGCAGTGGCGGTGGAGGGGACGGGGTGCAGCTCCCACATCACTGACCAGGGGAGGCTAAGCGGGGCAGCAGCAGCATCCCCCCACCCCTCTCCAGATGCAGCAGTGCTGGCACCACCAGGGACCAGTAGCAGCAGCAGAAACAATTCTCCAGTCTCACGACCACACACAGTGCTACCAGTAGACATAGGGAACCAGGTAGCAGCTCAGCGGGCGCAAGAACAGGCTCCCCTCAACCACCCACTTCCCCCACCTGAGTGGTGGTGGTGACCAGAGACCCTGGAGACCTGGATACAGTTGCAACACCCATCTCCCTGGTCACCCATGCTTGGACTCCCACACCCACAGCTAAGCCCCCGCCCCTGGACCTCCCATACTCAAGGAGCACCTCTGGGAGAAAACAGAAACTACACTATTGTACCATCTACTGAAAACAAAAGAAAGACCTCTGATTATATATCTGTTTAATTGTTCAAATCGAAATGTACCTACATAAGAAAGTATTCACTACTTCAAATGTGCCTGTAGAGGAACAAGCCATTCAGCAGCATGAAGAAGCAAGGTGACATGGTTAACACTGAGAGAAGATGACACTTCTCCAGAAACCAAGTCAAAGTTACGGAAGATTGTGATCTCTGTGACCGAGATTTCAAAACAGCAGTCATGCTCTCTGCTCATCACACAGAACAGCTAAGAGACTTGTAGGAGGATGACTTGAAGGTGGGCAAACTGGGCGAGCAGGGGAAGTGGGAAGGGAGACGTGGCCCGCATCCATGGCTGCGGAGGTGCAGGTGGTCCCAGGACAGAACAGAGACCACAGGAGCCAGGAGGTGGGCTCTTTCCCTGTGTCCCACAGCTCATCTCCCTGCCCAGAGAGCAGCATATGCAGAGTTTGAGGCAGTCACCTCAGCTGAGACCCCCAGCTGGGCCCTAGGTGGGACAAAGGAAGTAAACACCTACCTGGGCCCCTCCCCTGACTCTCCCAATCCTACCCCCACCCTTCCAGAGACTCACGCTGGCCTCTGATCTGAGGAGTAGTGTCAGATTACAGAGGACCCATAGTGCTCAGGATCTGGGAGGACCCGGTTTGTAGCTACTGTGACCCAGGGAAGAAGCTGGGAAGTGTGTGACACTGCTGGGCTGAGAGAGAGAAGACTCCTCCATCCCCAGTCCCCACCTTTTCTGACCAGCCCAGGGCAGGGCAATTACAACTCTGGAGACATGCCCAGGGGTTAGCAGTAGGCAGCAGTCGCAGCTCTGGGCTTTCAGCAGCTCAGAAATCTCCCACCACACACGCACACATGCACGCACGCACACACACACGGAAGAAGTGACCTAAGACTCAGGAGACCTGGGCACAGGGCTGGTTGTGTTATTCTCAGTGCACATATGTGCAGGCAAGAGCAGAAACTGCACTGACTTTGTAGAAGCTACCATCCAGACCCGATAGCCCCACTCATCTACAACTGCCATCCCAGGGTCACTCTGGGCACCAGGTGACCGGCTCCGCCTGAACAATACACAGAGGACTCTCTGGTACAGCAGAGGACGGCCTGGAGATTACTTAGTGGGCTTAAGCCAAGACTGGCGCTGCGTTTTTTGTTTTGTTTTGTTTTTTTTTGTATCTTTGATATTTTTGCCTGTGTTGAGTGTGGGTTATTGGTTGTTTTCACACGTGAGTGTGTTTGGTTTTGACTTTGTTGTTGCTGTTGTGCTTGGTGATTGGCTTTGTTCTGAAATTGCCCTACCCCAGGGCCCAGCCCAAGAGTCACAAGATTCAACACCTCCTGACACCAACTCCAGACCCAACCAGAGTATTATTGGGTTTGACCTACAAGTGACACACCCAGAGGGAATTCTCTACAGGCACAAGAGCCCATAGAGGCCAAGTCTAATCGGAGTGGTCAACCCTCACGCAGCAGATCATCCACCGAGGGCAGAGCTAAGTCTCACAACTAGGCAGCCTAGGAATAACCCCACCTACTGACCAGCCAAAAGCAATGAAAGTTCAACTTTCCACGGGACAATATGCACAACACCAGGGTCACCTTTGGAGCATACGCACAGGAGAATAGGGAAGTGGTGCAAGTCAGATATAAAGGACACACACTACATAAGATAACCCAGCAAAGACCGAGAATCCTAGGGGATCTACCTAATACATCGAAGCAAACACGGAGAGTCAACCAGAATGGGGAAACAAAGAAACATGTCCCAAATAAAAGAACAGAAGAAACCTCCAGAATTGGAACCAAATGAAATAGAGGTAACCAACCTATCAGAGACAGAGTTCAGAACACTGATGATAAGAATGTTTAAAGAGCTTAGTGACGACATAAAGAAGGATAGAGAAATCATAATGAACAACCAGTTAGAACGAAAGAATATAACAAGTGAAATAAAGCACACGCTTCAAGGAATTACCAGTGGGTTAGATGAGTCAGAGAATCGAATCAGCGACTTAGAAGACAAGTTAACAGTGAACACACAAGCGGAACAAAAATAAATCCACGCCTATATGGCCATTTAATCTACGACAATGGAAGCAAGAATTTACGGTGAGGTAAAGACAGTCTTTTCAATAAATGGTGCTGGGAAACCTGGACAGACACATGCAAAAAGATGAAGCTGGACCACCTCCTTACACCATATACAAGAATAAATTGAAAATGGGTTAAAAACTTAAATGTAACATCTCATACCATAAAACTCCTAGAAGAAAATATAAGAAGCAACTTTACATATATTACCCGGAGTAAGATTTTTACTGATACATCCCCTTGGGCAAGGGAAGTAACAGAAAAAATAAACATATGGGATTACATCAAACTAAACATTTTTTTCACAGTAAAGAAACCATCATTAAAACAAAAAAGGGTCCTACTGAATGGGAGAAGATATCTGCCATTGACATATCCAAACTTTATTAAAAAACTCACGCAACTCAGCTCCAAAAAACAATCAACCCAATTAAAAAATGGGCAGAGGACATGAGGAGACATTTTTCTAAAGAGGACATACAGATGGCAAACAGACATATGAAGAAAGGCTCAACCTCACTAACCATCAGAGAAATGCAAATAAAAACCACAATGAGATACCACCTCACCCCAGTCAAAATGGTTATCGTCAACAGATCAACAAACAACAAGCGCTGGCGAGGATGTGGAGAAAAGGGAACCCTTGTGCACTGTTGGTGGGATTGCAGATTGGTGCAGCCACTATGGAAAACAGTATGGAGGTATCTCAAAAATCTGAGACTGGAACTACCTTATGAGCCAGCAATTCCACTCCTAGGCATGGATCCGGAGAAATCCAAAACTCTAATTCAAAAAAATGTATGCACCCCTATGTTTATTGCAGTTCTATAACAATAGCCAAGACATGGAAACAATCAAAATGCCCATCGGTAGACGACTGGATTAAGAAACTGTGGTACATTTATACAATGGAGTATTACGCAGCCATAAAGAAGAAGGAAATCTTACCATTTGCAACAATATGGATGGACCTAGAGAACATTATGTTAAGTGAAATAAGTCAGACAGAGAAAGACAAATACCTTATGATCTCACTTATATATGGAATCTAAAGAAAACAATAAATGAGTGAACTAATCAGAAACAGTCTCAGAGACACAGAGGAAAAACTGAAGGTTGCTAGATGGGAGGGGGGTGGGAATAAGGGGGAAGGTGAGGGGATTACAAAGCACAATCGATAACCCCAAGATTGCCATGGGGATATGAAAGTCAATTTGGTGAATGTAATCAATAATGTAAAGATTTTGTAGGGTATCTGATTACACTTGTCTCATTAGGGAGAGCACCTCAGAGATGATGTAGATGCCTGACAACTGCACTGTACACCTGAAGCTGAAGCTGAACAATAATGAATGTTAATGTTAACTACAATTGTTATTCACACACACATATACATGTATGTATATATATGTTTACAAGAAGTAGAGTACAGCATGAGGGATAGAGGCAGTGGAAATGTAATGGCTGTATGTGATGTCAGAGGGGTCGTTGATGAGGGGAGAGGGGTCATCATTATGTGAGGCATACAAATTATAAATGTGTAACTATTACATTGTTTTGTACACCTGAAACTAATAATAAAAAAGAGTTAAAAATAATAATACTCATTCACTGAAAAAAAAGGAAGACACACAGAACTAGTATCTGCACAGTAAAACAAACAAACAAAAAAATAGCACTTCTTGATGACTTTCAGGCACATATATAACACTTATCAATCAGCAATCTGGCCCTCAGCTTAAAATAACCCAGTTCAACACAGTCGAGTCATGGGCAAAGAGAAACAGGGCTGAGCTATTTTCAGCTGTAGCCCCAGCAAGAAGCTGAGTATATTATATACTATATTATATAAAATACTATATGTCAATAGTCAAAAGACATACAGTATTTACTTCTAGGGCCAAAGATTAGCACGAACCAGGAAAAGCTTGTTCACCTGAAACTAACGACATACATTATACTTCACTTAATTTTTCAAATACAAAGGAGATAACAGACTCTCTGCCACATATTATATACTCCCCCATGAAAGAATTATTATTTCATTATCCGTTTTATGCCTACTGCTGCCTAGAGAAAAAAAAATCAAACTCACTTAAAGCCCTCCTCAATTTGACCTCTACTAACCGTTTTAAACTAATTTTCTATATTGTATGCTGCATATAAATTAGACCAATTGATCCGAGCAGATGATTTGTGCTTTCCTTCCTGTATTCTCCATGTTGCTTAAATGGAATAAACATTTTGGAGGGTAAAACAAAACAAAGTAACAGCATGAAGAATGTCACTGAGATATAACAACACTCAGAAGGCAGTTCAATGACTTCAGGAGTAAAATTAATGACCCGGAGGAGAACTTTATCAAAGAGATGGAAACTATGAAACAGAACCGAACAGAACTCCTGCTGGTCAAGAACTCAAGAATGAGTATTTTTAACAACCACGTCACACGAAGAAAACGAGTTGTGATTTAAGGACTCCCTAGCACTGCCACCTTACTCATCAATTACCCAAATGTTGTCAAGACATATAGACATAAGTGAACTTCATTTTAAAAATTCAATTATTTGCTTAATGTCCCTATTTAGAATATGTACAACTGTGAAGCAACTCATTTTAAAACACTGAAATAGGTAGTGCTACGAATAAAATAAAAATTAACGATATACTCTCTTGTTAGAAGATAACTTTAACCGTAAAAACAGAGACTAATCTTTCTTCAGTATTATAAGTTTGCCGAATTAATAAAAAGGATTATATCTGTTTCATTTAATAATAAACATCCATTTGTGGTTAGGTGTTTGGCCGGCCATCATTCACTTACGCTTAGGGGAAGAAAAACTGGGATGCACAAAACTTTAAAATTTTTATGAATCATCTCCAACTAAAACCAATTAAGAATCCAAAGCATCTCAAAGCATATATTAGGCAATGATATTTAACATCTGAAATAAAATTTAAAGGCAAATTTTCAAGCATTTTAAATGTATCACTTTAGTTACATTTATTAAATAATAATAAATAACTCTTAACACATGAGAGCTCTAGGGACTTAAAAAAAGATTGTAAAATTTCTGTCTCCTTTCTATGTATATTAGCACACATAATTATGCCTTTTACCTCGTGTGCATTAGTCAATGAAACAACTCAAAATTTCATCAACGACAAACAAAGAAACAAAAACTCATAGACACAGACAACACTTAGTGGGTGAGGGGGGAGAGAGATAGGTAGAAGAGGGAAAAGGGGGTCAAATACATGGCGGTGGAAGGAGAACTGACTCGGATGGTGAACACACAGTGAAATACATAGATGATGTATTATAGAAATATACACTTGAAACCCATATGATTTCACTAAACAATATCACCCCAATGAATATATAAGACAAAACAAAACAATATTATATCAAAGAAATAAAAAACAAAGAAATATGAAACCCAAGGGAAAGAAGCTAATATAACTAACCTTGGTACAGTAACACCCCATGCTGTCATTTGAAGCCCGTGCGGTTGACTTAGGAATCACCAAGTTTTCTCTTGGAGCAGGATTTCCACTGAGGAGTAACTCAGTATTCAAACTTCCAACACAAGGTGGCTCAAGGTCTCGCCTCCTAAGAGCAGTGCTGAGAAACTCGTTCTGCTGTTCCTTTATGCGAAGATAGATTCTGGCCTCTGCCAGTCTTTCATTAGCACTGTGAAGATTGTAAAACACAAAGCTTTGAATGTTATTTTTCCTGAATGACTTGCATTTTTTTCAAGTTGCCATAATAAATAGTAAAATAAATTTCCCATTAAACAGCATTTTAACATTGAAAATGCGTCAGGGCAGACCTACCATGCACAAGGATAGGTTTCAAATTATCCTAAGCAAGCACATATGTTTCTATGGGGATGCCAGACTAAGAAGAAATTCAAAGTAGGGAGGGGAGGACACGGGCTATCAGTGAAATCGACGGCTTCACAGATAATACTTGCTGCCTTCTGCAATGGCTGAACCAATAAGATTCTTGAGGATTGCCATGAGACATACATAGCAAACGAGTTTAGAATTTTTTAAAAATCCCACCAAGATATTTTCAAGCCTTTGCTGTCACCGCCCTTGGGTAACGCCCTCATTACCCTGAGGACTGAGGTGTCATTTAGAACAACAGCCTCTGGGGGAGAAGGAGGGAGCCTGGTGGGTGATCCTACTGAATGAAACCGCTCCGCAGGCGTGTAGCTTATAATATAACACTGTGACCAAGGCGCTGGGCGTGGGCTCTGCGCTTTCTGTCTTCCACACACCCCCTCAGGCTCACCACCTTATCCTTTTAGCCACTTCTTGGGTTATACTACCCTCACCCCTACGTTGTTAACCCTCTGGTATATTTCACATATATGCCTTTGTGGACATCAGAAAGACTAGAAAGAAAAGCTTGTCTGAAAGCGACCTCCAGAGATAATAACACAGAGCACAATGGAGACAGTATATGTACCAAGTGCCAGAATATACAGAGTACTTAACCCTTTGGGTTTAAGTTGTTATCTTATAATAAATAGTTACCTCATTAAAAACCATTTTGGGGAATTCTGACAAACAATTTTATAATAAATAGTGTTGTCTAAATCATAAAGCTTCAAAAACACTTTGCTTAAAGACTGGTAGATCAGATTAACTCTATGAAAACCGTGAGAAGGAAAAATACAATCATGTAAACCAAAAATGGAGAGAGATGCAAATGTCCTGAACTAACTAACATTTTAAAAGTAATTTATTCACTAACATCATTTTCCAAAATTATACTATTTAGTAAGCTTTCATTTCCTATCAATCTCGGGAATCTGCCTGGATAAAAATTATACTTCGATAGATGAATGGATAAAGAAGTTGTGGTACATATACACAATGGAATACTATTCGGCGTTAAGGAAAGATGATATAGGAGCATTTGTGACAACATGGATGGATCTCGAGAGAATAATGCTAAGTGAAATAAGTCAGACAGAAAAAGCAGAGAACCCTATGATTTCACTGATATGTGGTATATAAACCAAAAAGAACAAGACAAACAAATGAGAAACAAAAACTCATAGACACAGACAATAATTTAGTGGTTACCAGAGGGTAAGGGGGTGGGGGGTGGGTGATGAGGGTAAAGGGGATCAAATATATGGTGATGGAAGGAGAACTGACTCTGGGTGGTGAACACACAATGGGATTTATAGACGATGTAATACAGAATTGTACACCTGAAATCTATGTAAATTTACTAACAATTGTCACCCCAATAAAATTAGTAAAAAAAAACCCATTTATTATCAAAGAAATTATCAATAAATTGGACTATATTATAAAAAAAAATTATACTTTAGAGGCAAATTAATGAGCTCGATTGATTTTCTCTGACTTTGTTTACACTTACTTGTTTAGTTTGTTTTCCGCTGCTGTTCTAAGTTTTAATTCCTCTAGGTAGAGGTGTTTACATTCTTCGAATTCTATTTTACGAGAAGTTTCCACTTTGGAGAGTTCAGATTCCAGACGTTTAATTCTGAGTTCCATGTCACTTACGGAAGCGCCATCATGGACATTTAACGGGTGTAGGTTTTTTTGAGATGCTGCTGGTTCCTAAAGCCAACAGAAAGGATACATTTTAAAAATAATTATAAACTGAATAATTACAGTCTATTTGTATTCTTTAGTATAAGTCAATGATTTGGAGGGCAATTTAAATGTAAAAAAAGCTGATGTTTAAAATATTTGTCATCAATACAGAATGAAATAAATCTGAATCATGAAAATATTTTGAATCATCTCATTTGACTATTCCAATAAGAGAATCAATATTAAATTTTAAAAATTGAACAATATGACTTAATAATCTAAGAAAATGGTGCATTTTATTTTCCTTATTTCCTAATAGTCTTGTTTTATATCAATTGGTCTTACAAATCAAATGATTTTGCAGAAAGAACAAATCTCAAAGATCAACTGAGTGACAATAATGATGGGAACTGAAATATTTAAAAGGAGAAGCAAATACCACCTTAGTTCCAGAAATGTAAAAAAAATAAAATAAAAACAACTGCCATGAAGGGGAGTAGAAGAATCACATACACTATGCATATCGAAAACGTAATTTGCAGCAAAATGAATTAAGGCGTGTTAAAAATCAATGAATTAACCTGCAAAAATAGATTTGAAAAAATTTTTCTACTACATCCTGTCTTGCTCAATCTTCAATATCCCAGAATTTACTGTGGTCTGCTTCACTCTTTTCTACCACATTCGTGACTATATGAATTTTGAGGTTTAATAATTTTTATCTCCACTCTTTTTATTCTCTACTTTTTCACATGACTTTTGTACTCCTTTCATAGATAATAACTCCTGTTTAAGATTGATTTTCTTCAACAAAACATAAATATCTTTTTATAAAAAAACTTTTTAAAACAAATTTTTTTTTTATAATTGGGGAACAGTGTTTTTTCCAGGACCCATCAGCTCCCTGTCAAGTAACAGTTTCCAATCTAGTTGTGGGATGCGCAGCTCAGCTCCAAGTCAAATTGTTCTCTTCAATCTACTAGTTATGGAGGGTACAGTTCACAGACCCATGCAGGAATCGAACAGGCAACCTTGGTGTTATGAGCACTGCGCTCTAACCACTGAACCAACTGGCCGGCCGCTCACTGGGGGCTCAGCTCCAAGCTCCAGCCATTGTTTTCAACCTAGTTGTGGAGGGTGTAGCTAACTGGACCATGTGGGAATCGAACCAGCAACCTTGGTTAGCAAGGATTGGAACCAGCACGATGCTCTAACCATGGAGCCAACTGGCCACCCCAGAGATGGAGACATTCTGAAGATGCAGTTTCCAGTTTTGCTTTGAGAGCATCATTGTGAATGAGTAAGATAGTATGATTTGGTTACGAAGGAAGTTGACTGAGAATAGTCTAACCCCAAACCAGTATCAATTTGTGAAATAAACTCAGTTGCCATAAAACGTCATCGATACTGTAGTAGATCCTTAGAATGTGGAAACTTGAATTACTCAGAATGAAGAACAAAGAGAAAAGCACCAGGAGACTCAAAAATGTATCCTTTATTGTCATCGACTTTGCCACACAACATCTGTACTTGATTTTCTACGATTTCCTGAATGATTGGTTCATGTTTTTCTTCTATAAAATGACTGTAAGTCACCTCTGAGTTGATAGTCTCTCACC
The DNA here is from genome assembly GCF_964194185.1 of Rhinolophus hipposideros. NCBI lineage: Eukaryota > Metazoa > Chordata > Mammalia > Chiroptera > Rhinolophidae > Rhinolophus > Rhinolophus hipposideros. The sequence goes on from NW_027669000.1 coordinate 380,079, forward strand.
TGTTCCCCATTTTAACTCTCGATAATTTCTTACGAAGTTGTAGGGAGTTACAAGTAACTCATCTTGAGATAGTTAGGCCTCCGTCAGCTACAAATGTTTCATGGTAATTTGAATTGCTTTCAAGAAGAAATGATTCCCAAGGTTAAGGAGAAATTACATCTCACACTGTGAATGTTTAGTGAGATGATCGCTACATTTTTTTCAACAACAAAAAAGTGTCTTAATTCGATAATGCTATCTTGTAATCCTCTCTTTCCACAATATACAAGAACATCCTAAACAGCAATAATAACAACAACAAATCTGCTGGGATTTCAGTGATACTGAGTTGGGTAGAACTACTTTCCTGTAGATACAATGCTTATTTGGTAAGATGAGGAGAGTGGATGGATGTAGTGTTTTTAAAACATGGCTACAAATTCTTGACATTTCTCCATGAAATTCCCTCCCTTTTAATATGTGCTTGCCTTAAAAAGTAACTGGATTCTAGTGCATGGAATAGGGCAGAACTGCTGTGAGAATGCTATGCCTGCGGCAGAAAATGTGATACAGCTTCCATCTGACTTTCTCTCGGGAAGCTCGCCCTGAGAACCCAGCCACCATGTTGTGCAGATGAAGAAGCCCAGGACACACAGTGAGGCCTCCTACAGATGTTCGCGCTGAGACAGCCCCAGTGGGCGTCCCGGCCAAAACCCCGCTTCAACTGCTACACGTGTGTGTAACAGCCTTTAGATGATTCTCATTCGCAGCTTCATGGCAACGCAGCTGATGCCAAGTGGAACAGAAATGAGCTAGTCTCACTGAGCTTCACTCAACTGCATCACTGGTGAACAAAACAGATGCTGTTTTGAGCCACTAGCTTTTGAGTTGGTTTCTTGAGCAGCAATGAACAACTGGCATTGATACTGATATTCAAAATGGTGTGAGGCCACCAAGAAAAGCAATCTAAAACCTGTAGGAGTGCCTTTCCACCAGGAGGTAGATGGAACCCGAAAGGATGTGGAGAAGAATGAGAACGACACCCACAAGAGCCTCCAAGAGACGGTTATTGGGGGCTTGCGGGCCCCTAAAGGGGCTGGCCACAAAGACTTCTCAGCTAGTGAAGAAAATGAGTCTGAAATCTGGATAAAAGGGGACTCTTGCTGTGAAGTAACCAAGTAAAATCCATGAGATACATGAGCTAACGAAAGACTGTGAACTGTAAAGGAACCAGGACTTATTGTGTTCAAATGTGTTTCCCATTTACAGCCTCTCCCACATGCCCTGTTGTCAAATCATGCTAAAATGAAGAAATGGCTTCTGAGTGAAGATCAAATTCGCTGTGCTCCCAGGAAGACATGATCTACGGATGAGGACAAGACTGTAAAGCCTTCCTCAAGACTTCGAAAGTGTTAAGGTGGGGCCTTAAATTCCTGGAAGGCTCTTCAGAGGAAAAGAATTTTAAAGGCATGGTCCTACAACAGCTACAGGAAGCCCAAGAGCTTATCTCAAAACGATGTATGACGGTGGCTTTTCTGATGGCACGAACCCCAATAAACTCTCACGCAACTCCAAGTTTTTAGGATAATCAAGTAGCAAAAAACCACCTTGTTACCTTGGACTAATAAAAACCAAGAGAGTGAAAAGTAAGAGGAGGCCTGTGGGTCTTAGACATTTGGGTGGAGGAATGACGCTGAGGGAAGAGCTGCAAGCACAGGTCATTTCTTATGAAAAGGACAGAACAAAGAGCTCACAGGGGACAGCAAAGGGCCATGGAGAAGCATTGGCATGATTAGGACTAAGTCCTAATCAAAGAATGGACAGCACACATCAGGCTGTATTTCAGAATTGCTATGGACTAACGTGCCTTCCAGTTTCTATTTCTGCAGGGGAAACTTCAGCAGTCGAGCAGAATGTTGGGTGTGTGGGTGGTAGATAACTTGTCTTCCTTTCTCATGTTTTCATATTGAAAGGAATTGTCCTCAAGGGGCTTTATCCTAGAAACCAAAACCCAGGCCCTTCATCCCCATTTGCACCAGACTAAGATGGTAAAATCTTAGTTTCGAACCTGAGCCTGATGCCATTAAATTGAGACTTGTGGCGAGTATTGTGTAGGGATGAGTGTATTTTCCATGTGGGGAGAATATAAAAAATTGTGGCCAGTGGACAGATCAAGGTGGTTTTTAAATGTGTCCGTAAATTTTGAAATATTCATTGCATAAAACCACTAGAATATGGGTCAACATTAGTGACTGGCTCCTAATGAACAGAATATGTTGAAAGACATTCCGTGTGAATTCCAAGACTCCTTCACAAAGGGCAACACAACTCCTGTTGGTTATGTCTCTGAGGATCTGAACCTTGGAATCCAGCCCCGTGTTGTGGGGAGGCTCGGGCCACAATGCGAGCCGGGTGTTCAGGTGTATGTGTTCCTGCTGTGTGCCGCAAACAAATCTTTTACTTGTTTCTGATTGATTAATTACTTCCTGAATTTAACAGCTGTACTCTTGAAATGTTTTCTTTGGATGGGATGAAATATTTATTCCATTAATTATATGTGAAGCTAAAGATACAACTATGCATCTCAATGTGTTTCTGAGAATGTAGGATCTATGCCAAGAACAAGATTGGCACCAGTGTTTCAGAAAAGAACCGGGTCAAACAGAATCTACTTTTCAATTGCAAGATGATGGATTAGAGAGATTTCTAAAGAGGAAAGCAGATGGTCCAGGTTTCATCTTCTCCTTCCTAGACAGTGAAATCTATGGAAGAGGCTATGGATTAGGAGATAGACAAAATGAAGAAAGCTGTCCACCAAGTATCAGATCCTATTACCGACATTTGATGGAAATGGGAGTGAAAGGGAGGCACTGGGTTAAAGATTAATGTTTTGAATGAAGAAAACAAAAGGAATGAGTCGACTTTGTAAGCCTAATATCCCATCATGTCATAAGGTCACCAAGGTCTGCGGGCCGCAGGCTCCATCTAGAAGCAAAACATCTCCACAGAAGTGGAATTAAAGATATTCCCCTACATTGACATTTCATTATTCCATAAGGCATCTGGTAATATGCAAGATGACTGGGGAAGCGTTCTCATAACATTTGATTTGGTAATGGCGTAAGGACAGATCTATAGATCAATAAATTGGAAAAGATGATCCAAAAATTAACCCTCATATATACAGTCAAGTGATTTTTGACAAGGGTGCCGAAAAATCCAGTTGGGCATGAACAGTCTTTTGAACTAACGATACTGGGTCAACTGGATATCCACATGCAAAAGAAAAATTAAACCTCTACATCATACCATATATAAAATTATTTCAAAAGGTAAAACCAAAACTATAAAAGCTTTGAAGAAGCTTCATGTCTTCATGACTGGAGTTGGCAATTGTGTCTTAGATATGACAGTACCAAACAAAAGTAGATAACTGGACTTCATTAAAATAAAAAATAAAAAACTTTATGCTTTAAAGGACACCATTGAAAAACTGAAAAGGCAAGCTAATGAAAGGGAGAAATATTTGAAAATCCTATATCTGATAAGCGATTTGTATCTAGAATATATAAAGAATTCTTACAATTCAACAAGAAAAAGACGAACCCATTTTAATGGGCAATGGAATTGAATCATCAGTTCTTCAAAGAAGTTATACAAATGGACAATAAGTATGTGAAAAGATAGCTCAGCATCATTAGTCATCAGAAAATACATCAAAACCACAATATGGAGCAGAGAGTTCACTAGTGGTTCCCTAGGGCTAGGAAGAGTGGGAAGGGCAGACTGGCACACAGTGAAGGCTAACAGTACACAGATACTTTCCAGGGTGATGAAAATGTTGTAAAACTGATTGTGATGATGACTGCGTAAAGCTTTGAATACACTAAAAGCCACTGCACTGCATACTTTAAATGAGTGAACTGCATGCTATGTTCATTACATCTCATTGAAGCTGTTACGAAAGAAAGGAAGGAAGGAAGGAAGGAAGGAAGAACGGAAGGAAGGAAGGAAGGAAGGAAGGAAGGAAGGAAGGAAGGAAGGAAGGAAGGAAGGAAGGAAGAGCAGTGCTGGAACCACCAGAGACCAGTAGCAGCAGCAGAAATACTTCTCCAGCCTCCACCCACAGCACAGTGCTACCAGGGCCACAGGGAACCAGGTGGGCTCAGTGGACTCAAGACAGGCTCTCCCTGACCACCCCCTTCCCCTGTTCCCTCCCACGGTGCTGGTGCCCAGAGTCCCTGGTGATCTGGATACAGCAGCAACACCCATCACCCTGGTCACCCAGGCCAGCACTCCCACACTCACAGCTAAGCCCCCACACCTGGACCCCCCAGGCTCAGGTAGCACCAGTGAGAGACAACAGAAACTGTGCTATTGCATCAGCTACTGAAAAACAAAACAGAGACGTCTAATTATCTAGCTGCTGAATTGCTCGAATCAAAATGTACATAAATTAGAAAGTGTTCACTATTTCAAATGAGCCTGCAGAAGAACAAGCTATCCAGCAGCATGAACAACCAAGGTGACATGGTAACACTGAGAGAAGATGACACTTCTCCAGAAACCAAGTCAAAGTCATGAAGATTGTGATCTCTGTGACCGAGATTTCAAAACAGCAGTCATGAAGAATCTCAATGAGATACAAGAAAACTCACAAGGCAGTTCAACGAGTTCAGGAGTAAAATTAACGAACAGAAGGAGTACTTTATCTAAGATATGAAAACTATAAAAAAGGTCCAAACAGAAATCCTGGAGCTGAATGAAGAACTTAAGAAATGAGATCAAAAATGGACATTTTAATAACAATATTACACAAAGAAAACAAGTTGCTATTAAAGATGCCATATCATTGCCACCTCAGTCATCAATTATTCAAGTGATGCCAAAATGTAGATATTGGAGTATTACGCAGCCATAAAGAAAAAAGAAATCTTACCATCTGCAACAACATGGATGGATCTAGAGAACATTATGTTAAGCGAAATAAGTCAGAAAGAGAAAGACAAGTACCATATGATCTCACTTATATGCGGAATGTAAAGAAAAGAATAAGTGAATGAACTAATCAGAAACAGTTCTGGGGACAAAGAGGAAAAAGCTGAAGGTTGTTAAATGGGTGGGGGGGGTGGGGATAAGGGGGAAGGTGAGGAGATTAGAAAACAGTCGGTAACCACAAAATGGCCTCAGGGTTTTTGAAAAATAATTTCGGGAACGTAATCAATAATGTTGTAAAGATTTTGTAGGGTATCTGATGGACACAGGTCCCATCTGGGAGACCACCTCAGGGAAGATGTAGATGCTTGATCAATGTACTACTGTACACCCAAAGCGGAACAATAATGAATGCCAACTATAATTTTATATATATAATGTGAAGGCTCAGTGCAAGGTCGGAGGGATAGTGAAAGGGGAAATGGGGGAGGGGGGGTTCACAGTGTGAGGGATATAAATGATGAACGTCTAAGTATTACCTTGTCTTGTGCACCTGAAACTAATTAAATTAAATTCTAGAGCTACAACTTCTATTTCTTTTTAATCTCCTTAAATCTCCATTTAAAAGAAAAGATGTACAGATATAAGTGAACTTCATTTTAAAAATTCAAATATTTGCTCAATTTACCTCTTTAGAAAATGTACTGTTGCTTAGCAAGATATTTTATTTTATTATTACTTTTTAAGCAAAACAGTTTAACTCATCAAAATAAAAAATGCTATAAGTAAAATAGAAATTAAGGATGTACTATTATGTACAAAGAGAACAACTTTTAACTTAGAAAGAACAAATTAATCTTTTCAGTGTTACAAGTTTGCAGAATTCATAACAAGGATTTACCTCGGTTTCATGGAAATAAGAAACATCAACATATAGTGAGTGAATGTCAATCATTCACTTACGCTTAGGGGTGGCAAAACTGGGCTGTAGGACAACTAAAATTGTTATAAACCATCGCCAAATTAAAACCAATGCAGAAGTAAGCCAAAGCATCTCAAAGCATACCATTCGTTGTTAGGCAATAACATTTCATTTGTAAAATCTAATTGAAAAGCAGCTTTTCCAGAAATTTAAAATGTGTCAGTCAATTACATTTATTGAATACAGTTAATGACAGTTAGCTCTTAAAACATGGGAGATGCAGGGACTTACAAAAGATTGTAAAATTTCTGTCTCCTTCCTACATTAGCACACATAATTATGCCTTTCACATTGTGTGCATTAGTCAATGAAACAACTCAGAATCTCACCAAGTTAAGAACAAGAATTATATCGGACAACTGAAACCCAAAGGAAAGAAGATAACTAACCTTCATGAAGTAGGTGAACGTGTCATTATTATTAGAAGTCTGTGGGGTTGACCTAGGAATCACCGACTGTTCTCTTGGAGCGAGATTTCCTAGAGGTAGGAACCCATCACTTATCCTTCCAATACAAGGTGGCAGCAGGACAGGCCTCCCAGGAGCGCTGCTGAGTAAAGTGTTCCGTGGTGTCTTCATGAGAAGCTGGGTTCTCATCTCTGCCAGCGTATCATTAGCACTGCGAAGATTGTAAGAACAAAGGCTTAGTATTTTATTTTTCCTGAATGACTTGCATTTTTTTCAAGTTGCCATAATAAATAGTAAAATAAATTTCCCATTAAACAGCATTTTAACATTGAAAATGCGTCAGGGCAGACCTACCATGCACAGGGATAGCTTTCAAATTATCCTAAACAAGCACATATGTTTCTATGGGGATGCCAGACTAAGAAGAAATTCAAAGTAGGGAGGGGAGGACACGGGCTATCAGTGAAATCGACGGCTTCACAGATAATACTTGCTGCCTTCTGCAATGGCTGAACCAATAAGATTCTTGAGGATTGCCATGAGACGTACATAGCAAATGAGTTTAGAATTTTTTAAAAATCCCACCAAGATATTTTCAAGCCTTTGCTGTCACCGCCCTTGGGTAACGCCCTCATTACCCTGAGGACTGAGGTGTCATGTAGAACAACAGCCTCTGGGGGAGAAGGAGGGAGCCTGGTGGGTGATCCTACTGAATGAAACCGCTCCGCAGGCGTGTAGCTTATAATATAACACTGTGACCAAGGCGCTGGGCGTGGGCTCTGCGCTTTCTATCTTCCACACACCCCCCCAGGCTCACCACCTTATCTTTTTAGCCACTTCTTGGGTTATACTACCCTCACCCCTACGTTGTTTACCCTCCGCTATATTTCACATATATGCCTTGTGGACATCAGAAAGACTAGAAAGAAGAGCTTGTCTGAAAGCGACCTCCAGAGATAATAACACAGAGCACAATGGAGACAGTACATGTACCAAGTGCCGGAACATGCAGAGTACTTAACCCTTTGGGTTTAAGTTGTTATCTTATAATAGTTACCTCATTAAAAACTATTTAGGGGAATTCTGACAAGCAATTTTATAATAAATAGTGTTGTCTAAATCATAAAGCTTCAAAAACACTTTGCTTAAAGACTGGTAGATCAGATTAACTCTATGAAAACCGCTAGAAGGAAAAATACAATCATGTAAAACCAAAAATGGGGAGAGATGCAAATGTCCTGAACTAACTAACATTTTATTTTTTTTTTATTTATTTTTTTTTTATTAATTAATTTATTTATTAGTTTCAGGTGTACAAAACAAGGTAATACTTAGACGTTCATCATTTATATCCCTCATACTGTGAACCCCCCTCCCAAGTAATTTATTCACTAACATCATTTTCCAAAATTATACTATTTAGTAAGCTTTCATTTCCTATCAATCTCAGGAATCTGCCTGGACAAAAATTATACTTTAGAGGCAAATTAATGAGCTCGATTGATTTTCTCTGACTGTGGACTTACTTGTTTAGTTTGTTTTCCAATGATGTTCTAAGTTTTAAGTCTTCTAGGTAGAGGTGTTTACATTCTTCCAATTCTATTTTACAAGAAGTTTTCACTTTGAAGAGTTCAGATTCCAGACGTTTAATTCTGAGTTCCATGTCACTTATGGAAGCGCCAACATGGTCATTTAACGGGTGTACGTTTTTTTGAGATGCTGCTGGTTCCTAAAGCCAACGGAAAGGATACATTTTAAAAATAATTATAAACTGAATAATTACAGTCTATTTGTATTCTTTAGTTTTAAGTCAATGATTTGGACGGCAATTTAAATGTGAAAAAAGCTGAAGTTTAAAATATTTATCATCTATACGGAATAAAATAAATCTGAATCATGAAAATATTTTGAATCATCTCATTTGACTATTCCAATAAGAGAATCAATATTAAATTTTAAAAATTGAACAATATGACTGAATAATCTAAGAATATGGTGCACTTTATTTTCTGTATTTCCTAAGAGTCTCGTTTTATATCAATTGGTCTTAAAAATCAAATGATTATCCAGAAAGAACAAATCTCAAAGATCAATTGAGTGATAATAATGATGGGAACTGAAATATTTAAAAGGAGAAGCAAATACCACCTTAGTTCCAGAAATCTAAAAAAATAAAAAATAAAAACAACTGCCGTTAAGGGGAGTAGAAGAATCACATACACTATGTATATCGAAAACGTAATTTGCAGCAAAATGAATTAAGGCGTGTTAAAAATCAATGAATTAACCTGTAAAAATAGATTTAAAAAAATTTTTTCTACTACATCCTGTCTCGCTCAGTCTTCAATATCCCAGAAATTACTGTGTTCTGCTTCACTCTTTTCTACCACATTCGTGACTATATGAATTTTGAGGTTTAATAATTTTTATCTCCACTCTTTTTATTCTCTACTTTTTCACATGACTTTTGTACTCTTTTCATAGATAATAACTCCTGTTTAAGATTGATTTTCTTCAACAAGGTATAGATATCTTTTTTTAAAAAAAACTTTTGGAAACAAATTTTTTTTTTATAATTGGGGAACAGTGTTTTTTCCAGGACCCATCAGCTCCCTGTCAAGTAACAGTTTCCAATCTAGTTGTGGGATGCGCAGCTCAGCTCCAAGTCAAATTGTTCTCTTCAATCTACTAGTTATGGAGGGTACAGCTCACTGACCCATGCGGGAATCGAACCGGCAACCTTGGTGTTATGAGCACTGCGCTCTAACACTGAACCAACTGGCCGGCCGCCCACTGGGGGCTCAGCTCCAAGCTCCAGCCATTGTTTTCAACCTAGTTGTGGAGGGTGTAGCTAACTGGTCCATGTGGGAATCAAACCAGCGACCTTGGTTGCCAAGGATTGGAACCAGCACGATGCTCTAACCATGGAGCCAACTGGCCACCCCACAGATGGAGACATTCTGAAGATGCAGTTTCCAGTTTTGCTTTGAGAGCATCATTGTGAATGAGTAAGATAGTATGATTTGGTTACGAAGGAAGTTGACTGAGAATAGTCTAACCCCAAACCAGTATCAACTTGTGAAATAAACTCAGTTGCCATAAAACGTCATCGATACTGTAGTAGATCCTTAGAATGTGGAAACTTGAATTACTCAGAATGAAGAACAAAGAGAAAAGCACCAGGAGACTCAAAAATGTATCCTTTATTGTCATCGACTTTGCCACACAACATCTGTACTTGATTTTCTACGATTTCCTGAATGATTGGTTCATGTTTTTCTTCTATAAAATGACTGTAAGTCACCTCTGAGTTGATAGTCTCTCACCTGTTCCCCATTTTAACTCTCCATAATTTCTTACGAAGTTTTAGGGAGTTACAAGTAACTCATCTTGAGATAGTTAGGCCTCCGTCAGCTACAAATGTTTCATGGTAATTTGAATTGCTTTCAAGAAGAAATGATTCCCAAGGTTAAGGAGAAATCACATCTCACACTGTGAATGTTTAGTGAGATGATCGCTACATTTTTTTCAACAACAAAAATGTGTCTTAATTCGATAATGCTATCTTGTAATCCTCTCTTTCCACAATATACAAGAACATCCTAAACAGCAATAATAACAACAAATCTGCTGGGATTTCAGTGATACTGAGTTGGGTAGAACTACTTTCCTGCAGATACAATGCTTATTTGGTAAGATGAGGAGAGTGGATTGATGTAGTGTTTTTAAAACATGGCTACAAATTCTTGACATTTCTCCATGAAATTCCCTCCCTTTTAATATGTGCTGGCCTTAGGATGTAACTGGATTCTAGTGCATGGAATAGGGCAGAACTGTTGTGAGAATGCTATGCCTGCGGCAGAAAATGTGATACAGCTTCCATCTGACTTTCTCTCGGGAAGCTCGCCCTGAGAACCCAGCCACCATGTTGTGCAGATGAAGAAGCCCAGGACACACAGCGAGGCCTCCTACAGATGTTCGCGCTGAGACAGCCCCAGTGGGCGTCCCGGCCAAAACCCCGCTTCAACTGCTACACGTGTGTGTAACAGCCTTTAGATGATTCTCATTCGCAGCTTCATGGCAACGCAGCTGATGCCAAGTGGAACAGAAATGAGCTAGTCTCACTGAGCTTCACTCAACTGCATTACTGATGAACAAAACAGATGCTGTTTTGAGCCACTAGCTTTTGAGTTGGTTTCTTGAGCAGCAATGAACAATTGGCATTGATACTGATATTCAAAATGGTGTGAGGCCACAAAGAAAAGCAATCTAAAACCTGTAGGAGTGCCTTTCCACCAGGAGGTAGGTGGAACCCGAAAGGATGTGCAGAAGAATGAGAACGACACCCACAAGAGCCTCCAAGAGACGGTTATTGGGGGCTTGCGGGCCCCTAAAGAGGCTGGCCACAAAGACTTCTCAGCTAGTGAAGAAAATGGGTCTGACATCCGGATGAAAGGGGACTCTTGCTGTGAAGTAACCAAGTAAAATCCATGAGATACATGAGCTAACGAAAGACTGTGAACTGTAAAGGAACCAGGACTTATTGTGTTCAAATGTGTTTCCCATTTACAGCCTCTCCCACATGCCCTGTTGTCAAATCATGCTAAAATGAAGAAATGGCTTCTGAGTGAAGATCAAATTCGCTGTGCTCCCAGGAAGACATGATCTACGGATGAGGACAAGACTGTAAAGCCTTCCTCAAGACTTCGAAAGTGTTAAGGTGGGGCCTTAAATTCCTGGAAGGCTCTTCAGAGGAAAAGAATTTTAAAGGCATGGTCCTACAACAGCTACAGGAAGCCCAAGAGCTTATCTCAAAACGATGCATGACGGTGGCTTTTCTAATGGCACGAACCCCAATAAACTCTCACGCAACTCCAAGTTTTTAGGATAATCAAGTAGCAAAAAACCACCTTGTTACCTTGGACTAATAAACACCAAGAGCGTGAAAAATAAGAGGAGGCCTGTGGGTCTTAGGCATTTGGGTGGAGGAATGACGCTGAGGGAAGAGCTGCAAGCACAGGTCATTTCTTATGAAGAGGACAGAACAAAGAGCTCACAGGGGACAGCAAAGGGCCATGGAGAAGCATTGGCATGATTAGGACTAGGTCCTAATCAAAGAACGGGCAGCACACATCAGGCTGTATTTCAGAATTGCTATGGACTAACGTGCCTTCCACTTTCTATTTCTGCAGGGGAAACTTCAGCAGTCGAGCAGAATGTTGGGTGTGTGGGTGGTAGATAACTTGTCTCTTCCTTTCTCATGTTTTCATATTGAAAGGAATTGTCCTCAAGGGGCTTTATCCTAGAAACCAAAACCCAGGCCCTTCATCCCCATTTGCACCAGACTAAGATGGTAAAATCTTAGATTCGGACCTGAGCCTGACGCCATTAAATTGAGACTTGTGGCGAGTATTGTGTAGGGATGAGTGTATTTTCCATGTGGGGGGAATATAAAGAATTGTGGCCAGTGGACAGATCAAGGTGGTTTTTAAATGTGTCCGTAAATTTTGAAATATTCATTGCATAAAACCACTGGAGTATGGGTCAACATTAGTGACTTGCTCCTAATGAACAGAATATGTTGAAAGACATTCCGTGTGAATTCCAAGACTCCTTCACAAAGGGCAACACAGCTCCTGTTGGTTATGTCTCTGAGGATCTGAACCTTGGAATCCAGCCCCGTGTTGTGGGGAGGCTCGGGCCACATTGCGAGCCGGGTGTTCAGGTGTAGGTGTTCCTGCTGTCTGCTCCAGCTAGAGAGCCGACCAACAGTAGGCACCAACTACCGGATACATTGCTGTACAAACTTTCAAATGATTCCAGCCTCCAGCCATCGAGCTGCCCCAATTGAAGCTGAGGGGAACGGAGACAGATGGCCCTGGCCACACTCTTCTTAAGTATGGATCTGTGAGTCAAATAACTGTTGTTTATTTCAACCACTCCATTGGAGAGTTAAGGAAAAAAGAGGCACACCTTCTGGATTAAAAAAAGAGATAATAGTAAAAGTAACTTTTAAGTTATTAATTACAGATATCTTCTTTTATTGCACTTTGCTGTATTGTATTTTGCAACTATGTTTTACAAATTGAAAGCTTTGGACAATCATGCATTTAGCAAGTGTATGAATACCACTTTTCCGACAAAGTTGGATTACGTTTGGCAGTTTAGCAATGAAGTACTTTTTAATTAAGGTATGTACACTGTTTATTTAGACATAATGTTACCACACACTTAATAGAATACAGACTAGTGTAAAATAAATTTATATGCACAATTCGTGTGATTCACTTTATTGGGTTACTAGTGTATTGCTGTGGTTGGAACCAAATCTGCAATATCTCCGAGGTATGCCTTTAGTCTCCTTTATAGTGTAATCTAAGTAATGTGGAGATTGACTTATTAATGACACACAATGCTAAAGAGAAGAAGCAGTGAATACAAGAAAGGCATAAGAAGTTTCTCAAGGGTTCCCTTCAATGACAGCTAGGCAGGTATGCATCTTTAGAAGCTTCCCTCAACATACAGGATAAGGAAGACTGGCAAGGAGACATATGATTTCTAGTATGATAGTTGTAAAACCAGAAATAGCCAGTTAATAACCAAAATCAAACCTTTTTCCTGATTTCCATTCCCTAAAATTCTAAAAGAGATAGGCAGCTTTCAATATTTATTCATCAATTTAGTACTCAATCTTCACTTCCTTTTCCTCGGTGAGGAAATAGAGTGCATTATGGAATCATTTTTAATCTCAGTAGTAAAACAATCATAGTGTCCTCTGGCACTATTTAAATACAATCTCTCCTTTACCGTACTTCAAGCTTGTTTGTATGGGAAGGGAAGACCATGTCTTCTGTATCTTATACTGAAATGCTTCTCCGTATCACACAAAAAGGCTTTGACATTTCATAATTCACATCACGAATCTATTATTTGTTTCTGATTGATTAATTACTTCCTGAATTTTAACAGCTGTACTCTTGAAATGTTTTCTTTGGATGGGATGAAATATTTATTCCATTAATTATATATGAAGCTAAAGGTACAACTATGCATCTCAATGTGTTTCTGAGAATGTAGGATCTATGCCAAGAACAAGATTGGCACCAGTGTTTCAGAAAAGAACCGGGTCAAACAGAATCTACTTTTCAATTGCAAGATGATGGATTAGAGAGATTTCTAAAGAGGAAAGCAGATGGTCCAGGTTTCATCTTCTCCTTCCTAGACAGTGAAATCTATGGAAGAGGCTATGGATTAGGAGATAGACAAAATGAAGAAAGTTGTCCACCAAGTATCAGATCCTATTACCGACATTTGATGGAAATGGGAGTGAAAGGGAGGCACTGGGTTAAAGATTAATGTTTTGAATGAAGAAAACAAAAGAAATGAGTCGACTTTGTAAGCCTAATATCCCATCATGTCATAAGGTCACCAAGGTCTGCAGGCCACAGGCTCCATCCAGAAGCAAAACATCTCCACAGAAGTGGAATTAAAGGTAGTCCCCTACATTGACATTTTATTATTCCATAAGGCATCTGGTAATATGCAAGATGACTGGGGAAGTGTTCTCATAACATTTGATTTGGTAATGGCGTAAGGACAGATCTATAGATCAATGAATCAAAATTAAGGATCCGAAAATTAACCTCATATGTAGAGCCGAGTGATTTTTGACAAGGGTGCTAAAAAATCCAATTGGATGTGAATAGTCTTTTGAGCAAATGATACTGGGTCAACTGGATATCCACATGCAAAAGAAAATATTAGAGCTCTACATCATACCAGATATAAAAATTATCTCAAAATGTAAAAGCTAAAATTATAAAAGCTTAGAAGAAAGCATAGGTATATGTCTTCATGAAAGAGTTCGTAATTGAGTGTTTAAAAAAATAGATTAACTGGACTCCATTAAAATAAAATGTTTCTGTGCTTTAAAGGATACCATTGAAAGACTAAAAAGGCAAGCTAATGAAAGGGAGAAATATTTGAAAATCCTATATCTGATAAGCGATTTGTATCCAGGATATATAAAGAACTCTTACAATTCAACAAGAAAGAGACAGTGCAATTTTAAAAGGGCAAAGGAATCGAAACAACAGTTTTTCAAAGAAGTTATACAAATGGATAATAAGCATGGGAAAAGATTGCTCAGCATCATTAGTCATCAGAAAAAACTACATCAAAACCACAATATGGAGCAGCGAGTTCACTAGTGGTTCCCTAGGGCTAAGAAGAGTGGGAAGGGCAGACTGGCACACGGTGAAGGCTAACAGCACACAGATACTTTCCAGGGTGATGAAAATGTTGTAAAACTGATTGTGATGATGACTGCATAAAGCTTTGAATACACTAAAAGTCACTGCACTGCATACTTTAAATGATGGAACTGCATGCTATGTTCATTATATCTCAATGAAGATTGGAGCCAGTGCTTTGGGGTCATGCAACGGTGTTCTTCTTGGCTTTAGATCACTAGCCAGGGTTGAGACATAGGAGTGGTAACAGTATGCCCTTTTATAGAAAAATGATATAGAAAATAAGCTATATTTTTCACTGCTTGAGTCTGTACAATTAAGAGAGAAATCAATATTGTACTGCTCAAAGCATTGAGTGGTTTATATTTCCCCAAATTAAGTGATTTCTGGGTCCCAAACGGATTACAAATTACCTTCTGTTTTAACCTAGTCATCTGAATAGCCATTTCAGATTGATTGGGTTCTAAATCTCCAAGGAAACTAACCTGTCCATTTTGACTGTCATGTAGCATCCTTGTATTCTGAAAGAGGGTCTTCAGTCTGCAGAATTGTAGAAAACGAGTAAGTCAAATTCTTTAAGAGTAAATGTTTAGTAATTATTTAAAGAGATGATATGTCTATCATACAAAATAAACAAATCTATAAATTATGATCCTCTCCTATTTGTTCCAGTATAAGAGTTTGAAAGCATACTAATTAAATTATAATCTTAGGTAAGTAACATAAAACAATTGTGATACATATGATACAGACTTCATATTGTAAAAATGTAAGGCTCTTATAATTAAAGTATTATTAATATCCACTTAAGATTGTTAGTATCAAACATATTAAATATCAGCTATAAACCAGAGATTAGTATCCAAGGTGAAGAAGAAAAGTATAATATATGTGGATGTTTTGAAAAGACACCAAAATACCATTCGGTGCCTACTGACCACAGTCTACCAGAAGAAAAGAAAGTACGTACCAACAAGAGATCATTCAAAATAGAAAGAGAAATCGGAAAGAAAAATCTGAAGTCTGAGTGGAGGGGAAAGGAAAGGGGCAGGGCTTTAGAAGAAAGGAAATTGGAGAGATAATGTGTCACAGTCTCTTCGAGTCTGTTTTACGAAGAGATCTTTGCTAGCACAAAGTTAACAAAATGAGAAGAATACAAAACAATGCAGAGAAAGACAGTGACATGGGAGAAAAAACACTGAGGAGAATCAGAGAAAAAACTTCATTCAGTAAGCAGCAAGTAAACAGAAAGCAAGCCACGTGCGGGCTTCCCAGACGTTGGGAAAGATTCCATTATTATCTGAGTGAGATGATTACTCATCTCATTCTTTTTTAAGTCATACATATGGTTTGGTATGTATGACATATTTTATAACTGAAAAAAAAGTAGAAAGAACATAGAAGCCAAATCAATAACAATTCTGATGTTGTTAAACAATACCACAGATAGGTTTTTAGACATTAAACTGTTAGAATGCTGAAGGGAAGAACACTACCAAAAGAAGGAAAGATCACCAAAGAGAGCACAGACATCCTGCAGAAATAAAGATTCAAGGGAGACCAGGAAGAGTGCAGTTGACAGTATATGCAAAAGACACGGTCATTATAGTTTTAGGAATCATTCAAGAGTAGGTATAATATTTTGGCATTCACACAAGTTTGTGCTGTGAGTTTCTGATGTAAATTCGTAAGTAGGATAACTTGTTTAATTATGAAAATTACAGGTATGAAATACATTTGTACTTAGGTTTTCATAAAGTAAGAATTATAATGAAATAGTAATTAATGGTTGACATGATCTGAAATATTAAAACCTTACCTGGTAACCTCTGTCTCTAATTCATCATTTTTCTTCTTTTGTTGATTCATATTATATTGCAGAGATTCTAACTTCTCATAGTACTTTAATTGTTCCTTTTCATCCTCAGACTTTGAAAAACATTTTTAAAGAAAGTTAATTTTAAAAATCTAGAGACTCACTCTTCTTTCTTTAAAATATGATTCCTCATGAGCTCATGAGTAATATGTGTACACAGGTGTATATAATGTAGTTGTAGACCTGATGCCAATAAGGACAGAGTTCAAAAACAATGACATTTCTTAAAGCAGCTGAAATGGATTTTACAGTGTCATCATTGGTTTCCTGGAATTTAAATTGCCAAACTTTCTTAAAAACAGAGGCTTTTACATGTAAAAATACTAAGTGTTAAAGAATAGATTTAAATAGTGGTTCTCTTTACATTTTAGTTTCAAGAAATGCTCCCAGAGACATTTTCATCAACATTTCAAGATTTTACAGGGTTTATGGAATCACATTTTCGTATGATAATCTTTGAAAACTTCCTGTGCAGTCCCCCTTACATTGTGATAATCTGACATGAGCATCAGATGAAGACTCTCATTCTCTGTAAGCGTTCTTCCATAGGTTTCAATTTCTCCTTTTCTAGTAAATATTTTTCTCTTTAAAGTTTATCTTCTCTATATTATGTAAAAACATAACTTTTTCTTGATTCCTGTAACTTTTTCTGTCATCCTGTTTTTCTCCTTAGACTCTAACCCTCTTTAATATGTGGTCTCATCCCCAGGTCCATATTTTCGCCACTTAATCTCTTCTTTTACATGAGAGCCTGACTTTCTGTCCTTATAATTGCGCGAAAACATTTTTCAGGGTCATCTCTTTTAGTCCTTGTCCTGCTTTACTTCTCAGCAGCAACTGATAAGGATGCCCACACCCTTTCTATAGTCTTCTCAGCCCAACTCATCTCTAAACAGCAGTCCTGGTGGTCAGGCCTTGACCCTTTTCTCTTCCTCTTTTTAAATGCTCTCAGTTCCTTACATCCCAGTGCTTCAAACCACATTCCCTCATCTACAGTGGCAGCCTTGACCCCTTTACTGAGGTCATCTGTACTTTCCTTTTTCCCCTGGAGCTCCTCATAGACAGTGTCCCTCAACCACACACTCATAAACCATGACTTGCTGTGGATCAGCTCATCTGGTACATTTCATGGGGATTCTTATCACTGTGACTGTGAACATAGCGTTATTTTCAGATCTTGGCAGCTCCTCACCCTTAGGATGTTGACCAGCATACTTTGTCCTGTTTTTCTCTCAGAATGCATACGTTTTTCATAAGGTTCACATTATCTACTATTCGCCTTTCCATTTTTGTTTGCTCTATTGAATAACTTCCTATTCCTTGGGACCTGACCTGACCTATGGAAGTGTTCTGAAATTCCTTTCGCAAGTACACTCCACCATCTTGTTTGAAGGCTTAAGTCAGTTGGAGCTATCCTTTCTTCCCAGTCCAGATGCTTCCTCTCACATTGTGTGAATCAAATATCTTAACCCAGGTACTATCTCACCTGGGGGGCTATTGATCGAATTCGTTGAAACCTGTCGTAATTAAACTTTTGATTTACAGGGTAGACCTTATGGTGGCTGATAATTCTGTCGAGATCCTAATTACTTCCCCTAGGAACCTATCGTCCCTCATTATTTTGGTATAAGCTTCATCAGTTTTGGGTGTGCTTACAAATTTTTCAATTTTTTGACATTCAATATTATTTTATATTAATTTTAGGTGTACAGCATAGTGGTTAGAATTTAAGTAATTTAACAAATTGATTCCCCTGACTCATCCAGTACCCACCTGGCACTATACATAGTTATTGTCATAGTATTAACTATATTCCCTATGCTTTACATTACATCCCCGTGACTATTTAGTAACTACCAATTTGTACTTTTTAACCCCTTCACCTTTTCCACCCTGCTCCTAACTCCTCTCCCACCTATCACCCTAAATTACCTAGTACTCATCTGATGCCATGTGTTGTTATTGCAATATCATTAATACATTCCTTATACTATACCCTGGATCCCCATGACTACTTTGTAACAACCAATTTGTACTTTTTAATCTCTCCCCTTTTAACCCACTTCACAAACCCCCTTCCAGCTGGCAACCAACAAAATGTTCTTTGTATGTATGAACTTTTTTCTGTTTGTTTGTTCTGTTCTTCAATTCCACTTAGAAGCACAGTCACAGTGCATCTTTCTCGGTCTGACACACTCCACTCAGCACTGTACCCTCCAGGTCCATCCACACCGCCACAGATGGCCAGAGCCCATTTCCTTCTGTGGCCAAGCAATATTCCATTGCATACATGTATCATCTCTTCTTTATCCATTCATCCATTGATAGGCTGCATGCCCATCTTGGCCATTGTAAAGAATCCTGCAGTGAACATATTGATGTACACATCGCCTCGAATTGGCATTTTTCGGTTTCTTTGGATAAATTCTCTGAAGTGGGATATCTGGGTCATTCTTCAACTCTTGTGATAGCCTTTGTTTAAAAGTCTATATTGTGTGATACAAGTATTGCTCCCTCGGCTTTTTAAATTTTATTTTGTTTTCATGAAATATCCCTTTATTTTCAGTCTCTGTGTCTTTTGATCTGAAGCAAGTCTGTTGTAGGGAGCATATGTAAGGATCTTATTTTCTTATCCTTTCAGCCACCCTGTGTTTTGATTGGAGAATTTAATCTATTTACACATAAAGTAATTGTGCATAGATATGTAGTTACTGCTATTTTATGATTGATGTTTTTGTTCTTCCTTTTTTGTTACTTTTAAAGAAGTCCCTCTAATATTCCTTGTAATACTGGTTTGGTACTGATGAACTCCTTCAGTTTTTTTTTTTTTTCCTCCAGAAAGCTCTTGATCTGTCCTATGATACTAAATTATAGCTTTGCTGGGTAAAGAAATCTTAGTTGTAGGCATGTCTTTCATCACTTTGAATATTTTGTGCCAATCCCTTCTGGCCTACAAAGTTGCTCTTGAGAAATCACCTGCTAGTCTTATGGGTGCTCCTTTACAGGTTACTAACCGCTTTTTTCTTGCTGTTTTAAAAAGTCTTTATTTGCCTATAAACTTTGGCATTTAATTATGACGTATCTTGGTATGGGCCTGTTTGGGCTCATCTTCTTTGAAATTCTGGGCTTATATGTCCATTTCCTTTACCAAGTTAGGGAAGTTCTCAGTCATTATCAAGTACATTTCGAATTCCTTCATTTCTTCTTCTCGTAGTACCCCATATGATAATGTTGGTATGCTTGACATTCTCAGAGGTCCCTTAAACTGTCCTCATATTTTGGATTCTTTTTGCTGTTCTGACTGGGTATTCTCTGCTACCGTATCTTCTAAATCACTCATTCGATTCTCTGCTTCATCTAGTCAGTTTTCATTCCCTCTAAGACATTCGCTTTTTCAGTTATTTTATTCTTTACTTATGACTGGTTCATTTTTATGTTTTCTATCTTCATTTTTATGTTTCCTATGTCTTAGTGGAAGTTCTTCTTGAGGTCCCTGAGCATCCTAATAACCAGTGTTTTGAACTCTGCATCTGATAGATTGCTTGTCTCTATCTTGCTCAGTATTTTTCTGGCGGTTTCTTCTGTTCTTTTAGTTGGCATGTTTCTTTGACTCCCCATGTTGGCTCCCTCCTTCTGAATGTTTCTGTGTATGAGGTAGGACTGCTGTGTCTCCCAGGCCTATCTGAGTGGCCTTATATAGTAGGTGTCCTGTGGGGCCGTGCGGCACAGCCTCCTTGTTACCCAGAGCCGGGGGCGGCAGCTCTGCCCCTTGTGTGAGTTCTCTGTGCTCTCCTGTTGTAGTGCAGCCTTGGCTGCTGTTTGCATGTCAATGGGAGGGATTGATGCTCAGACTGTGTGGTTGTGAGGACTGACCACGACTACAGTGGAGGAGCTGTTTTTGCAGGGGCTGCCCCTATAGAGCAGGATTTGCTTTAGCAGGGCACTGGTGTCTGCCCTGTGTACACTTTGGTTGTGTCTTTCTGGGAGGCACCAGAGCGGTGATGCTCCTGCTCTGTCCAAAGATGGCCACCAGGTATGTCAGCCCTAGGGACTCCTAGAAGTGGCCCACCCCCAGGCCTAGTTCAGCCGCAGCCTATGTCCTGCAGAGGGCCACCTAGCTTGACCACAAAGCAGGATGCAGATGGCGCCACCTGCACCGGCTTTGGAGGTGCCTCAAGAGTTCCAGTTATGAACCATAGCCAGCTTCCATTAGTGCCATCTTGGGTCTACACAGCAAGAAGTAAAGGACAGCTGAGGCCACATAATGCTTGTTTAGGTTTTGTGAACCTTTGAGAGATTTTAGGCAAGTCTGCAGCATGAGCCAAGACAGGATGTTTTTTTTTTTTGGAAAAGTCACTGGAAGAAGCTTGGGTTGGCTCTCAAGTTAGGTGGGGCAGGTTCTCAGGGAATCACCAGGGTGGGTGGACAGTGTTAGCCAGGTTGATGTAGACTCAAGAGATGGAGGCCGTCTATGTCTCACACTGCAACAGGTGATGGATCAGTACAGAAACAATGGATTCCACAAGCACCTCTGTGTGGGAAGAAGCTCCCCTCCAGCCATCACCCTAAAGGCAAAAAACTTAGTTCCTCCCCTTATATCCCTGAACTACTGCCCAGTGTTAGAGTTCAGGGCAAATGAATCTGTCAGTTAGTAAGCCCATTCCAAGCCCTATAAAAGAATCAACTGGGACTCTAGCCACCCTTTTCATCTCACCCAACCAGAATGACCAGTGGTTTCCACAGCCAGAAGCTATGGGGACATCTCTCTCTAGCATTGGAATCCTGGGCTAGGATGCCTGGTGTGGAGCTGGGACGTCTCACACCCCTAGTGGACCTCGACAAGCAAGATATCCCTCTAGACTTCTGACAGTCGCACAAGGGTCTGGCATCAGCTCGTTCTGTTTTTCTGCTCCTCCTACCAGTCTCGAGGTGACTTCTTCTGTATGTCCCTAGAGGTAGGACGACTTTGGTTGAGCTAGACTTCAGGTGATGCTCAGTGATGATTGTTCTGTAGTTTAGTTGTAATTTTGATGTGGTCGTGAGAGGAGGCAAGCATGGCATTTACCTACTCTGCTATCTTGACCACAAATCCCCAATTTTTCAATTTTTGATGCCTTAATATAATAGATTTCTCTATAAAGCTGTGATGTGACAACTCATGGAACTCACATTCATGTAAGACTCCTTATCAACACATTATCATGTCACTCATATGAAAAGTATGTTAGCAACATAATGTGACTTAATTGACAAGAAGTCTAGACAAAAATTTTTTTTCAAAGTTTCTTTGGCCACAAGAAGGACCATCAGAACAATCTTCTGTTTCCCTTGATGGGCATGACTGTCTAATGAAATTGCTTAGACCTGGCTACTGTGACTGAAAGACACCAGCTGGAAGGTACATCTATGTCATTGGTCCACCTCAGGGGTCACAATGCGATCTTATGATGAGAAATCCTAGGGAGCCTCTCCTACAGAGGACAGGAGGATGGCAGAGGAATGTTGCTCTGCTTAGGAAAGATAGTGACACGTTTTTCACTGTCCATCAGGAAATTGTCATCCTGGATGACACATCAATCTTTTCTGACATCGAACTGTTCAATCTTTAAAAGCGTATGATTAACTCAAGTGAGTGGAAAAAGATTAGTTTCTAAACTTGCAAAGCTAGAAGCACTATGTTACTATGTAAGGACTTGATTGGGCATTCATTTCTACTTTTACACTGGCATCTCTTTTCTTTTTCAAAATCCAACAAGGAGAAAAGTATATTCTTTTCAGGAAACATTTGCCTAATGACCCAGTATTCGTTAATGATGAAGAAAACAAATTAGAACATTAAAAGTAATTCATTCTCCAAATCTCACTAAAGGGTTTAGATTTCAAGGGAAATTTAGAATTCTGGATCAAATCATTACTCAAATGCCTGGACTCAAACAGATATTTGTAGTCCGATGTTTGTGGCAGCATAAATAGCAATAGCCAACAGTTGGAAAAACCCAAATGTTGGACAAACGAAAGGATAATTGAAACATGGTGTATGTCAAATGTTGCCTTTAGACTATCACAATCTTTTTCTATAAAAATCTTACTACAAAAATCATTAATTTTATGAACTGAGATTTCTTTCTCTGTGGAGAGGAATTACGTTACTCCCAGCAAGTAGTATCAACATGAATACAGTACTTTTATTAATGAGACTGTTCTTATTGTCTAAAATATCCTTATATGGTACTATGACAGACATAGAAATTCCTTTGCAGTATGACAGAAATGAAGAGATTCACTTACCAAACTTGTACCTGACAGGTGCCTGTGAAGTTGTTCGATTATGCCCATTAGCTTTTGAATTGTCAGTATTAGGTCAGTATTTTCAGCTTCAAGCCTAAAGTGAATATTTTGACATAATTATTCTCACACATTGACTTTAAAGCATACCACATAATCACTGAACAAATATCTATGGTGCAACTACATAAAATCTTACAATTTGAAAAGCGCATGATTTGGCAATTGTGCTATTTTTCTAGTTGTGAATTTTGCATAATGTGCAAAATTAGAGATAATGTACACAAATTATTCTTTTCAAGGTAGCTCAAAGCTGACATTTTGACCCAGCTTCACACTCATGTGTTTATTGTTATAACTGATCTAATGGTCATACTACACTACACATCTGCTTTATAAATACTCAAGTTATTTTCTGTGCTGCTTTAACTTATACTTTTGCACGTGATCTTGCATCTTCTCAGTGCATCGTGCATCCTCTGGATGTCGAGCTCCTGCTTCTTGCAGCTAAAATAAAGAAAAAGTTATGTTTACTGATGATCTATGACATCTGACAATTAAGTTCGCAAACCTGTTGCAATGATGTTGCTCCCCTTTTTTTATATATATGTGAGGGACTGTTCATTATGAATTTCTACCAACTGGACACACAGTTAACCAAGTTTACTCTTTGGAATTGCTTAAAAGATTGTGTGAAAAAGTTAAGACGACCTGAACTTTTAGCCAACGACTCATTGCTCTTGCATCACGACAATGCACCAGCTCACAGGGCACTGTGTCTGAGGGAGTTTTTAGCCTGTAAACAAATAACTGTATTGCAATACCCTCCCTACTCACCTGATCTGGTCCCCAGTGACTAAATATGTCATTATCCAAAGATAAAGAAAATATGGAAAGGAAGACTATTTGATGACATTCAGGACATCAAGGGTAATATGATGACAGCAATGATGGCCATTCCAGAAAAAGAGTTCCAGAAGTACTTTGAACTGTGAACTAGGCGGTGGCATTGGTGCAGAGCTTCCCAAAGGGAGCTTTGTGACCGCAGTGATAGTCAGCAACGAGGTATGGAGCACTTTTTCTTGAATGAGTTCTCACAATTATCATACCTTGTGGTACAAATACCCAAGAAATCAAACATACTGTATTCCAAGCATCCCATCAACTCTAATTTTAAATATTCACATAAGTGAATTACCAGGCTAGTCCAGTGATTATGAAAGTTAACAGGCTACTCTTGGGGGCAGTCAGATAGTCATGGAATAGTTTGAGGGGCAGTAACTAAATAAGAGCCAAAATGCCTGGGTTTTTATCCCAAGTCCACCAGTTATTAGCTGGGTGACCTTGAGCAAAATACTTAAATTTTTTGGGTCTCAGTTTCTTCATGTATAAAATGAGACAATAGTGGCATCTACCTCACTGGGATATTGGGAAGATTAAATTAGGGAACATATGTAATAGAAAAGGACATGGCACACAGTAAAATCAAAGGGTTTGCAGTTAGCATTATTGTTGCTGTATTTTAGGTTCTAATAAAATTTGATATTTTACACAGATGGGATGCGAATGGAAGTGGTCTCTTACACCAGTTACACTGAAATCATTCATCAAACTATCAGCAATGTCAAAAAATGGGGAGCATTAAGCCCAGAATATAACCCCAGTACTAAAATCCTTTTACCAATTCCAAGAGCCAACAGTACATTTTCTCTGCTTGTAATAATGTATACGTTCCTATGTACACTCAGTGTAGTCCATAATGAGTATGGACTACAATGCAAATACCACCTCCTGGATTGAGCATACAATTTATATGACCGTGAGAGGCAGGGTAAAGCCACTGATATGGAAATAACGGACTCTAGTGCTAAAGCCAACTTTCCAAATCAATTCCTTCCCAGCAACTGGTTCTGTGGGGATGTGTCAGAACTCAGAGGAGCAGATGGAAGCAGCACGCTCTGGCAGATCAGAAAAGCCGTCCTCCGAGCTGTAGTTAGAATGTGCTATCGACCTGTACACCCTGGCTGGCTGCAGACAGGAAGGGCTGGCTCCCTTTTATTTTAGTTTTTTATTTTTATGGACAGGGGGAACATGAGCATTTCACTGAACAATTTTCTATTAGAGATGTGCTTTCAGTTTTATATATAATTGTGAGAAATATTTTCAGAATAAAAGTTTAATTATATCAATGTCTCCAAGGGGAAGTATTGGTTTGGTATAAAATATTTAATTTTATCCTAACAACTGTTGAAGAAAACATTTTCAATTTATGCAAGGATAGGTGCCATCACATCAAATACTATTTCCCCTTAGACAAACTTATACTTAGAAAGACAGAATTCTCTCTCATGAAAAATTGAAACTATGTCAAATTTAGGGCTTGATTGCTCTGCACAGACTATCCGACAAGTGCTGAGGAACACGGGTTCAATGAGAGTTCAAACAGTCAGAGAAAGCTTCATGGAGAGGCCAGATTGGGAGCCAGAAATCCGGGGGCAGGGAAATCAAAACACTGGCTCCCACCATAACTTGTAAACTCGTGTTCATAGCAGAATTATTAACAGCCAAAAAGTGGAAACAACACAAAGTTCCATCAGCTGATGAATGGGTAAGTATTTTGTCCACAAGGTGAAGCAACATTGGGCAATAGGAAGAAATAGCTCACAACTGATGTGTGCTACAACACGGTGGAACCCTGGAAACGTGATGTTACGTGAAAGAAGCGAGTCACAAGGGACCTCACATCGTGTGATTCCATTTACATGAAATATCCAAAGTAGGCAAATCTACAGAGACAGAAAGTAGATTGGTGGTTGCCTGAGGCTGGGAGAGACAGGAAGATAGGGTGACAGCTAAGGGATGTGGGGTTTCTTTTGGGGGTAATGGAAATGTTCTATAATTGTGGTGATAGTTCCACATCTCTCTGAATGTAACAAGAGATATTGAATTGTATATTTTAAATGGTGAAATATGATATGGGGATTGCATCCCAATGAAGATTAAAAAACACACAAATATAGTGAATCTGGATTATTTTCTTAATTCTCTATTGTGGGTGTGCATACTATAATGATCAACATATTTCTACACTTTTACAATATTTCAAAAATGAAAACAAAATGAAGGAAATGCCTACTTCAACTGGTTTGTATACTGAACTTTCTGTACAAGTTAGTTTGAAGTCCATGAAATATATACCAATGCTGTAACCATTTACAAAAGTGATGATAAGAAATAAGACAAATTTCTGAATCGTTCTAGTAAGCATTATCTTCTGATTTTAAATGGCTGCTTCATCCTGGTAATGGAGATATCACTACAAAATATTGTTTAGTAGGAAGAAAGTCTCTCGATTTCTATGAGGAATGCTGCCTATTTCTCAACGTTACCAAGGGTATAGATATAAGAAAAAACATACGTTGCAAATAGCAGGATGGAAGCCAGAGTTTAAGGAAGAAGTGCATTATAAAGATAATAAAATTATAATAAATTAATTACACCGAAAACACAAAAGAAAGCTGCCCTTGAAAATCAGGGTCTTAAAACACTTTATATTAATCAACTATAGATGAACTGTTGACAGGTTACATTTCACACATACCTGACTCCTGATATGCTCTAATGTCTTGAAATCCTGTGTCTCAGCTTCTGAATTCATACGGTAACGTGATCTATCCTCCAGTGAAGCCTCTGACATAGACAGTTTTTTTGTGGAGTCAGGTAGCTCTTGTTGAAATCGTCTCCCAAGCATCTAGAAAGATGATTCTGTTAGTGATCTTATAATCACATCTATTAAATTATGTTAAAATTTGCTAACTCTAACATATTAATATAATATGTAACTCGAAAAAGATCACCCCATGCATCAGTTCACCTTGTTTTCTTCTTTTGGACACAATTCTGTCTACTGAATCTGGGTAAGACACAGAAGGTGTTATCCTGCTGCCCACTCACTATTACGAAGGTTACTTGAACAACAGATTCAGCCCCACTCTCCACTTCCCCTGATGAAGCCGCAGAGCTTAACAATCTACTGACATCTCAAGGGGAAATTGGTATGTCGGTGGGACTAGCGGTCGTCAAGTATACATTGTGGAATGTTTTCCCCCTTTTTTTATCACAGGCTTAAATTGACTTCACAGGTCCTCACATATGCAGTCCACTGCTCACAACCTTCCAACAGATTCCTGTATCTTAGAAGAAAAGCAAACTCATTCCAGTGGTCTTCATGGCCTGGACCTCCCTTCCTGCTACACATGAATCCTGCCTCCCCTCACTCGTCTGAAAATGGAGACCCAGTGCCAAATTAATAAATCAGAGACTGCTAAATTCTCTTTGAAATGGACAAACTTATGTCCAAATGATAGTAAATGGGCCTTGCGATGAGAAAAATGAATTTGTAAAAATATTCAAGGACAATTATAGATAGCAATGGGAAGATTAAATCAAGTAGAGTTTTGATAAAACTCCTCACATTTGTCCCAAATTATGATTTAATGAAAAATTAGCTGCCTTTAAAGAGGTCACAGGTCCTAAGAATACATTATTTGAGACTGAAATAGTTCCAATTTATATCAAATTGACATGAATAAAAACAAAATTATACCAACTAAAATGTGGAAGAAACTACTGAGGGAAAGGGACAGCATCTACACTTCAGTTCATGTGGGAAATCTAGAATTAACTCTCTAGGTAATCCACTTAATTGAACCTCTATCTCTAAAAACTCAGTTTGCATAGGAGCATTTCCATTTATCTGCTTCATAATGGTATTACAATGTGGTAACAGAAAGATGAAAATTATTATTGTAGCAGTATAAGACTAAATCATTCATATCAATATGTATCTAATAACAATTTATACCTTAAAATTTCATAGTCAACACAATGCCTTTACTCAAAGTAAAGCACCTCACAGGTCTAAGTTTTGTTTGCTGGATACAATGTATGCTTTTAAGCTGTTAGAGCAAATACATTTGTAATCTATATATTTTTAATATTCTGCTAGATTCAACATTTAGCCATCATCAAATATTTGAACATTGAATTTTCTTTCAGGAAATGTGAAAACTATCTTTCTGGATACTTACCTCTCTTTCTGATTTATCGTTTTCATACTGGCACATTCTTCCTTTCAAGTGATTCAATTTGCTGACTAACTCCTTAGGGCTCTCTTTCACCACTGGATCTTGTTTTTCACATTCAGCTTGACGCACTGTTCTAAGCCCCTGAAGCTGCTCTTCAATATTCATTCCTGACTTTTCATTATTGTCACTTTTGTGGAATGCATCATCCAGTTGCCTTCGAAGAAGCATGTTTCCACTCTGTAGGTCAGATCTTTCCTCCTTTAGGGATTCCAGCTTTCCAGTATACGGGTTCAATTTTTCTGGTTCCCTTTGATTCATGTGTTCAATTTCCTCCTCTTGACACTGAGTTTGGTTTAGGTCTTTCAGTACAGGTTCAGAAACCAATGTCCTTTCTCTGACATCATATCTTGCGTGAGGGAGCTCAGTGTCTAAGCTATTGGATTTACTTCCAGCTTTAGGAAGTTGCTGAGAATGAATCTCACTGTTTTCTTTTAGGTTACACATAGCAAACCCGATGTTGTCCACGAAATGCAAGCATTTATCTCTTAATTCCTGGAAAGAATTTTGTAGGGGTCTTAATTGCTTACTAAACTCATGATGATGGTCGGATTCCGCTTCTGTTTTCAATCTTTCTTTGCTTTGTCTTTCATTCTCCAGTTGAGAGTTCAGCATTGTATTCTCAGCTGTTGGGACATTAAGCTGTCTGTTATATTCAAATACTGTTTCTGTTAGCGTTTCGTCATTCTGTTTTATTGTCTTTTGAAGACGGTCCTTCTTTTCTTTTACATTTGCAGTGTCCTCAAAGTATTTTTTTTCCATTTCCTGCTTCTGAGTTATGAGTGTGTCCCTTTGTAGTCTTAGTATGGCGATTTCATCCTGCAACACGTGATTTTCATGCAACATGTCTTTTGCTTTTTCGTAACTCTCAGAATCCTAAGTAAAACAAAGGAGACTTGTAGCTAGCACTCAATGAAATGACATATCATGATATCCTCTGAAATTAAAGAAGAACCTAAGTGTTTATATAATGAAAAGGTTGCAGTACGTGGATATCCCACTGTAAAAATACAATGCTGAATCCAAACCTCCAACTTTATACGAGCATAAATTCCCCAAAGTTAAAAAAATAATAATATAAGATGCTGAATCCATGAAAGTGAAAAAGAGAATTTTAAAATCATCAGAGAATTTTAAGAGTCTCAGAACTGGAAAGGCAGCAAACCCAGAAGGCATCAAATAGAAGATTAAGAAGTCTGACTACATTTTAAAATAGAGGTCACCGTGTGAATATACACCTATCCCACAGTAAGAGTATTCACTCTGCATACATTTGGACTGATTACATTTCCTAGAATTTTTTTTCCCAAGAATACTCAAAAGATATTCTACTTTTCTAATATTTTCAGAGTCAGTTGTAAGATGAAATCTACTAATCACTGATAAATCTAGGCATTACGCTAAGCACTTCTTTATACATCAATGAACTCTTCGTTATCACAATTTCAAATAGAATGATTACAAAGATGAGCAAGTTCAGGATTTTTTCCCAGGACTTTGGACTCTACAATAGGGTGCTTGCTGCTCTTCTAGTGTAAATATATAAATTCAAAAGAAGCCTTAGATTTCAAAAAAAACTCAGGGTAAATAGGCTAAAAATTATAGAGCTCTTCTTAGAAAATAGAAAATTATTGTTAGAAAATATTTGCTGCTGCTTAAGTGTTGTTTCCTTTTCATAATGTTTAAAGGAGAAATAAATGAGAAATAGGGGAAAACACACTGACTTCTTTGAATAAAACACTCACCAATAAATTATCACTAAGTATGCATCATGGCATACAATTTTCTTCAAAAGTTCCTAGCACTGAAATAGGACTCTACTTGGAACAAATTGTTCCTTTTCTCAAAAGTAGGAGAATGAGATCTAAAAGATGGTCTCTGCACTGGCTATACTTCTACTCCTTACAATCAGCGGAAGTGAAAACTGACCTCTCTACTAATACAGCAAGGGGATGAAATCACTGCCTCAAATTGAAACTTCTGTTATTAGTAACAATAGTTTTGAGATTGTAGAAAGCTCATCGATCCCTGTAAAAAGTATTGAAAACCTCCCCTTTAGATGACACATTGGGAACGTCACTACTTGACTGTTGGACATAAAAGGATTTCAATCAAGAATATAATTTATTGCAATGGACCAAAAATGTCACTCTCCCTAAAATACACACACACACACACACACACACACACACACACACACACACACACTTTTAAAATCCTCTACAATTCCCATATGTACAACATTGGTTTTTAAAATATGTACATACACACATATTTGAAAATGACTAAACAAAATACCTCAGAATTCATTTTCTTAAGATTTATTTCTGTCTCCTTTTGTTGTTGAAGGCAATTGGTCAGAACTGTGTCATGTAATATTTTGTTGTCCTGTTCTCGGGAAAGTGGCCTCTGAGTGTTGTTTTCCTCTTGTACAACCTAGAGAATCGAATATGAACAAAGAAAAATTAGAATATAACTAAAATTTAACTGTTAAAAATCTTAATCTACGTTTACTTACTCCCAAATTATCGGACTTTAATTAGAAAGTGAAAAATAACTTGCCTTAGTCTAAATTAGAAGAAAAACATGAATCCGCAAAACTAATTTTGTCACTGTTTGAACTAAACAATTGGTTATATGTTAAATCCACCCAAAAAATGAAACAGTAGATGATTTTTAATGTCACAGAGGCTTTCTCATTTAAAATAGTTCACCTCACCATGTCTTAAATAGTGAGCCCCTACAGTGAATTTAAGAATATCTTTTAAAGATTAATAACTGGAGAATAGGCAAACTTTAATTAGAAGCCCACATCATTAACATCAATCAGTAAGAGAAGTAAATTCCTAAATATTAATTCACATTATACACTATGAGTGTTACACATTGTGTTATACATTGATATAATTATCTGTTGCATCCAATTCTAACTTATTCAATACCCACTAGTAAGAGCAGACAAAAAATTAAATCATATTTACTGATTTCCTACACTGAAAGGAAAGATATTAGAAAGTTACTGTTTGTGTCCTAACAACCAAAGGTCCCATCCTGAAAAGATGTGATTCTCTTAAAAAGCAGTTGAGTTGAGTGCATGACCCCATTCTCTCCCTGAATGTAGACGCAGAGTCCATTACACAGAGGTCACAAGGAAGAATCCATCTCTAACCTTGGCCTTAGTGACCAGCCATACGGAACTGCACATTTTGAACCCCTGAAAATCATGACTCCTTTCACGGGAGCCTGAATCAGTGGCCATCATTTTTACATGGTTCATAATTTCAACTGTCTCATCATGTGATTCAATATTTGATGTTACTTTCTTTTTTATTTAAGGGAGTTATAAAAATTAAAGGAGCAAACAACATTCAGGACTTTATTATTATTATTTTTGCCTCAATCCAAAGATAAAGTTGAGCTACGAATATCTATAGATTCTAACAACATTTTAAGTTTTGTAACTAGTTCAAATGTTATAAATATCATTCAGTTATGACCTTTTGACTCTAAAAGGCTAGCATGGAAGGTAATTTCAATTAGACTCTATTATATTATTAAAGCACAGAAAACCGTATTATACTAGAAATTTAAAATTAAATTTCACATACATGTGTGTAGTTCTTTTCATTTCCATCAAGCCTCGCTTGTCCTTCCTCTGATGTCATTCCTAGGTGTTGTCCTGCTGACAAATCTATGTATTAGTTAAAACGAACTACTTAGAACAATTAGATAAAAGCTATAATCTTTATAAATACAGAAAATAACATCTTATCAACTGAGACTTCAAATTAAGCGTCATCTTTTCCTGAATATTTACTTTACTTAAGAAATACTTCTAATTAGCTAACACTTCTAATTAGCTAACAAACCATTTGGGAAATATGAGATGTCACAAAGTGAAAGGCATACAAACATGTCAAAAATTCATCCACAAATTCATTCAATGAACATCGATGGAAAAACAATCAGAAAAAAACCCTACAATTTAGAAATGCAGTACAAACACATCGAGTTGCACTATATACTCTGTTCTCCACCTCGTAATATACCTTTTGAACAACACCCTAAGATTCAACTGCAATGTCATTCATTGTTTCCAGAATGACTTACTTCTGATGCATTTATCAGTGTACACCCTTCCTTACATCTGAAATGTTTTCCTCTACTATTCTGAAAATTTCTTTTCACCTTTGAGGATTCAGCACTGGGGTTTAAGGAAGAAGACAGAGAAGAGGAGACAGACTGCGGACACAGCTGAGATTCCCATCACTGCTGGGAAAGTCAATTCTAAAATATATAAAGCCATAGAAAATCCAAGAAATATTTGATTGTTGGTTTCGAAAGGTGCTTTTTCATTTACAATACATACAGTTTTAACTGATACTTTTGAATTCAGAATATAAAACTAAAGCTAAGAAACTATGTTTTGTTTCACTAGGCAACCTTTAGATCTTTATGAAGTTTTCCCATCTGGTCCTAATGTTCTAAGTATAATTCTGCTGCCCACTCCCCAGAGTATGCTAAATACTAGTCTAAAGGAAATCACGCTTTCACCTCATTCTCTTTCTTATTTCCATATGTTATTGTGGTTCAGGAAGAATGCCAATGTCTTGCTAAAAGTCATTCTGTTTGGCTGTTAAGTTCCATAAACAGAGTAAACATGAAGTAGATTTTGCCACAAAATGACTATTGGAAAGTCAGAACTACGATCAACCTACATAGAGGTGGGCTAGAGTTGAACACTTTCTGTTTCTTTATTTCCTTCTTTGCTTTCTCTGTTTTCTGGTAGCTGTGATTCACTCAAGTCATGGAGCCTATAATTACATAACAGAAACACACCTACAATCTGAGTCTCTAGTTTATCTATTACGGTCATCTGTCCAAACTCTGTGGATGCTGACAGAGTTTTGCTCATGGAGTGTGATGCAAATGGCCTTTTATCACCAACTTTCCAATCCCTGCATCTTTGACCAGTTTCATGATTGGAGGTCAAAGAAGTAGAATCCCAATCCGAATTCTGGGATTAAGTTTTCATTTATTAGGATGTAAAAATAACACAAAGTTGACTATCTTGTAAAACTTCCTTTTTCAGAGAAGCAGTCACACGTCCTCTTTTCCCCCAAACACACTATTCCTTCAGAATACATTTTATTTTAGGTGTCCTACACTTGCCATTTACATAGGTAAGGTTAATTAACTATTGTCACGCAGCAATTTCTATTACATAATGTGTTTCCAATTAAATATTTCCTGCTTAATAGTTAAGATGGTGAAGGGTATGATTTTTTTTGTTACTGTCAAAAGTTATGTGTAACCACTTATCTTAAGTTTAAATATGCATGACAAACATGGGTTTACAAAAACTTTTAATGAATCGTACTACTTCAAATAAGAAACTATTTATTATAAGAAAATGGTCTTTTCTAAATGCTCCAATATCTTCAGAATTCATTTTTAAACCTTAGATAAACAGATATTCATATGACAAATTACAGTCCTGGGCGACCTTATTGTTTCCAAGGAAAAATGGGATCAAACTGGGTCCCCATGAGCTCCAAAGAGTACAGGGCACCATGAGACAGAAAACAAATACATAACAAAACGTTTTCCTTTTGCTTTTTAAACACAATCTCAGCTTAAATCTATGAGACAAGTGAAAGAAAACCACAACAACTGTAGAAGTGAAGCTTTAAAGGCTCTTTTATCACTTCACATCCAGGAAGCCCGTACATCATTTAAAACGGTGGTTTCCAATGTCATGTGAGAATCCTTGAAGTCCCAAGGTCTGTCAGTCGAGGGGCCCGAAAAGGTCAAAGCTATTTTCACAGAAATACTGAATGTCATTTGCCATTTTCACTCTCATTCTCTTCTAAGTGTACAGTAGAGTTTTCCACAGCCGTGATATCACAGCTCTGATGGTGACATCATAGCTCTATGGTTACTGGGTCGTAGCTGCAATGGCTCACGGAATGCATGACTGTGTGTGCTCGTATTTTAAATTGTTCAGTTTTTATTTCTAATATTGTAACTATCTATGGAGACTACCGACTTAAAAATATTCTTTGGAATTCTCAATAATTTTTAATAGCATAAAAGCATCCCAAGGCACAAAAGCTTCAGAATGCCTTTTTTCAAAGATTGTGTCTACCAAATATTCATTATCATTAATTACTTCTCCCATTTTTTATAATCGAAGACACCATAGGCGCACGTACACACATAGCCAGTGTCTGCTCAGCAGAACATCTGGTTGGCTTAAGACCATCAGTGTCACAACACTAAGAGGAAGTAAAGTTAAAACACAAATGACATGGTAGCAACTGAGGCTTACTTGGGTAAACGTCAAAATTCAAATGATCATTTGAAACGCTGGAAGTATCTTCCAGTTTGATTATTAACCTCTGAGAACCCCTATTAAGTACAGGGGTTCCAAACTGGGACATTTAGGATATCAAAACAAGAGGAGAAACATTTTAGTGAAGTCACCCTTTTAAAATCTTGTTTTCTTATTCCTGTCGATGTCTTTTTTCTCAAACATCGATACCAACAATGACATCATGTTGTTTATGTGAAATACTTCAATTAAATTTGTAACAAAGGAAAGTAAGTCTGAATAGAACTATGAGCATGTCAAATGTCCTTGCGTACTCCTTCCCAAAATTAAATTGGTATTACACAGTGTACCTGGTCTGAAGGGTTGCACATCGTCCATTCCTACAGCTCTGTTAGGAACAGGATCTTCCACCTCAATGCTCGGCTGAAGGGGTTAGGAAACAAGATGATTAGTAATTAATGGACATTTCACACCATCTCTAGTTAATAATTCAGGATGAAAATGTTAAAGTTATTATCTCCAAAAAAAGGATTTTTTGAAAAATATGTGTTTAAGCATATATTAGGTTCGTGCAAACGTAATTGCAGATTTGCAATTTCTTTTAACCTTTTAAACCTCAATTACTTTCACAACAACCTAATACTTTGATAAGTGTACTTGATATAACTGTTAAATATTTCTAATGACAGATTTGTTTTTTAGTGTTAAAACAAGATACTTGCTTGACATGGTAAGAACCCTTGGTGTATGTCCAGTTGAGTTTAGACAGAACATTTTAGAACCTACTTCATCTATGTCAACAAGAGCTAGGAAAAACCGAACTCTTATTTGACAAAAAATTTGATAGAAAAACATGATTGAACCAAGTGGCAAAGAGATAAGAAAAACTTTTCATTAAATTGTGTTTCAATAAATGATAGGAAAAATGTTATATATAGTTATGCAACTTTTCAAAAAAGTATAATAATTTCTAATCAGGGAAAAATAAGAACATTTATTTACTATAGTCATCTGAAATGTACCAGACACTTACTATGCACATTTTATTTCTTTTCCACCCAAAACAACAAATATGAAAACAGTTTGATGATGGTTACCCCACTTCCTGCTTGGTGGCCATTTCAAGACATTAGAATGAAATGATGAACAGATGTGATCCATTGTTGTCTCTGCCCAGCAGGTTTTGCTCCTAGATCTTCACATGACTGGCTCCTTCTCATGCTTCACTTGGCCGTTTTTGTCACCCTCAGAAAGATCTTTCCTGACCACCGAAACTGCACTCCCACTCCTATTCCAACTACAACCGTGCCCCCCGCCCCATGACAATATTCTCTAACCCAGCATTCTCCATTCTCTTTAAATGACCCAGATATAGTGACTTACAATGGACTGTTGTTCACTTGTTTTTCTGCTCCTACAGCTACAGCTGAACCCCTGAACTTCCCTATTCATTGTCTAACTGCCCAGCACAAAGCTGGTATCTAACTAGAAATTTACTCAAGGTGAAACACTGAGCTCGCACCAACAGAGCCTCAAGTACCGAAACACTACACATCTACAGGGTATCGCCTATCACAGTCTCCTGAAGTTTAGCATCCCCCAGATTAGAAATTCACATGCTTCTGACTTTTCCACTCTGTTCTTAACACTACTGCCATTTGATTGTCCTTCAGGTTTACAGAAAGTGTCCTCACCATTTAGTAAGTCACTATGGCCCACTGTGATCATTGATTTTATATTTCTATAGCTCCCTTTACACTTCGCAAAGTGTTTTCACATTTGTTACCACATTAGTTCATTCCACATACTGAAAGGTAGGCATAAGTACCATTACGACAAATGAGGTCACTGACATCCGACAGGTTAAAAAGAAGTTTCCCCAAGATCCCACAGCTAGTAAGTGACCGATCCAGGATTCTAGTGTGTTCTTATCGTCAAACACAGTGTCTATACCAGTAGGCAGCCGCTGCCTATATCAGAAGATCACACCATTCTTATATCTTTCCACAGCTGTCATCTCACATTGGCTCATCATTACATTGTATTTCTAGTACTACGAGTACGGTCACCATCAAGTTACTCAATGGTTGCTATTTTAACTGAACACGACAGTTGTTACATATTAAAGCAGCACTCAGCCAAATTGTTGTTAGTGTAATCCAACATATTATTAGTATTCACCAGGCTTTTCCTACTGTAGAAAATGTCCTTGCGGACCTATTTGACAATACAAATATAATGATACTTTGATATCCCAGACATTATGTTTTCTAGTTCCAAGTTACAAACAAACCCTACTATCCAAATTCTTTCTGAATTTCATTAGGATATTTACACATCCACAAAAACCACAAAGTCATGCATTTGGGCATAGTTCGAACTGAAATAACTTTAATTTTTAGGTAAAGTTAACTTCACAACCCAAACCGATTCCTTATGACTTGGAAGCCTACGTGTTTTATACTATTCCCAAGATTCTGTAGCTATTGAGTTACCCATCCAGGATTCCATTCTGTTCTTTCCTCAAACACAGTGTCTAGACCAGTAGGCTGCAGTTGCCTGTATCAGAAGATCACACCTTTCTTATCTCTTTCCACAGCTGTCACCTCGCATCAGCTCATCATTACTTTGTACTTCTATTACTACAAGTATGGTTGCCATCAAGACACTCAATGCATGCTATTTTAACTGAACAAGACAGTTGTCCTGTACTAAAACAGCGCTCAGCTGATTACTGTTAGTATAATCCTACGTATTATTACTATTCACTATGGTCTTTTTTCATTGGAACGGTTTCTTGCAGATCTATTCGACATTACAAATATAATAATACTTTGATGTCCCTGGCATTATCTTTTCAAGTTCCAAATTATTAAAAAAAAAAAAACACCCTACAATCCAATTTCTTTCTTTCTGACTCATTAGGACATTTGCACATCTACAAAAACCACAGAGTCATGCATTTGGGCATAGGTTGACCGGGAATAATTCTTTAGCTTTTAGGTGAACTTAACTTCACAACCCAAACTGATTCCTTATGACTTGGAAGCCTTAGTGTTTTATGCTATTCCACACTGACTTCCTTAAGTGACACTTGCAAGTTAGCAGAATTGTACTACGCTGTCTTATTATATTACGCACATAGCTAGTTTATTCATTATAGGATAAACCATAAAAAATGATTTGTATGAGGAAATGCAGAGGCGAGAAAGTAAAGTCAAAGCATACCTTTTTCATTTTAACATCACTCAATGGTGATATTTAAAATAGTAATGATAATAATAATAGTGTAAGACAGTACCTCAGAATCCCAAGGTGATTCTTCATCTTCATCTTGTCCTAATCCTAATGATGACTTTATAACTATAAAATGTAGTCACAGGTACATTAATGTGAACATATATTACTATGCATTTTAAGTACACATTCAGTCGTGCTTATTTCCATAAAAGTAATAGCAGAAAAGAATTCAGGGGAACGAAGCATTTGCAAGAAGAAGCAGCTGTTAGTAGTGGGGATACTTTTGCCCAAAAGATAGGAAAAAATGCTTAAAAGAAATGAATATCACATTTGGATCGACACATGTTAGATTTCTTTATAGCAGAGCTTAAGCTAGAAAGAATTCATAGATAGTCACTAAATTACCACTTATATTATTCTGGTGTGCTCCATCAACACAAGTCAAATTACCATTGTTTGCTTGGTCTTGTGGAGCACTTTCAATAATATCCACACGATTTTCTCTTTTTCGAATTGCTGGCTTGGTTGCTTCTTTCTATTAAAAAAAGAAAGAAAAAAGAAAAGAAAAACCCAACTTCAGAAAACATCCTATTCATTTACTCATTGACTCACTCACTCAGTCCATCCGTAGGTAAGACAAGAAAACTTTACTGTAGCCGTCATAGGCACAGACCCAGGGGAAGCTGGAAATAGAAATGAAACATTTTGTCCTACATTCTAGTAGGAGTAGAGATATTATAATACATGAAAAATAACAACAGAAAAGTACCGCTCTCCACTTCGACACCTGAAGTGAATAAAGTATAGTAAGGGCACAAAAGAGACGACAATCCGTTGTATCAGGGAAGCTCAGCAGATACTGCAAAGATAGGGCTGCATCTTGAAAGTTATACAAGGTGCTGAGGGAAGGCATGAAGGGGATTCCAGAATGGCAGCAGGAGCAAAAGCCTGAGGTGTGAAACAACATGTTGTAAGTGAGGGCAGCAAAGGAATGAGGTAAGCCTGGAACTCTGAGAATGGGATGGAGAGACATCTGCAGAATCAGAACCAAATCAAAGAAGGCACATGTCATGCTAGCAGATGAATTCTACCCTCACGTAATGGGGAGTGACTCAGGAAGCAGAGGTGTTGCATCATCACAATTCTAGTTTACAACAGCCACTCGGGCTGCAATTTATGATATTGAGGACTTCCGTTTCTTTCTAGGATCCTATCCATCAGCCTGTCTTGTGTCACAGCATAGCCTCTCCCCGGTGCCTCCAAACCCACAAAGGCAGCTGCCAACAATAGGTCACTTTGTAGCTTCCCCTAGGTGGCTCCCGGTTGCGCACAAGCAGCAGCTGACTTGGGCCTGCCACACAGCCCCTCCCAGGAGGCCCCAAATCCAACACACCTGGGGATCAGTGTCAGCAACACCAGAACATCACCAAAATAGCTCCATAATGACACGCCCAAGCCATGGACTGAGCAGACACCGGAGCCCTGCTACAGCCGATCTCACTCTGTGGGGTCAGCCCACACACAGGGGTTCATCTACTGTAGTCACAGCCAGTCGTCCTGAGGGTCAATTCCACACCCAGATGTGCCAACAGCAATAAGGCTCAAGTACAACAGGAGGGCACACACCACCCACACGAGCTTCTGGAGCACCCGGCTCAGGTGACCGGGGAGACTGTACCACTGGGCCCCACGCGACACCTGGTATGTAAGGCAATACTGTCAAGACGAGGAGAATTAGCAGATCTACAGAATACAGAGAAAAAAACACAGAGAGGCAGTGAAAAAAGAAGAGAGAAAGAAACATTTCTCTAATGAAAGAACAGGATAAAACTCCAGAAAAAGAGGTAAACCAAACGGAGACAAGCAATATACCAGATACAGAGTTCAAAATACTGGTTATAGGGATGCTAGATGAAATTAGGGGAAGAATAGACAAAGTAAGTAAAACTTCAACGGAGAGACAGCACACATAAAAAGGACATAGAAATCGTTTAAAAAAAGTCTGAAATGAAAAATACAATATCTGAAATGAATAATTTATAGATGGAATCAGCACCACATTTGGTGAAGCAGAGGTTCAATAGTGATTTGGTAGACAAGGTAGCACAAACACCCAATCAGAACAGAAAAAAAATGAATATAAATAAAAATAAATAAATAAAACAGAAAGTGCTTTAAGGGATGTCTGGGACAATATCAGGTGTAACAACATCCGTAAGGCTATCTAAAGGAGAAGAGAGAGAGAGAGCAAGAATTGAAAACCTATTGGAATACACAATGATGGAAACCTTTCCTAACCTGGAGAAGGAGATAGACACACAAGCGTAGGAAACACAAAGAGTTCCAAACAAAATGAACCCAAACAGGTCCACACCAAAACATATCATAATTAAAATTCCAAAGGGTTAGGACATGGAGAGAATATTAAAACCATCAAGAGAAAAGTAGTTAGTCACGTACAATGGAGATCTCATAAGACTGTCAGGAGATCTCTCAAGAGAAAATTTGCAGGTCAGAAGAGATTGGCAAGAAATATTGAAAGTGATGAAAAGCAAGAATCTACAACCAAGATTACTATTACTGCATCCGGCCAGGCTCTCATTTCGAATCAAAGGAGAGGTAAAGACTTGCCAGAGAAAAAGATGATGGCATCAGCACCAACAAACCAGTATCAAGAAATGTGAAACGAGGACTTGAAAAAAGAAGTAGAAGTAGAAAGAGGAAGAGAAGGAGGAGGAAGAGGAGGAGGAGGAGGAGGAGGAGGAAGAGGAGAAGAAATATGAATAATAAAATGGCAATAATTACATACGTATAAAAATTACTTTAAATGTAAATAGGTTAAATGTTTCAGTCAAGACATAAGGTGGCAGAATGGATAGGACTACAAGAGCCATATATATGACATCAAACTCAAAAATTTTTGCACAGTAATAGAAACCATCAACAAAATGAAAACACGACCAGATGAATGGGAGAAGATATCCAAAACATATAAGGAACTCATAAAACGTAACACCAAAAGACAATGCAATTACAAAATGAGAAGAGTACTTGAATAGACTTTTCTCCAAAGAGGTCACACAGATAGCCAAGAGACATACGAAAACATGCTCAGTGCCACTAATCATCAGAGCGATGCAAATTAAAAGCACAATGAGCTACCACCTCACACCTGTCAGAATGGCCGTCATCAATAAATCAACAAACAACAAATGTTGATGAGGATGTGAAGGGAAGCCCCGAGCACTGTTGGTGGGACTGCAAATCTGACCAGACACAATGGAAAACAATATGGAAGCTCCTCAAAAATTTGAAAATAGAACTACCAGGTGGCATAGCAATCCCACTTCTGGGTTTTTCTCCGCAGAAATCCCAAACACTGATTTGAAACATGTATGCATCTGTATGGTTCTATTTACATTATTTACAATACTCCAGATAAAGAAATAACTGAAGTATCCATCGTAGTGGATAAAGAAGAAGTGGTACATATACACAACAACATACTACTTGGCTGTAAACAAAGAACAAAATCTTACCATTTGTGACAATGTGCGTGGACCTAGAGGGTATTATTCGAAGTGAAAAAAGTCAGATAGAGAAAGGCAAATACCACATGATTTCACCTATTGGTGATATGTAAAAAAAATAAATGAACATAGAAAAAAGAAACAAACTCATAGGTGCAGAGAACTAACTGATCGTTGCTCAGAGGGAAGAGTATTGGGGAACAAACTGAAAAGGTTAAAGGGTTAAGAAGTACAAATTGGCAGTTATAAAATAGTCATGTAGATGTCAAGTACAGCACGAAGATATAGTAAATAACACTGTAATAACTAAGTATGGTGTCAGGTATACCACACTAATCAGGGTACCACTTTACACATTATATAAATGCCTAACCACTATGCTGTACACCTGAGGCTGACATCATTGAATGTCAACTGTAACAGTAATGAAAAATTTTACATTTAAAACTAAAAACTTTCTGAAATTTGATATTTTATTATGTAGTTTTTAAGAATCTCTGCTTTTCACCAGAGTAAAGAAAGGATCCTGTCTTTTGCAGACACGGCTCCTTTCTTTACTTTGGTCAATGCATCATGGTCAATGGGCATAAAATCTCACAGACATGTTTTTATAGGGAGCAGCTAAGAGCATCATCAGCTTTGGAGCCAAGTGGATTTTGCATCAAACCCTCAAACTTCTCCCTGGCTACTGCAAGACATGCTGCCTAGATTGCCTTGGACTCCATTTCCTTATCTCTGAACATGAGGATTCCCTTCCTTGACAAAGCTATTCTGAGGATTAAATCAGATCATGCTTGTTACAGAATAGGTACAGAACAAGTGTTGATTTGACTATGGAGTATTTCAGCATATCAGTTAAATGAAAATCTGTGTCGCTCTTGCTTATACGGGCGCAGGGGCCCACGCATCAAAAACCATGTAATCAAACACGCCATTAAAACACTAAACTTGAAAAAAAAAAGAATCTCTGCTTTTCAAATTGGTTATTATTTTATACAAAACATATACTCTTCAATTAGATAAAGACATTTAAAATATTCACAATGCAATGATGTAGAACATAGTGGAATCCCTTTGTAATATGGGTTTTGAGATAGACAACATGAATTCTAAACTTTCAAAACTTCTACTATTATTTTAAGTCTAAATGATGAACCTGGTATACCGGAAAGTAATATAAAATAATATGGAATGTCCACGGGATGTAAGTGAAAAAATAATGGAGAAAACACTCCCTCCTAACAAGTATACCATACCAACATACATAGCGTAAAAAAATAAAACTATATGTCATATGCTATATAGTTTTAAAACTGAAAGGTATCAGGAAGAATTCATGACTGTTACAATGAGTACCTGATCCATTAAAGATTCCATTTAGGCACGAGTATGATAAAAGTCAGGCTGGTATAACGTAAAAATCACATTAAGAATCCTTACCTTTAACCAAATTGCATATCTCCGTCACTGTGGGAAAACTCCCTATAGAATTTTACTATCACAATACATTTCCCAGACCCTTCTTTTCTCAGCTCCCAACTTCGATACTTACTAAAGTTAAAAGAACAACAACAAAACAACGAAGCATCAAATGGTCATATGTTATAAAATGGTTCATGCTGACCAATTTTCCATAACAAACATAAAACAATGATAGGTGGAGCACTACTAAATTTTACAACTCGGCGCTACACAAAACTAAATTAAGAGCACAACAGTTAATTTCACACAGGAGCCTTTTACCTTGGTACCAACATCGAAGAGTCCATCATCTGACGTAGACCATGAATCATCACTGCCAGGTTTCCAGGAAAGACTTCCGGGGAAAGATACACAACAGACACAAGTGAGTTCATTTCTTTACAAAGGCAGCAACAACAACAACAAAAGGAGTACAATTCAGCTATCTGCATATGAAATGAAGTTTCTTGATACGATTAAAATTTAGATGATGTTCTAGAAAAGCTATCAGTTATCTATTGCTGCCTCCACCACTCCCAACTCGTGCAATATTTAATGAAGATACACTCTAAGTTTCCATAACAAAAAACGACAGCAAACATGTTGGCAACACCTGAGAGTACCTTGTTTTCACCAAAGTCCTGAAGGCTGAATTGAAAACGCAATTAATAGCTGACAATAGGAACCTGAACTGGGACAAAAGCAATGACCTAAATCAAGATAGAATGATACACTGAGCCTTCTCCACGGTCTGTCCCTGGTTCAAAGATTAATCTGTGTGGGTCAAAAACGGCAGTCTTGCTTCTTTAACATAGAAAGCAGTTACTAAACTTATCCCATTCCTTGTTTTCACTCAAAAACACTACAGTGAGGTCCCTGAAATGCATGAAATGTTTGCAACTTACATGTACAAAAGTCAAAGAACAAATATGTACGTTGTTAGCCTCCCCACTCCCAGATCACTTGTCCGCAAAGCTTCCTGGCAATCTCCAACCTTGAAAACTTCAGCCTACGAAGGCATAGACTCCTGAAACAAGGTTGGGCTCAAATGACCCACAGTAGGAGTTCTCTATTTCCCTGTTCCTGGAAAACAAGCTAAATGGAGCCTCAGTCATCCACTCCCAACACAGGCACGTTACCACCTACCCAACTCCATTACTGGTTTCACAATCAGTCCTCCCTCTGCCCAACCCTCCATCTCCATGGGAAGGACATCAGCGCGTTGGGCAAAGAGGTAGAGGTGACAAGACACCTGCCGTGGTGTCTTGTGCTGATCTATGTAGTTCAGCAATCTCCAGTGCCTTTGGACTCAAGGGGACCCCCTCTGTAATTTCGGGTGCAGGTGGATGATACCACATTCCTACTTGCTATAAAGAGAATGTTTCCAGAGGCTCAAAGGTTTAATATGTTTTCATACAAACCTTAAATTTTGCTGGTTCCTCCAATTCAACAAACAAAACAGCAGCAACCTGTTCAGGCAGGACGCCCTTGAGCCCCTTATTTTAATCTGCTTTTTTAGACAACTACCAACATCCTGTGTCCTTTCTTCCTGTAATTTCTCTTTACCTTGTCATACCCTCCCATTCTGATCTCTTTTCCCTCATCTGATCTCTATCTAATCTCTGCTCTAAGAGCCTTATTCCTATCCCAACCTGTGTTGTTCCTCTTGAAACGTGGATTCCCCTGCTAATTCCATTCTTAGCCTCTTCCATTGCATTCACTAGAGCTTTCCATAATTAAAACACTCACCCAAAGGATGATAAAGAAGGAAGTGTACTGGGCTTAGAAACCTATACTAATCTCATTTCATCACTCACTGTACTCAAAGAAGTCACTTCAATCTCTTACAGTTCAAACTCCTCATGTGATCAACCACTTGACCAAAACATTAATGGCAGCATGAAATACTAGGGGGTGTTTTGAATAATTAATTGATAACATTCATTCAACACCTGGAATTCTATGTACTTTTGATTCTGTCAAGAAAAATGGAGAATACTTAGCTGGCAGAAGTGGAAATAAATAACACAACAACAGCAAC
Organism: Rhinolophus hipposideros; assembly: GCF_964194185.1. Taxonomy (NCBI): domain Eukaryota; kingdom Metazoa; phylum Chordata; class Mammalia; order Chiroptera; family Rhinolophidae; genus Rhinolophus; species Rhinolophus hipposideros. Next base: position 424,545 of record NW_027669000.1, read on the forward strand.
AAAACTACCCCGAGTAAAGCAGAGAAAAAGGTAAAAAATCAAGAAAAGTCATGGAAGAAGGAAGAAAGACTCTGGAAAAAGAGAAAAAACTTCCTAGAACAAGGTAAAGGTATTAGCCAGAAGGAAAACACAGTCTGAGGAGTCAGTAAGTAGAGAAGTCAATTAGAAATATCCTCTCAATTTGTGCTGAATTAGCACAACAGTCTATACATAGATGATCTTCACTTACAGAACAACAATTCGTCCCAAGAAGGGTACATCGCATTATAACTGAAAACATTTATCTGATTAGGTCTTGCTTATGTACAACCTGTGCTTCTGTGGCCACAGCGAACTGACATCTGCCCTCAACACTGATGGTGAAAACAAGGTTCTCGTGACTGCTGCAATTGTCAAGTACATTAAGACAAAAGCTTGGGCTAACTGGGCTTGATAGGAAACTTCTAAATCAGCATTAAGGCATCACTAAACGGGACTCTCTGAGGCCACCTGACGTGCACCTGAATCTTGAATCCAGACCTGTCCAGGCACTTCTCAGTACAGGCTGAGGGACAAGAGAACGGACTTGGGAAGCCAAGCAGGCTGAAGGTCACATCACGGGTTAGCCACTTGGTAACTATGGAACCAAGTGTCAATTAATCCACCTCCTGGAACCACACTCCTCTAATGAATAAAAACAGCCGAACAGCACAGCTACTTTGCAAATCAACTGTGCCGATGACCTGGGATAACCAATGGTAGGCACATAGTATAGGGTCTAGCCCAGAGCAGAACACTCATTAAAGCTTACTGGCTTCTCTCCGCAGTCTCTTAGTTAACATGCAATTTTAGAAATCCATAAAATCCTACCTGCTTGCAGGGTCGCATTGAGAACACTCATCCACTGTTAAAAGAAAAAAAATTCAAATACATTGTAAATACACAATAGAAAAACACAGAACTTTGAAAGCGTCAGATTCAAGTGATGTAAAAATATTTGTTTGGGAACACCCCTGAAGACTATAGTAGAGTGAATGTTACTGATACAACTGGTGGGCAATTAATACATGAAGAACTTTTACTTCCTCTGCTGTATATCTGTGTGTGTGTGTGTATATATTTATATTTATATATTTATATACATACACATATACACAGATATATATATATATATATATATATATATACATATATACATATGTACCTATATATGTGTGCATGTATGCATATATACTCCCCAGGGTACGTGAAATACTAGTCTAAATGGATTCACCCTTTCTCCTTATTCCCTTTCTTATTTCCTTATGTTACTCTGATTGAGGAAGAATGCCAATGTCTTGCTAAAACTTATTCCATTTGGCTGTGAGTTGCGTAAACATAAAGCAGATTTTGTACAAAATGACTATAGGAAATTCATAACTACGATCAACCTACACAGAGGTGGGCTAGGGTTGAACTCTTTCTGTTTTTTTTTATTTCCTTCTTTGCTTTCTCTGTTTTCTTGTAGCTGTGATTCACACAATTCATGGAGGGAAGAATTATGTAAGAGGAACACACCTACAACCTGCGTCTTTCGTTTGTCTATTACGGGCATCTGTCCAAACTCTGTGGGTGCTGACAGAGGTCTCATTGAGTGTGTGGCAAATGGCCTTTTATCACCAAATTTCGAATCCCCGGATATTTGACAAGTTCCATGATTGAAAGTCAAAGAAGTAGAATCCCAGCTGGAAAAATCTGAAAATAAAATTTTCGTTTATGAGGAGGTAAAAATAACACAAAGTTGACCATATTGTAAAACTTCCTTCTTCAGAGAAGCAGTCCCACGTCCTCCTTTCTCCCAAACACTCTACTCCTTCAGAGCTCATTTTATTTTAGGTGTCCTATACTTGCCATTCACGTAAGTTAAGTTGAATTAACTATTGTCACTCAGCAATTTCTGTTATATAATGTGGTTCCAATTAAAGCTTTTCTTCTTATTACTTAACATGGTGCTGTGTGTGACATTTTTTGTCATTATCAAAAGTTATGTCTAACCGCTTATCTTAATTTTAAATATGTGTGACAAACATGGATTTAAAAAACTTTCATTGAATGGTACAATTCCAAATAAGAAACTACTTATTACAAGAAAATGGTCTTTTCTAAATGCCCCAATATCTTCAGAATTCATTTTTAAGCCTTAGATAAACAGATATTCACATGACAAATTACAGTCCTGGGCGACCTTATTGTTTACAAAGAAAAATGGGATCAAACGAGGTCCCCATGAGCTCCAAAGAGTACAGGGTACCATGAGACAGAAAATGAATATATAACAAAAGTATTTTCCTTTTGTTTTTTTAAACAATATTCTCAGCTTAAAACTTTTTAAGACAAGTGAAAGAAAAACACAATTGTAGAAGTGAAGCTTTAAAGCCTCTTTTATCACTTCACATCCAGGAAGCCCGTACATCATTTAAAACGGTGGTTTCCAATGTCATGTGAGAATCCGTGAAGTCCCAAGGTCTGTCAGTCGAGGGGCCCGAAAAGGTCAAAGCTATTTTCACAGAAAGACTGAATGTCATTTGCCATTTTCACTCTCATTCTCTTCTAAGTGTACAGTAGAGCTTTCCACAGCCGTGATATCACAGCTCTGATGGTGACATCATAGCTCTATGGTTACTGGGTCGTAGCTCCAATGGCTCACGCAATGCATGACAGTGTGTGCTCGTATTTTAAATTGTTCAGTTTTTATTTCTAATATTGTAACTATCTATGGAGACTACCGACTTAAAAATATTCTTTGGAATTCTCAATAATTTTTAATAGCATAAAAGCATCCCAAGGCACAAAAGCTTCAGAATTCCTTTTTTCAAAGATTGTGTCTACCAAATATTCATTATCATTAATTACTTCTCCCATTTTTAATAATCGAAGACACCATAGGCGCACGTACACACATAGCCAGTGTCTGCTCAGCAGAACATCTGGTTGGCTTAAGACCATCAGTGTCACAACACTAAGAGGAAGTAAAGTTAAAACACAAATGACATGGTAGCAACTGAGGCTTACTTGGGTAAACGTCAAAATTCAAATGACCATTTGAAACGCTGGAAGTATCTTCCAGTTTGATTATTAACCTCTGAGAACCCCTATTAAGTACAGGGGTTCCAAACTGGGACATTTAGGATATCGAAACAAGAGGAGAAACATTTTAGTGAAGTCACCCTTTTAAAATCTTGTTTTCTTATTCCTGTCGATGTCTTTTTTCTCAAACATCGATACCAACAATGACATCACGTTGTTTATGTGAAATACTTCAATTAAATTTGTAACAAAGGAAAGTAAGTCTGAATAGAAGACTGTGAGCATGTCAAATGTCCTTGCGTACTCCTTCCCAAAATTAAATTGGTATTACACAGTGTACCTGGTCTGAAGGGTTGCACATCGTCCATTCCTACAGCTCTGTTAGGAACAGGATCTTCCACTTCAATGCCCGGCTGAAGGGGTTAGGAAACAAGATGATTAGTAATTAATGGACACTTCACACCATCTCTAGTTAATAATTCAGGATGAAAATGTTAAAGTTATTACCTCTAAGAAAAGGATTTTTTGAAAAATATGTGTTTAAGCATATATTAGGTTCGTGCAAACGTAATTGCATATTTGCAATTTTTTTTAACCTTTTAAACCTCAATTACTTTCACAACAACCTAATACTTTGATAAGTGTACTTGATATAACTGTTAAATATTTCTAATGACAGATTTGTTTTTTAGTGTTAAAACAAGATACTTGCTTGACATGGTAAGAACCCTTGGTGTATGTCCAGTTGAGTTTAGACAGAACATTTTAGAACCTACTTCATCTATGTCAACAAGAGCTAGGAAAAACCGAACTCTTATTTGACAAAAAATTTGATAGAAAAACATGATTGAACCAAGTGGCAAAGAAATAAGAAAAACTTTTCATTAAATTGTGTTTCAATAAATGATAGGAAAAATGTTATATATAGTTATGCAACTTTTCAAAAAAGTATAATAATTTCTAATATGGGAAAAATAAGAACATTTATTTATTATAGTCATCTGAAATGTACCAGACACTTACTATGCACATTTTATTTCTTTTCCACCCAAAACAACAAATATGAAAACAGTTTGATGATGGTTACCCCACTTCCTGCTTGGTGGCCATTCCAAGACATTAGAATGAAATGATGAACAGATGTGATCCATTGTTGTCTCTGCCCAGCAGGTTTTGCTCCTAGATCTTCACATGACTGGCTCCTTCTCATGCTTCACTTGGCCGTTTTTGTCACCCTCAGAAAGATCTTTCCTGACCACCGAAACTGCACTCCCACTCCTATTCCAACTACAACCATGCCCCCCCCATGACAATATTCTCTAACCCAGCATTCTCCATTCTCTTTAAATGACCCAGATATAGTGACTTACAATGGACTGTTGTTCACTTGTTTTTCTGCTCCTACAGCTACAGCTGAACCCCTGAACTTCCCTATTCATTGTCTAACTGCCCAGCACAAAGCTGGTATCTAACTAGAAATTTACTCAAGGTGAAACACTGAGCTCGCACCAACAGAGCCTCAAGTACCGAAACACTACACATCTACAGGGTATCGCCTATCACAGTCTCCTGAAGTTTAGCATCCCCCAGATTAGAAATTCACATGCTTCTGACTTTTCCACTCTGTTCTTAACACTACTGCCATTTGATTGTCCTTCAGGTTTACAGAAAGTGTCCTCACCATTTAGTAAGTCACTACGGCCCACTGTGATCATTGATTTTATATTTCTATAGCTCCCTTTACACTTCGCAAAGTGTTTTCACATTTGTTACCACATTAGTTCATTCCACATACTGAAAGGTAGGCATAAGTACCATTACGACAAATGAGGTCACTGACATCCGACAGGTTAAAAAGAAGTTTCCCCAAGATCCCACAGCTAGTAAGTGACCGATCCAGGATTCTAGTGTGTTCTTATCGTCAAACACAGTGCCTACACCAGTAGGCTGCAGTTGCCTATATCAGAGGATCACACCTTTCTTATATCTTTCAACAGCTGTCATCTCACATTGGCTCATCATTACATTGTACTTCTAGTACTACGAGTACGGTCGCCATCAAGTTACTCAATGCTTGCTATTTTAACTGAACACGACAGTTGTTACATATTAAAGCAGCACTCAGCCAAATTGTTGTTAGTGTAATCCAACATATTATTAGTATTCACCAGGCTTTTCCTACTGTAGAAAATGTCCTTGCGGACCTATTTGACAATACAAATATAATGATACTTTGATATCCCAGACATTATGTTTCCTAGTTCCAAGTTACAAACAAACCCTACTATCCAAATTCTTTCTGAATTTCATTAGGATATTTACACATCCACAAAAACCACAAAGTCATGCATTTGGGCATAGTTCGAACTGGAATAACTTTAATTTTTAGGTAAAGTTAACTTCACAACCCAAACCGATTCCTTATGACTTGGAAGCCTACGTGTTTTATACTATTCCCAAGATTCTGTAGCTATTGAGTTACCCATCCAGGATTCCATTCTGTTCTTTCCTCAAACACAGTGTCTAGACCAGTAGGCTGCAGTTGCCTGTATCAGAAGATCACACCTTTCTTATCTCTTTCCACAGCTGTCACCTCGCATCAGCTCATCATTACTTTGTACTTCTATTACTACAAGTATGGTTGCCATCAAGACACTCAATGCATGCTATTTTAACTGAACAAGACAGTTGTCCTGTATTAAAACAGCGCTCAGCTGATTACTGTTAGTATAATCCTACGTATTATTACTATTCACTATGGTCTTTTTTCATTGGAACGGTTTCTTGCAGATCTATTCGACATTACAAATATAATAATACTTTGATGTCCCAGGCATTATCTTTTCAAGTTCCAAATTATTAAAAAAAAACACCCTACAAACCAATTTCTTTCTTTCTGACTCATTAGGACATTTGCACATCTACAAAAACCACAGAGTCATGCATTTGGGCATAGGTTGACCGGGAATAATTCTTTAGCTTTTAGGTGAACTTAACTTCACAACCCAAACTGATTCCTTATGACTTGGAAGCCTTAGTGTTTTATGCTATTCCACACTGACTTCCTTAAGTGACACTTGCAAGTTAGCAGAATTGTACTACGCTGTCTTATTATATTACGCACATAGCTAGTTTATTCATTATAGGATAAACCATAAAAAATGATTTGTATGAGGAAATGCAGAGGCGAGAAAGTAAAGTCAAAGCATACCTTTTCCATTTTAACATCACTCAATGGTGATATTTAAAATAGTAATGATAATAATAATAGTGTAAGACAGTACCTCAGAATCCCAAGGTGATTCTTCATCTTCATCTTGTCCTAATCCTAATGATGACTTTATAACTATAAAATGTAGTCACAGGTACATTAATGTGAACATATATTACTATGCATTTTAAGTACACATTCAGTCGTGCTTATTTCCATAAAAGTAATAGCAGAAAAGAATTCAGGGGAACGAAGCATTTGCAAGAAGAAGCAGCTGTTAGTAGTGGGGATACTTTTGCCCAAAAGATAGGAAAAAATGCTTAAAAGAAATGAATATCACATTTGGATCGACACATGTTAGATTTCTTTATAGCAGAGCTTAAGCTAGAAAGAATTCATAGATAGTCACTAAATTACCACTTATATTATTCTGGTGTGCTCCATCAACACAAGTCAAATTACCATTGTTTGCTTGGTCTTGTGGAGCACTTTCAATAATATCCACACGATTTTCTCTTTTTCGAATTGCTGGCTTGGTTGCTTCTTTCTATTAAAAAAAGAAAGAAAAAAAAGAAAAGAAAAACCCAACTTCAGAAAACATCCTATTCATTTACTCATTGACTCACTCACTCAGTCAATCCGTAGGTAAGACAAGAAAACTTTACTGTAGCCGTCATAGGCACAGACCCAGGGGAAGCTGGAAATAGAAATGAAACATTTTGTCCTACATTCTAGTAGGAGTAGAGATATTATAATACATGAAAAATAACAACAGAAAAGTACCGCTCTCCACTTCGACACCTGAAGTGAATAAAGTATAGTAAGGGCACAAAAGAGACGACAATCCGTTGTATAAGGGAAGCTCAGCAGATACTGCAAAGATAGGGCTGCATCTTGAAAGTTATACAAGGTGCTGAGGGAAGGCATGAAGGGGATTCCAGAAGGGCAGCAGGAGCAAAAGCCGGAGGTGTGAAACAACATGTTGTAAGTGAGGGCAGCAAAGGAATGAGGTAAGCCTGGAACTCTGAGAATGGGATAGAGACAACTGCAGAATCAGAACCAAATCAAAGAAGGCACATGTCATGCTAGCAGATGAATTCTACCCTCACGTAATGGGGAGTCACTCCGGAAGCAGAGGTGTTGCATCATCACAATTCTAGTTTACAACAGCCACTCGGGCTGCAATTTATGATATTGAGGACTTCCGTTTCTTTCTAGGATCCTATCCATCAGCCTGTCTTGCTTCACAACATAGCCTCTCCCCGGTGCCTCCAAAACCACAAAGGCAGCTGCCAACAATAGGTCACTTTGTAGCTTCCCCTAGGTGGCTCCTGGTTGGACACAAGCAGCAGCTGGCTTGGGCCTGCCCCACAGCCCCTCCCAAGAGGCCCCAAATCCAACACACCTGGGGATCAGTTTCAGCAACACCAGAACATCACCAAAATAGCTCCATAATGACACGCCCAAGCCATGGACTGAGCAGACACCGGAGCCCTGCTACAGCCGATTTCACTCTGTGGGGTCAGCCCACACACAGGGGTTCATCTACTGTAGTCACAGCCAGTCGTCCTGAGGGTCAATTCCACACCCAGATGTGCCAACAGCAATAAGGCTCAAGTACAACAGGAGGGCACACACCACCCACACGAGCTTCTGGAGCACCCGGCTCAGGTGACCGGGGAGACTGTACCACTGGGCCCCACACGACACCTGGTATGTAAGGCAATACTGTCAAGACGAGGAAAATTAGCAGATCTACAGAATACAGGAAAACAAACACAGAGAGGCAGTGAAAAAAGAAGAGAGAAAGAAACATTTCTCTAATGAAAGAACAGGATAAAACTCTAGAAAAAGAGGTAAACCAAAAGGAGACAAGCAATATACCAGATACAGAGTTCAAAATACTGGTTATAGGGATGCTAGATGAAATTAGGGGAAGAATAGACAAAGTAAGTAAAACTTCAACGGAGAGACAGCAAACATAAAAAGGACATAGAAATCGTTTAAAAAAAGTCTGAAATGAAAAATACAATATCTGAAATGAATAATTTATAGATGGAATCAGCACCACATTTGGTGAAGCAGAGGTTCAATAGTGATTTGGTAGACAAGGTAGCACAAACACCCAATCAGAACAGAAAAAAAATGAATATAAATAAAAATAAATAAATAAAACAGAAAGTGCTTTAAGGGATGTCTGGGACAATATCAGGTGTAACAACATCCGTAAGGCTATCTAAAGGAGAAGAGAGAGAGAGAGCAGGAATTGAAAACCTATTGGAATACACAATGATGGAAACCTTTCCTAACTTGGAGAAGGAGATAGACACACAAGCGTAGGAAACACAAAGAGTTCCAAACAAAATGAACCCAAACAGGTCCACACCAAAACATATCATAATTAAAATTCCAAAGGGTTAGGACATGGAGAGAATATTAAAACCATCAAGAGAAAAGTAGTTAGTCACGTACAGTGGAGATCTCATAAGACTGTCAGGTGATCTCTCAAGAGAAAATTTGCAGGTCAGAAGAGATTGGCAAGAAATATTGAAAGTGATGAAAAGCAATAATCTACAACCAAGATTACTATTACTGCATCCGGCCAGGCTCTCATTTCGAATCAAAGGAGAGGTAAAGACTTGCCAGAGAAAAAGATGATTGCATCAGCACCAACAAACCAGTATCAAGAAATGTGAAACGAGGACTTGAAAAAAGAAGTAGAAGTAGAAAGAGGAAGAGGAGGAGGAAGAGGAGGAGGAGGAGGAGGAGGAGGAGGAGGAGGAGGAGGAGGAGGAGAAGAAATATGAATAATAAAATGGCAATAATTACATACGTATAAAAATTACTTTAAATGTAAATAGGTTAAATGTTTCAGTCAAGACATAAGGTGGCAGAATGGATAGGACTACAAGAGCCATATATATGACATCAAACTCAAAAATTTTTGCACAGTAATAGAAACCATCAACAAAATGAAAACACGACCAGATGAATGGGAGAAGATATCCAAAACACATAAGGAACTCATAAAACGTAACACCAAAAGACAATGCAATTACAAAATGAGAAGAGTACTTGAATAGACTTTTCTCCAAAGAGGTCACACAGATAGCCAAGAGACATACGAAAACATGCTCAGTGCCACTAATCATCAGAGCGATGCAAATTAAAAGCACAATGAGCTACCACCTCACACCTGTCCGAATGGCCGTCATCAATAAATCAACAAACAACCAATGTTGATGAGGATGTGAAGGGAAGCCCCGTGCACTGTTGGTGGGACTGCAAATCTGACCAGACACAATGGAAAACAATATGGAAGCTCCTCAAAAATTTGAAAACAGAACTACCAGGTGGCATAGCAATCCCACTTCTGGGTTTTTCTCCGCAGAAATCCCAAACACTGATTTGAAATATGTATGCATCTGTATGGTTATATTTACATAATTTACAATACTCCAGATAAAGAAATAACTGAAGTATCCATCGTAGTGGATAAAGAAGAAGTGGTACATATACACAACAACATACTACTTGGCTGTAAACAAAGAACAAAATCTTACCATTTGCGACAATGTGCGTGGACCTAGAGGGTATTATTCGAAGTGAAAAAAGTCAGATAGAGAAAGGCAAACACCACATGATTTCACCTATTGGTGATATGTAAAAAAAAATAAATGAACATAGAAAAAAGAAACAAACTCATAGGTGCAGAGAACTAACTGATCGTTGCTCAGAGGGAAGAGTATCGGGGAACAAACTGAAAAGGTTAAAGGGTTAAGAAGTACAAATTGGCAGTTATAAAATAGTCATGTAGATGTCAAGTACAGCACAAAGATATAGTAAATAACACTGTAATAACTAAGTATGGTGTCAGGTATACCACACTAATCAGGGTACCACTTTACACATTATAGAAATGCCTAACCACTATGCTGTACACCTGAGGCTGACATCATTGAATGTCAACTGTAACAGAAATGAAAAATTTTACATTTAAACTAAAAACTTTCTGAAATTTGATATTTTATTATGTAGTTTTTAAGAATCACTGCTTTTCACCAGAGTAAAGAAAGGATCCTGTCTTTTGCAGACACGGCTCCTTTCTTTACTTTGGTCAATGCATCATGGTCAATGGGCATAAAATCTCACGGACATGTTTTTATAGGGAGCAGCTAAGAGCATCATCAGCTTTGGAGCCAAGTGGATTTTGCATCAAACCCTCAAACTTCTCCCTGGCTACTGCAAGACATGCTGCCTAGATTGCCTTGGACTCCATTTCCTTATCTCTGAACATGAGGATTCCCTTCCTTGACAAAGCTATTCTGAGGATTAAATCAGATCATGCTTGTTACAGAATAGGTACAGAACAAGTGTTGATTTGACTATGGAGTATTTCAGCATATCAGTTAAATGAAAATCTGTGTCGCTCTTGCTTATACGGGCGCAGGGGCCCACGCATCAAAAACCATGTAATCAAACACGCCATTAAAACACTAAACTTGAAAAAAAAAGAATCTCTGCTTTTCAAATTGGTTATTATTTTATACAAAACATATACTCTTCAATTAGATAAAGACATTTAAAATATTCACAATGCAATGATTTAGAACATAGTGGAATCCCTTTGTAATATGGGTTTTGAGATAGACAACATGAATTCTAAACTTTCAAAACTTCTACTATTATTTTAAGTCTAAATGATGAACCTGGTATATGGGAAACTAATATAAAATAATATGGAATGTCCACGGGATGTAAGTGAAAAAATAATGGAGAAAACACTCCCTCCTAACAAGTATACCCTACCAACATACAAAGCGTAAAAAAATAAAACTATATGTCATATGCTATATAGTTTTAAAACTGAAAGGTATCAGGAAGAATTCATGACTGTTACAATGAGTACCTGATCCATTAAAGATTTCATTTCGGGACGAGTATGATAAAAGTCAGGCTGGTATAACGTAAAAGTCACATTAAGAATCCTTACCTTTAACCAAATTGCATATCTCCGTCACTGTGGGAAAACTCCCTATAGAATTTTACTATCACTATACATTTCCCAGACCCTTCTTTTCTCAGCTCCCAACTTCGATACTTACTAAAGTTAAAAGAACAACAACAAAACAACGAAGCATCAAATGGTCATATGTTATAAAATGGTTCACCTTGACCAATTTTCCATAACAAATATAAAACAATGATAGGTGGAGCACTACTAAATTTTACAACTCGGCGCTACACAAAACTATATTAAGAGCACAACAGTTAATTTCACACAGGAGCCTTTTACCTTGGTACCAACATCGAAGAGTCCATCGTCTGACGTAGACCATGAATCATCACTGCCAGGTTTCCAGGAAAGACTTCCGGGGAAAGATACACAACAGACACAAGTGAGTTCATTTCTTTACAAAGGCAGCAACAACAACAACAAAAAAAGTACAATTCAGCTATCTGCATATGAAATGAAGTTTCTTGATATGATTAAAATTTAGAGGATGTTCTAGAAAAGCTATCAGTTATCTATTGCTGCCTCCACCACTCCCAACTCGTGCAATATTTAATGAAGATACACTCTAAGTTTCCATAACAAAGAATGACAGCAAACATGTTGGCAACACCTGAGAGTACCTTGTTTTCACCAAAAGTCCTGAAGGCTGAATTGAAATTGCAATTAATAGCTGACAATAGGAACCTGAACTGGGACAAAAGCAATGACCTAAATCAAGGTAGAACGATACACTGAGCCTTCTCCACGGTCTGTCCCTGGTTCAAAGATTAATCTGTGTGGGTCAAAAACGGCAGTCTTGCTTCTTTAACATAGAAAGCAGTTACTAAACTTACCCCATTCCTTGTTTTCACTCAAAAACACTACAGTGAGGTCTCTGAAATGCATGAAATGTTTGCAACTTACATGTACAAAAGTCAAAGAACAAATATGTACGTTGTTTGCCTCCCCACTCCCAGATCACTTGTCCGCAAAGCTTCCTGGCAATCTCCAACCTTGAAAACTTCAGCCTACGAAGGCATAGACTCCTGAAACAAGGTTGGGCTCAAATGACCCACAGTAGGAGTTCTCTATTTCGCTGTTCCTGGAAAACAAGCTAAATGGAGCCTCAGTCATCCACTCCCAACAGAGGCATGTTACCACCTATCCAACTCCATTACTGGTTTCACAATCAGTCCTCCCTCTGCCCAACCCTCCATCTCCATGGGAAGGACATCAGCGCGTTGGGCAAAGAGGTAGAGGTGACTAGACACCTGCCGTGGGCCATAGATCTATGTAGTTCAGCAATCTCCAGTGCCTTTGGACTCAAGGGGACCCCCTCTGTAATTTCGGGTGCAGGTGGATGATACCACATTCCTACTTGCTATAAAGAGAATGTTTCCAGAGGCTCAAAGGTTTAATATGTTTTCATACAAACCTTAAATTTTGCTGGTTCCTCCAATTCAACAAACAAAACAGCAGCAACCTGTTCAGGCAGGACGCCCTTGAGCCCCTTATTTTAATCTGCTTTTTTAGACAACTACCAACATCCTGTGTCCTTCCTTCCTGTAATTTCTCTTTACCTTGTCATACCCTCCCATTCTGATCTCTTTTCCCTCATCTGATCTCTATCTAATCTCTGCTCTAAGAGCCTTATTCCTATCCCAACCTGTGTTGTTCCTCTTGAAATGTAGATTCCCCTGCTAATTCCATTCTTAGCCTCTTCCATTGCATTCACTAGAGCTTTCCATAATTAAAACACTCACCCAAAGGATGATAAAGAAGGAAGTGTACTGGGCTTAGAAACCTATACTAATCTCATTTCATCACTCACTGTACTCAAAGAAGTCACTTCAATCTCTTACAGTTCAAACTCCTCATGTGATCAACCACTTGACCAAAACATTAATGGCAGCATGAAGTACTAGGGGGTGTTTTGAATAATTAATTGATAACATTCATTCAACACCTGGAATTCTATGTACTTTTGATTCTGTCAAGAAAAATGGAGAATACTTAGCTGGCAGAAGTGGAAAAAAATAACACAACAACAGCAACAAAACTACCCCGAGTAAAGCAGAGAAAAAGGTAAAAAATCAAGAAAAGTCATGGAAGAAGGAAGAAAGACTCTGGAAAAAGAGAAAAAACTTCCTAGAACAAGGTAAAGGTATTAGCCAGAAGGAAAACACAGTCTGAGGAGTCAGTAAGTAGAGAAATCAATTAGAAATATCCTCTCAATTTGTGCTGAATTAGCACAACAGTCTATACATAGATGATCTTCACTTACAGAACAACAATTCGTCCCAAGAAGGGTACATCGCATTATACCTGAAAACATTTATCTGATTAGGTCTTGCTTATGTACAACCTGTGGTTCTGTGGCCACAGCGAACTGACATCTGCCCTCAACACTGATGGTGAAAACAAGGTTCTCGTGACTGCTGCAATTGTCAAGTACATTAAGACAAAAGCTTGGGCTAACTGGGCTTGATAGGAAACTTCTAAATCAGCATTAAGGCATCACTAAACGGGACTCTCTGAGGCCACCTGACGTGCACCTGAATCTTGAATCCAGACCTGTCCAGGCACTTCTCAGTACAGGCTGAGGGACAAGAGAACGGACTTGGGAAGCCAAGCAGGCTGAAGGTCACATCACGGGTCAGCCACTTGGTAACTATGGAACCAAGTGTCAATTAATCCACCTCCTGGAACCACACTCCTCCAATGAATAAAAACGGCCGAACAGCACAGCTACTTTGCAAATCTACTGTGCCGACGACCTGGGATAACCAATGTTAGGCACATAGTATAGGGTCTAGCCCAGAGCAGAACACTCATTAAAGCTTACTGGCTTCTCTCCGCAGTCTCTTAGTTAACATGCAATTTTAGAAATCCATAAAATCCTACCTGCTTGCAGGGTCGCATTGAGAACACTCATCCACTGTTAAAAGAAAAAAAATTCAAATACATTGTAAATACACAATAGAAAAACACAGAACTTTGAAAGCGTCAGATTCAAGTGATGTAAAAATATTTGTTTGGGAACACCCCTGAAGACTATAGTAGAGTGAATGTTACTGATACAACTGGTGGGCAATTAATACATGAAGAACTTTTACTTCCTCTGCTGTATATCTGTGTGTGTGTGTGTATATATTTATATTTATATATTTATATACATACACATATACACAGATATATATATATATATATATATATATATATATATATATATATATATACACATATATACATATGTACCTATATATGTGTGCATGTATGCATATATACTCCCCAGGGTACGTGAAATACTAGTCTAAATGGATTCACCCTTTCTCCTTATTCCCTTTCTTATTTCCTTATGTTACTCTGATTGAGGAAGAATGCCAATGTCTTGCTAAAACTTATTCCATTTGGCTGTGAGTTGCGTAAACATAAAGCAGATTTTGCTACAAAATGACTATAGGAAATTCATAACTACGATCAACCTACACAGAGGTGGGCTAGGGTTGAACTCTTTCTGTTTTTTTTATTTCCTTCTTTGCTTTCTCTGTTTTCTTGTAGCTGTGATTCACACAATTCATGGAGGGAAGAATTATGTAAGAGGAACACACCTACAACCTGCGTCTTTCGTTTGTCTATTACGGGCATCTGTCCAAACTCTGTGGGTGCTGACAGAGGTCTCATTGAGTGTGTGGCAAATGGCCTTTTATCACCAAATTTCGAATCCCCGGATATTTGACAAGTTCCATGATTGAAAGTCAAAGAAGTAGAATCCCAGCTGGAAAAATCTGAAAATAAAATTTTCGTTTATGAGGAGGTAAAAATAACACAAAGTTGACCATATTGTAAAACTTCCTTCTTCAGAGAAGCAGTCCCACGTCCTCCTTTCTCCCAAACACTCTACTCCTTCAGAGCTCATTTTATTTTAGGTGTCCTATACTTGCCATTCACGTAAGTTAAGTTGAATTAACTATTGTCACTCAGCAATTTCTGTTATATAATGTGGTTCCAATTAAAGCTTTTCTTCTTATTACTTAACATGGTGCTGTGTGTGACATTTTTTGTCATTATCAAAAGTTATGTCTAACCGCTTATCTTAATTTTAAATATGTGTGACAAACATGGATTTAAAAAACTTTCATTGAATGGTACAATTCCAAATAAGAAACTACTTATTACAAGAAAATGGTCTTTTCTAAATACCCCAATATCTTCAGAATTCATTTTTAAGCCTTAGATAAACAGATATTCACATGACAAATTACAGTCCTGGGCGACCTTATTGTTTACAAGGAAAAATGGGATCAAACGAGGTCCCCATGAGCTCCAAAGAGTACAGGGTACCATGAGACAGAAAATGAATATATAACAAAACTATTTTCCTTTTGTTTTTTAAACAATATTCTCAGCTTATAACTTTTTAAGACAAGTGAAAGAAAAACACAATTGTAGAAGTGAAGCTTTAAATCCTCTTTTATCACTTCACATCCAGGAAGCCCGTAAATCATTTAAAACGGTGGTTTCCAATGTCATGCGAGAATCCGTGAAGTCCCAAGGTCTGTCAGTCGAGGGGCCCGAAAAGGTCAAAGCTATTTTCACAGAAAGACTGAATGTCATTTGCCATTTTCACTCTCATTCTCTTCTAAGTGTACAGTAGAGCTTTCCACAGCCGTGATATCACAGCTCTGATGGTGACATCATAGCTCTATGGTTACTGGGTCGTAGCTCCAATGGCTCACGGAATGCATGACTGTGTGTGCTCCTATTTTAAATTGTTCAGTTTTTATTTCCAATATTGTAACTATCTATGGAGACTACCGACTTAAAAATATTCTTTGGAATTCTCAATAATTTTTAATAGCATAAAAGCATCCCAAGGCACAAAAGCTTCAGAATTGTTATTTTCAAAGATTGTGTCTACCAAATATTCATTACCATTAATTACTTCTCCCATTTTTAATAATCGAAGACACCATAGGCGCACGTACACACATAGCCAGTGTCTGCTCAGCAGAACATCTGGTTTTAAGACCATCAGTGTTACAACACTAAGAGGAAGTAAAGTTAAAAAGAATTGTCATGGTAGCAACTGGAGATTACTTGGGTAAATGTTAAAATTCAAATGAACATTTGAAAACGCTGGAAAAATCTTCCAGTGTGATCATTGGTAACCCGTATTAAGTACAGGGATTCCAAACTGGGACATTTAGGGTATCGAACAAACGGAGAACTATCTTAGTGAAGTCACCGTTTTAAAATCTCATTTTCTTATTCCTGTGAATACCTTTTCATCAAACACCGATACTAACAATGACATCACGTTATTTATGTCAAATCCTTCCATTAAATTTGTAACAAAAAAAAGGAATGAGGAAGAGAAGACTGCAAGCATGTCACATGTCCTTGCGTACTCCTTCCCAAAATTAAATTGGTATTACAAAGTGTACCTGGTCTGAAGGGTTGCACATCGTCCATTCCTATAGGTTTGTACGGAACAGGATCTTCCACTTCAATGCTCGGCTGAAGGGGTTAGGAAACAACATGATTAGTAACTAATGGACACTTCATGCAATCTCTAGTTAACAATTCAGGATAACAATATTAATGTTATAATCTCCAAGAAAAGGACTTTTTGAAAAATATGTATTTAAGCAAATATTAGTTTGGTACAAGTGATAGTGCAGTTTGTGCAATTTTTTTTAAACGTTGTAAACCGCAATTACTCTTGCACCGAACTAATACCTTGAAAAGTGTATTTCCTATAACTTGAAATATTTCTAATGATACATTCTTTTTGTTTGTTTGTTTTTTTAGTGTTAAAACAAGATACTTGCTTGACATGGTAAGAAACCTTGGTGTATGTCCTGTTGAGTGTAAACAGAACATTTTAGAACCTACTTCATCTAGGTCAACAAGAGCTTGGAAAAACCAAACTCTTATTTGATAAAAATTTTGATAGGAAAAATGATTAAATAGAATGACAAAGTTGTAAGAAAAGCTTTTTGTTAAATTATATTTAAATAAACAATAGGAAAAACATTATATATAGTTATGCAACTTTTCAAAAAAGTTTAATAAATTCTAATCAGGAAAAGATAAGAACATTTATTTACTAACCATCTCAAATATACCGGGCATCTGCCATGCACAGTTTATTTCTTTTCCACACAAACAACAAATATAAAAATGGTTTGATGCTGGTTAGCCCTCTTCCTGCTTCCTGACCATTCCAAGACACTAGAATAAAATGATGAACCCACACGATCCATTGCTGTCCCTGCCCAGCAGGTTTCGCTCCTAGACCTTCAAATGACTGGCTCCTTCTCATGCTTCACGTGGCAGTATCCCACACAGACATTTACTTCAGGTCAAAACACTGAGCTCACACCAACAGAGCCTCAAGTACCGAAACACTACACATCAACAGGGTATCGCCTATCACAGTCTCCTGAAGTTTAGCATCCCCCAGATTAGAAATCCACATGCCCCTTCTAACTTTTCCACTCTATTCTTGACACTACTGCCATTTGATTGTCCTTCAGGTTTACAAAAAGTGTCCCCACCATTTGGTAAGTCACTACCGCCCACTGTGATCATTGATTTTACATTTCTATAGCTCCCTTTACACTTCGCAAAGTGTTTTCACATTTGTTACCACATTAGTTCATTTCACACCCTGAAAGGTAGGCATAAGTACCTTTATGATGAATGAGGTCACTGACATCCAACAGATTAAAAAGAAGTTTCCCCCAGATCCCACAGCTAGTAAGTGACCTATCCAGGGTTCTAGTGTGTTCTTATCTTCAAACACAGTGTCTACACCAGTAGGCAGCAGTTGCCTATATCAGAAGATCACACTCCTCCTCTCTCTTTTCACAGCTGTCATCTCACATTGGCTCATCATTACTTTGTACTTCTATTACTACAAGCATGGTTGCCATCAAGATACTCAATGCATGCTATTTTAACTGAACAGGGCAGTTGTTGTGTATTAAAGCAGCACTCGGCCGATTGTTGTTAGTATGATCCTACATAGTATTACTATTAACAATGCTCTTCCTTCCCTGGAAAAGTTCCTTGCAGATCTATTGCAGAATACAAATACAATAATACTTGCATATAGCAGGCATTATCTTTTCAAGTTCCAAGGTATAAAAAACCCTAAATTCCAAATTCTTTCTTTCTGAATCTCATTAGGACATTTACACAACCATAAAAACCACAGAATCATGCATTTGGACATACTTCAAGCTGGAATAATGCTTTAGCTTTTAGGTGAACTTAACTTCAGAACCCAACTGATTCCTTATGACTTGGAAGCCTTCTTGTTTTATACTATTCTACACCGACCGCCTTAAGTGAACCTTGCAAGTTAGCAGAATTGTACTACGCTGTCTCATTATATTAAGCACATATGTATTTTATTAATTATAGGCTAAACCATAAGAAAATAATTTAGGTGGGGAAATGCAGAGGTGAGAAAGTATAGTCAAAGCATACCTTTTACGTTTTAACATCACTGAATGGTGATATTTAAAATAATAATGATAAAAAATGACAGTACCTCAGAATCCCAACATGATTTCACAGCTCCTTTTCCGAATCTTAATGCTGATATTTTAACTATAAAATGTAGTCACAGAACATTAATATGAACATATATCACTACGAATTTTAAATACACATTCAAAAATATTTCCATAAAAGTAATAGCAGAAAAGAATTTCGGGGGGCCGAAGCATTTGCAAGAAGAAGCAGTTGTTAGTAGTGGGGATACTTTTGCAAAAAAGATAGGAAGAAATGCTTATAAGAAATGAAAATCACAGTTGGATCTACACGTGTTAGATTTGTGTATAGCAGCACTTAAGCTAGAAAGAATTCATAGATAGTCACTAAATTATCACTTGTATTATTTTGGTATGCTCCATCAACACAAGTCAAGATATCAGTTTTTGTTTGCTCTTGTGGAGCACTTTCAATAATATCCACACCATTTTCTCTTTTTCCAGTTGCCGGCTTGGTTGCTTCTTTCTATTAAAAAAAAGAAAAGAAAAACCCAACTTCAGCAAACATCATATTCATTTACTCGTTCACTCGCTCACTCAGTCCTTCTGTCAGTAAGACAACAAACCGCTATCGTAGCCATCGAATCATAGGCATAGACCCAGGGGAAGCTGGAAATAGAAATGAAAGATTTTGTCCTATATTCTAGTAGGGGTCGATATATTACAATTCGTGAAAACAATCAGAAAGGAAAGTACCACTCTCCAGTTCTACACCTCAGATGAAGAAAGTAGAGTACGGGCACAAAAGAAACAACAATCAGTTGTACCAGATGCTGCAAAAATAGGGCTGCATCTTGAAAGACATACGAGGTACTGAGGGAAACCATGAAGGAGAGTCCAGAAAGGGCAGCGGGCGCAAAAGCCTGCGTATAAAATAACATATTGTAGGTGAGGGCAGAAGAAGAATGGGGTTAGCCTGGAACTCTGAGAAAGGGATGGAGAGACAACTGCAGAATCAGAACCAAATCAAAGAAGGCGCATGTCATGCTAGCAGATGAATTCTACACTCACGTAATGGGGAGTCACTCAGGAAGCAGAGGTGTTGCATCATCACAATTCTAGTTTACAACAGCCACTCGGGCTGCAATTTATGATATTGAGGACTTCCGTTTCTTTCTAGGATCCTATCCATCAGCCTGTCTTGCTTCACAACATAGCGCCTCGCAGGTGCCTACAAACTCACAAACGCAGCTATCCATAGCAGGTCACTTTGTAGCTTCCCCTAGGTGGCTCCCGGTTGGGCACAAGCAGCAGCTGACCTGGGCCTGCCCCACAGCCCCTCCCAAGAGGCCCCAAATCCAACACACCTTGGACCAGCTTCAAGTGACACCAGAACATCACCAAATTAGCTTCACAAATGACACGCCCAAGCCATGGACTGAGCAGACACCGGAGCCCTGCTACAGCCGATCTCACTCTGTGGGGTCAGCCCACACACAAAGGTTCATCTACTGTAGTCACAGCCAGTCGTCCTGAGGGTCAATTCCACACCCAGATGTGCCAACAGCAATAAGGCTCAAGTACAACAGGAGGGCACACACCACCCACACGAGCTTCTGGAGCACCCGGCTCAGGTGACCGGGGAGACTGTACCACTGGGCCCCATGCGACACCTGGTATGTAAGGCAATACTGTCAAGATGAGGAGAATTAGCAATCTACAGAATACAGAGAAACAACAATAAAGATGCAGTGAAAAAAGAAGACAGAAAGAAACATTTCTCTAACGAAAGACCAGGAAAAAACTCTAGAGAAAGAACTAAACACAAGAACTAATGGACACAAGCTATCTACCAGACACAGAGTTCAAAGTACTACTTCTAAGGACGCTCAGTGAACTTTGGGGAAAAATAGATAAACGTTGTAACACTTCAACCGAGACAGCAAACATAAAAAATGGACATGGAAATCATTAACAAAACTCAACTATGAAAAATACAACATCTGAAAAGAGTAATTAATAGATGGAATCGGCACCAGATTTGGTTGAGGCAGACGTTCAAATCAGTGATTTGGAAGACAAGATAGCAGAAAACACACAATCAGAACAGAAGAAAAAGATATGAAAAATGATTATGAGTAAAAAAAAAAAGAGAGAGAGAATACTTTAAGGGACTTCTGGGACAAGATAAAGTGTAACAGAACTCGTAGGGCTATCAAAAGGAGAAGAGAGAGACAGAAAGGAATTGAAAACCTATTTGAATAAATAATGACGGAAATCTTCCCTAACGTGTTGAAGGAAACACAAGTGTAGGAAACACAGAGAGTTCCAAACAAAATAAAGTCAAACAGGCCCACACCAAGACATACCAGAATTAAAACGCCAAAAGGTAAAGACACAGAGAGAATATTAAAACCAGCAAGAGAAAAGCAGTTAGTTATATACAAGGGAGCTCGCATAAGACTGTCAGGTGATCTCTCAAAAGTAAATCTGAAGGCCAGAGGAATGGGCAAGAAATATAGAAATGTGATGAAACGCAATAATTTACAACCAAGAGCACTGTATCCGGCAAGGCTCTCATTTAGAATCAAACGAGAGGTAAAGAGCTTGCCAGAGAAAAAGGAGGTGATGCAGTTCAGCCCCAGGAAACCACTATTACAAGAAATGTAAAACCACGACTAGAAAAAAAAGGAGGAGGAGAAGTAGGAGGAGGAGGAGGAAGAGGAGGAGGAGAAGACGGAAAAAGAGCAGGAGGAAGAGCAGGAGGAGGAGAAGAAAAGTGAATAATAAAATGCCAATAACTATGTACCTACAAATAATTACTTTAAATGTAAATAGATTAAATGCTCCAGAAAAGACATAAGGTAGCTGAATGGTTAAGAATGCAAGACCCATATACACGACAATCAAACTACAAAATTTCTGCACAGCAAAGGAAACCAACAACAACATGAAGTCACGAGCGGGTGAATGGAGAAGATATTTGCCAATGATATATTTGATAAAGGGTTGACATCCAAAACATATAAGGAACTCATAAACCTTAACACCAAAAGACAAACAATGCGATTACAAAATGAGAAGAGTACCTGAATAGACTTTTCTCCAAAGAGGTCACACAGATAGCCAAGAAACATACGAAAACATGCTCCGTGTCACTAATCATCAGAGCAATGCAAATTAAAAACACAATGAGCTACCACCTCACAACTGTCAGAATGGCCATCATCCATGAATCAACAAGCAACAAGTGTTGTTGAGGATGTGAAGAAAAGAGTCCTTGTGCACTGTTGGTGAGACTGCAAATCCAAGCAGACAATGGAAAACAATATGGAAGTTCCTCAAAAATTTAGAAATAGAAGTACCATGTGGCACAGCAGTCCCTCTTCTGGGTTTTCCTCCACAGAAACACAAAACACTAATTTGAAAAGCAATATGCATTTCTATGGTTGTTGCCGCATTATTTTCAATAGTCCAGATAAGAAATTAACCAAAGGATCCATCATCTTGGATAAAGAAGAAGTGGGACATATATATAACAAAATACTACTTGTCTGTAATAAACAATAAGTACTTATCGTTTGTGACATGTGTGGGCCTAGAGGGTATTATTCTAAGTGATAAAAGTCAGATAGAGAAAGACAAATACCACCTGATTTCACGTATTGGTGATATGCAAAAAATAAAAAATAAATGAACATAGAAAAGAGAAACAAACTTATAGATGCAGAGAACTAACTGATCGTTGCCCGGTTCGAGAATTGTTGGGGGAATGCTTGAAATGGAAAAAGGATTAAGAAGTACAAAGTGGCAGTTATAAAATAGTCATGAAGATGTCAAGCACAGCACAGAGAATACAGTAAATAACATTGTAATAACTAAGTACGGTGTCAGGGATACCACACTAATCGGGGTACCAGTTTACACATTATATAAATGCCTACCCACTATGCTGTATACTTGAGGCTGACATCATGGAATATCAACTGTAACAGAAATGAAAAATTTTACATTTAAGAAGCGAAACTAAAAACCTTCTGAAATTTGACATTTTAGTATATGGTTTAAGAACCTCTGCTTCTAAAATTAGTTATTATTTTAAGCAAAACATGTACTCTTCAATTAGATGAAGACAGTTAAATATATTCATAATGTAATGATTGAGGACATAGTGGAATCCCTTTGTAATATGGGTTTTGAGATAGAGAACTTGAGTTCTAAATTTTCAAAGTTTCTATTATTTTAGTCTAAATGATGAACCCAGAATACCTGAAACTAATATAAAATAATATTGAATGTCAACTGAATATAACTTAAAAAAAGAAAAAAAAAACATAGAGAAAACACTCACGCCTACCAACTATGTGATACCAAAATACAAAGTGTAATAAAATAAAAACTATATATTACATGCTACATAGTTTTAAAAACTGAAATGTATCAGGAAGATTTCATGACTATTACAATAAGTAAATGAATCCATTACAGATTTCACGTAGGCACGAGTATTATAAAAGACCCACTGATGTAATGTAAAAGTCACATTAAGATTCCTTACCCTTAACCAAATTGCATAGCTCCATCACTGTGGGAAACCTCCCAATAAAATTTAACTATCACTATGTATTTCCCAGCCCCTTCTTTTTTTCAGTCACCATGTTCAATACTTCCTAAAGTTAAGGGGAAAAAAGAAAGAGTGATGTCGTGAAAATGGCAGTGTGAGGTGTGCCTCTTGAAATCTTCCCTGGAATTTACAACAAGTTGAACAACTATCACTCCACAAAGGACTCCCTGCGCAGCAGACCGGCTAGACTAAGGGGCGTACTACTGCAATAGCCTACAGGTGGACAAATTGCTCGAGCGGTGGAGGAGAGAAGGGAGAAGTGCGGAGACGGGGCCATGCAGGCTCAGGACCCAGACCTAGCTTAGTGCTCCGAGCTCCCTGAGTCCCGGAACTAGTACAGCTACAGAAGAGGAAAGAACTCGTGCTACTAGGGCTCCGCTTATGGCCCACAGGGCTGAGAGGACAGCATATAACACAGCTGAACCCAACGTTAATGGCAGAGACCTCAGAGCAAAGACTGACGGAAGAAGGATGAAAACAGTGGTAAGCCCTCACTGCAGAGTAAAGAATGGAAGACTCAGACACTGAGACTAGCTGCCCCCTCCCAACCCTCCCAGAGCTCGACCCGCCCCCACCTGCCCAGTGCTAGAAGCAGAACAGTAGCAGTGTCAGATCAAAAGAACAGAATATTTGCAGTTCTGAGAACTGTGGTCTGCAGTCAAGGACTCACAGCCCAAGTACTTCCAGCAAAGAGGAGGGAGCTGTGGAAGCAGGACCCGCTGAGGTGGTTGTCACCACCATTGCTCTGGGCCATCTCTCACAACCCACCGGTGCCACCCCTGTCCCCACCTATCTGGGTGGACCCCTGCAGGAATAAACAGAACTGCTGAAATGCAGGGGCTCTGAATCTGGTGCAGGAAGAGCTTTGGAACTTCAGAAGTTCTCCGCATTTCCCCACGGAGGCAGGGCCTTGTGACCCCAGCGAACTGTTCACAGAGGAGACGCCCGCCTTCCAGGGAATCCCACCACTGTGTGAGAAGCCGGAATAGCGCACAGAAAACATAACACTACAGTGTGAGACAGAACAAACGGCTGCAGTCGCACAGAAAATAAAACATTATCCCAAAACCTACTGGAAAGCAAAAGAAAGACCTCTTTCTATCAACCTGTTGCACAACCCACTCCTATAGATGTCTAGGAAGAGAAATAATAAATCATCAATTGCCATGAATAGCCATGGCAACAACACAGCTCAGAAAGAAATTGAAAAGTCTCCAGAAAATAAACTTAAAGATATGGAAATATGTGACTTAAATGACAGAGAATTCAAGATTACAGTTCTGAAAAAACTCAATGAGATGCAAGAAAACACAGACAGGCAGTTTAATGAATTCAGAAACATAATCAAGAACAAAATGAGTATTTTACAAAAGAGACTGAAATTTTAAAAAAGAACCAAATAGAATTTCTGGAGATTAAGAAATCAAAAGAAATGACAAATGAAACAGCCAGTTTAGGTCGTAGAGTTGACCAGATGGAGGAAAGAATCGGTGACATCGAAGCTAGAAATCTGGAAATCACAGGGATGGAAGAAGAAAGAGACTTGAGACTTAAAAGAAATGAAAGAACTCTACAAGAACTTTCTGACTCCATCAGAAAGAGCAATATAAGAATAATGGGCATACCAGAAGGGGAAGAAAGAGAGAAGGGAACAGAGAATATATGCAAACAAGTAGTCGATAAGAACTTCCCAAACTTATGGAAAGAACTGGATCCTTAAATCCAACAAACAAATGGAACACCTAATTATCTCAACCCCAACAGGCCTTCTCCAAGGCACATTATATTGAAGCTGTCAAAAATCAATGACAAAGAAAGAATCCTCAAGGCAGCCAGGGAAAAGAAGATGGTAACCTACAAAGGAAAGCCCATTAGATTGTCATCAGATTTCTTTAGCAGAAACTCTACGAGGCAGGAGGGAGTGGAACCAAATATTCAAACTATTGAAAGAGAGAAATGATGAGCCAAGAATAATATATCCAGCAAAAACATCTTTTAGATATGAAGGAGAAATAAAGACCTTTCCAGACATACAGAAGCTGAGAGAATTTTCTAATACACGACCTACACTACAAGAAATGCTGAAGGAGGCTATTCGACCACCATCAACAGGGACAATTTGTGGCAACCAAAACATAAAAGTGGGGAGAGTAAAGGTCTGAACCGGAAAATGGGAATGGAGAAAGTAAGCATGCTGAAGAAAATGGAATACTCTAAATATCAAACTTTCTTTTACATAAACTTAATGGTAACCACTCAAAAAAAAATCCAGAACTGAAATACATAATGTAATAAAAGAAGAAACAGAGGGAAAAATCATAGAATACCACCACATAGAAATAAGAGACAACAACGAAAAGGCAAAGAAACAATGGAGACACAGTCTTACCAGAAAAGAAAAGATAGAATGATAGGAAATCCTCACATATCAATAATCACCCCAAATGTAAATGGATTGAACTCACCAATAGAAAGGCACAGAGTAGCTGATTGGATCAAAAAACTAAACCCAACCATATGCTGCCTCCAAGAGGCACATCTCAGCTACAAGGACAAACATAGACTCAACGTGAAAGGATGGAAATTGACACTCCAAGCAAATGGTATCCAGAGAAAGTCAGGTGTAACCATACTGATTGATATCAGATGAAACAGACTTCAGGATAAAAAAGGTAACAAGAGACAAAGATGGACATTTCATAGTGATGAAGGGGACTATACAACAAGAAGACATAACAGTCATCAATATTTCTGCCCCCAATCAGGGAGCACCAAGATATACCAAGAAACTACTAACAGAACTAAAGGGAGAAATTGACCAAAACACAATTATACTAGGGGACTTAAATACATCATTGACAGCTATGGATAGATCATTCAAACAAAATAAATAAATAAATAGCAGCCTTAAATGACACATTAGATGAACTAGACATAATTGACATTTATAGAGCACTTCATCCTAAAACATCAGACTAAACATTCTTTTCGAGTGTACATGGAACATTCTCAAAGATAAATCATCTATTGGGACACAAAACTAGCCTCAGCAAATTTAAGAAGACTGAAATCATACCAAACATATTCTCTGATCACAAGGCTTTGAAATTGGATATCAACTGCAAAAAGAAAGCAGGAAAAACCACTAATACATAGAGATTAAACAACATACTTTTAAAGAACGACCTGGTCAAAGAAGAAATAAGAGGATAGATCAAAAGATACACAGAAGAGTGACATCATAGGAATGGCAGCAGCGAAGAGTGACATCATAGGAATGGCAGCAGCGAAGAGTGACATCATAGGAATGGCAGCACTCTTCTATGTATCTTTTGATCTATCCTCTTATTTCTTCTTTGACCAGGTCAATGGACTCTGCTCATCACACAGAAAAGGTAAGAGACTCGTTCGAGGATTACTTGAAGCTGGGCAAATTGGGCGAGCAGGGGAAGACAGAAGGGGGCGGAGTGGCGACCTCAGCCCGCATCTGCGGCTGTGGAGACACAGAGGATCCCAGGACAGAACAGAGACCACAAGAGCCAAGACATAGGCTCTTTCCCTGCATCCCACAGCTGATCTCTCCTGCCAAGAGAGCAGCATATCCAGCATTTGAGGCAGTCACCTCAGCTGAGACCTCCAGCTGGGCCCTAGGTCGGACAAAGGACATGATCAACACACCTGGGCCCCTCCGCCCACTCTCCCAATCCTACCCCTGCCTTTCCAGAGACTCACGCTGGCCCCTGAACTGAAGAGCAGTGTCAGTTTACAGAGGAGTCAGAGCACTCAGGATCTGGGAGGACCCGGTTTGCAGCTCTGACTCAGGGAAGAGGCTGGGAAGAGTGTGACGCTACTGGGTTGGGAGAGAGAAGACTCCTCCATCTCCAGCTCTCACCTTTTCTGGCCTGCCTAGGGCAGGGCAATTACAACTGCGGAGGCACTCCCAGGGATCAGCAGTAGGCGGCAGACGCAGCTCTGGGCTTTCATCAACTCAGAAATCTCCTGCCCTCCACACACACATAGGGAAGAAGTACCCTAAGACTCAGGAGACCTGGGCACAGGGCTGGCTGTGTTACTCTCAGTGCGCATATGTGCAGGCAAGAGAGGAAAATGCACTCACTTTGTAAAAACTGACATCCAGAATTTATGGCACCACACATCTAAAACTGCCGTCCCAGGGTCACTCTGGGCACCAGGTGAGCGTCTCTGCCTGCCCACGACGCAGAGGACTCTTTGGTACAGGAGAGGACAACCTGGAGATTACTTGGTAGGCTTAAGCAAAGACTGACGCTGCTTTTTTGGTTTTGTTTTGTTTGTGTATTTTTGATATTTTTGCCGGTGTTGAGTGTGGGTTATCAGTTGTTTTTACATGGGTGTATTTGTTTTTTCTTTGCTGTTGGTGTTGCTGTTGTGCTGGGTGATTTGCTTTGTTCTGAAATTGCCCTACACCAGGGCCCAGCTCAAGAGGCACAAGATTCAAAACACCCTGAGGCCGACTCCAGACCAAGTTAGAGTATTATCGGGTTTGACCTACAAGTGACACACCCAGAAGGAATTCTCTACAGGCACAAGAGCCCATAGGGGCCAAGCCTCATGTGAGCAGTCCACCCTCACTCAGCAGAACTACCACTGTGGGCAGAGCCAAGATTCACAACTAGGCAGCCTAGGAGTCAATCCCACCTACTGACCAGCCAAAAGCAATTAAAGATCAACTTTAACAGGACAATATACACAAAACGAGAGTCACCTTTGGTGCACACGCAGAGGAGAAGAAGGAAGTCATGCAAGTCAAATATAAAGGACGCATACTACGTAAGATAACCAATAAAAACAAAGACCCATAAGGGACCTACCTAATACATCAAAGCAAACACAGAGAGTCAGCCAGAATGGGGAAACAAAGAAACATGTCCCAAATAAAAGAACAGAAGAAACCTCCAGAATTGGAACCAAATGAAATACAGGTAACCAACCTGTCAGAGACAGATTTCAGAACACTGATGATAAGAATACTGAAGGGGTTTAGTGACGACATAAAGAAGGATGGAGAAATCATAATGAACAACCAGTTAGAACTAAGGAATACAATAACTGAAATAAAGAACCCATTTGAAGGAATTACAGCAGGCTAGATGAAGCAGAGGATCGAATCAGCGACATGAAGACAAGTCAGCAGAGATCACCCACATGGAACAACAAAAAGAAAAAAGAGTAAAAAACAACGAAAATGGCTTAAGAGTCCTCTGGGATAACATCAAGCGCAACAACATGCGCATCACAGGAATACCAGAAGGTGAAGAAAGGAAGCAAGGGATCGAGAACATATTTGAAGTTATAATGTCTGAAAACTTCCCTAACCTGGTGAAGGAAACCGACGTATAACTCCAGGAAGTGCAGAGAGTTCCAACCAGGATAAACCCAAACAGGCCCACACCAAGACACATTACAGTTAACACGGTAAAGATTAAAGACAAAGACAGAATCCTAAAAGCAGCAAGAGAAAGATAGCAAGTTAAATACAAGGGAACTCCTGTAAGACTATCAAATGACTTTTCTACAGAAACATTGCAGGCCAGGAGGGAGGGGCAGGAGGTACTCACAATGATGAAAAACAAGGGCCTACAACCTAGATTGCTTTATCCAGCAAGGCTATCATTTAAAATTGAAGGAGAGATAAAGAGCTTCCCAGAAAAGAATAAGCTAAAGGAATTTATTACCACTAAGGCAGCATCGCAGGAAATATTAAAAGGGCTTCTGTAAACAGAAGAAAGATGAAAACAATCTAACGACAAATTTAAAAATGGCAATAACTATGTACCTATCAATAATCACTTTAAATGCAAACGGATTATATGCTCCAATCAAGAGACATAGGGTGGCTGAGTGGATAAGAAAGCAAGACCCTTGTATATGCTGTATACAAGAGACTCACCTCAGATCAAAAGACACACACAGGCTGAAAGTGACGGCTTGGAGTAAGATATTTCATGCAAACAGAAATGAGAAAAAAGCTGGAGTTGCAATACTTATATCTGACAAAATAGACTTTAAACTGAAGAATATATTAAAAGACAAAGATGGGCACTATACATAATAAAGGAATTGGTCCGACAAGAGTACATAACCCTAGTAAACATCTATGCACCCAACATAGGAGCACCTAAATATATAAAACAGATATTTACTGACATAGTGACAGAACTCAACAGTAATATTATCATAGTAGGGGACTTCAACACACCTCTGACAAGGGACAGGTATTCCAGACAGAAAATCAATATGGAAACAATGGCCTTAAATGACACATTGGACCATTTGTATTTAATCAACATTTTCAGAGAATTTCACCCCAAAGCTGCAGAATACACGTTCTTCTCAAGCGCACACGGGACATTTTCCAAGGTACACCACGTGTTAGGCCAGAAAACAAGTCTTGATTAATGTAAGAAAATTGAAATCATACCAATTGTCTTCTCTGACCACAGCGCTATAAAATCAGAAATCAACTACAGGAAAAAAACTGGAAGACAGACAAATTCATGGAGCCTGAATAACATGTTACTAAATAACGAATGGATCAACAATGAGATCAAGGAAGAAATCAAAACATGTCTCGAGACAAATGAAAATCAAACCATGGCAAACCAAATCTATGGGATGCAGCGAAAACAGTCCTAGGAGGGAAATTCACAGCATTGCAGGCCTACCTAAAGAAACAAAAAAAATCACTAATCAACAGTTTATTTTCACACTTAAGGGATCAGGACAAAGAACAGAAAAATAACCGCAAAGGGAGTACAAAGAGGGACATAATAAAGGTCAGAGCGGAAATAAATGAAATAGAAACCAGAAAAACAATAAAAAACATCAATGAATCCAAGATTTGTTTTTTAGACAAAATAAACAAAGTCAACAAACCTTTAGCCAGACTTATCAAAAAGAGAGAGAGAGAGGACCCAAATTAATAAAATCAGAAATGAAAGAGGAGAAGTGACAACAGACACCACAGAAATACAAAAATATTTAAGAAATTACTATCAGCATGTATATGCCAACAAATTAGACAATCTGGAAGAAATGGAAAATTTTCTAGAAGCATACATCCTTCCAAGGCTAACTCAAGAAGAAACGGAAAACCTGAATAGACTGATTACCACCAGGGAAGTTGAATCAGTAATCAACAAGATCCCAACAAACAAAAGTGCTGGACCAGATGGCTTTACAGGTGAATTTTACAAAACATTCAAAAAAGAATTATCACCTATTCTCCTCAAGCTATTCCAAAAAATTCAGAAGGAAGGAAGGCTCCCAAAACCTTTTTACGAGGCCACTATCACTCTGATCCCCAAATCAGACAAAGACACTACAAAAAACACACAAACAAACAAAAAACTATAGGCCTGTATCTCTAAAGAACATAGATGCAAAAACCCTCAACAAAATATTACTGAACACAATTATGCAATACATTAAAAAAATCATACACTATGATCAAGGGGGATTCATTCCTGGTATGCAAGGGTGGTTCAACATCCGCAAATCAATTAACGTGATACACCACATTAACAAAA
The DNA here is from genome assembly GCF_964194185.1 of Rhinolophus hipposideros. Taxonomy (NCBI): domain Eukaryota; kingdom Metazoa; phylum Chordata; class Mammalia; order Chiroptera; family Rhinolophidae; genus Rhinolophus; species Rhinolophus hipposideros. Next base: position 455,494 of record NW_027669000.1, read on the forward strand.
TAAAAAATAAAAATCATATGATCATATCAATTAGATGCAGAAAAAGCATTGGACAAAATCCAGCAGCCATTTATGATAAAAACTCTTAAGAAAATGGGAATAGAGAGACCATATCTCAACATAATAGAGACCATATATGATAAACCCACAGCTAACATCACACTCAACGGGGAAAAGCTAAAATAGTCCCCTTAAGATCAGGAACAAGGCAAGGTTTCCCACTTTCTCCACTTCTATTCAACATAGTGCTGGATCTTCTAGCCACAGCAATCAGACGAGAAAAATAAATAAAAGGCATCCAAATTGGTAAGGAGGAAGTAAAATTGTTATTATATGCAGATGACATGATACTATATAGAGAGAACCCTAAGGACTCCACCAAAAAACCATTAGAACTGATAAATGTATTTAGTAAAGTAGCAGGATACAAAATTAATATTCAGAAATCAGTTGCATGTGTATATACCAATAATAAAGTATCAGGAGAAATTAAGAAAAGAATCCCATTTACAATTGCTTCAAAGACTATAAAATACCTGGGAATAAATTTAATGAAAGAAGTAAAACATCTATACTCAGAAAATTATAAGACACTGAAGAAAGAAATTAAAGAGGATACAAATAGATGGAAGCACATAATATGCTCATGGATAAGAAGAATTAATAGAGTGAAAATGTCCATACTGCCTAAGGCAACATACGAATTCAACGCAATTTCTATCATATTACCAAGGGTGGTTTTCACAGGAATAGAACGTATAATCCTGAAATTTATATGGAACCATAAAAGATCCTGGTTGGCCTCGGCAATCTTGAGAAATAGGAATAAAGTGGGAGGTATAACGATACCTGACATCAAATTATACTACAAGGCTACAGTAATCAAAACACCACGATACTGGTATAAAAACAGATACATTGATCAATGGAACACAATAGAGAGCCCAGCAATAAATCCATGCCTATATTGTCATTCAATCTATGACAATGGAAGCAAGAATTTATGGTGGGGTAAAGACAGTCTATTCAACAAATGGTGTTGGCAAAACCTGGACAGACACATGCAAAAGAATGAAGCTGGACCACTTCCTTACACGATATACAAGAATAAATGCAAAATGCATTAAAGACATAAGTGTAAGATCTGAAACCATAAAATTTCTAGAAGAAAATATAGGAAGAAACTTTATAGACATTACCTGGAGTAAGATTTTTACTGATACATCCTCTCAGCCAAGAGAAGTAAGAGAAAAAATAATGATGTGGGATCACATCAAACTAAAAAGTTTTTTCACAGCAAAGGAAACCATCAATAAAACAAAAAGGGATCCTACTGAATGGGAAAAGATATTTGCCAATGATATATCTGATAAGGGATTAATATCACAAATCTATAAAAAACTTACTCAACTCAACTCCAAAAAAACAAACAACCCAATTAAAAAATGGGCAGAGGACTTGAGGAGACATTTTTCTAAAAAGGACATACAGAAGGCAAGAAGACATATGAAGAAATGCTCAACCTCACTAACCATCAGAGAAATGCAAATAAAAACCACAATGAGATACCACCTCACCCCAGTCAAAATGGCTATCATCAATAAATCAACCAACAACAAATGCGGGCGGGGATGTGGAGAAAAGGGAACGCTAGTGCACTGTTGGTGGGATTGCAGATTAGTGCAGCCACTATGGAAAACAGTATGGAGGTATCTCAGGAATCTGAAGATAGAACTACCCTATGATCCAGTAATCCCACTCCTAGGCATCTACCCGGAGAAATCCAAAGCTCCAATTCAAAAATCTGTATGCACTCCTATGTTTATTGCAGCACTTTACACAATAGCCAAGATACAGAAACAACCGAAATGCCCATCGGTCGATGACTGGATTAAGAAGCTGTGGTACATTTATACAATGGAGTACTACGCAGCCATAAAGGAAAAAGAAATCTTATCATTTGCAACAACATGGATGGATCTAGAGAACATTATGTTAAGTGAAATAAGTCAGAAAGAGAAAGACAAGTACCATATGATCTCACTTATATGCGGAATCTAAAGAAAAGAATATGTGTATGAACTAATCAGAAACAGTTTTGGGGACACAAAAAACCGAGAGTTGTTAGATGGGCAGGGGGGAGGGGGTTGGGGATGGGGGGAAGGGTGAAGGGATTGGGGGGCGGCTGGTGACCACAGGATGGCCTCAGGGTTTTTTGAGAATTACTTTGGGGAACTTATTCAATAGTGTTTGGGGATTTTGTTGGGTGTCCGATGGACATGTGTCCTGTTTGGGAGACCACCTCAGGGATGCTGTGGATGCCTGGTCATGGCATTGTACACCAGAGACTGGACATTAATGAATGCCAACTATAATTTTATGTGTATAATGTGATGGCTCGGTGTGAGGTCGGGGTGGTGGTGGATGGGGGGAGGGGGGTTCACGGTGTGAGGGATGTAAAAATAAAATAAAATAAAATAAAAGTATAAAAAAATAAAAAAAATAAAACAAAAAGGGATCCTACTGAATGGAGAAGACATTTGCCAATGATATATCTGATAAGGGGTTAATATCCCATATTTATAAAATATCTCAGTCAACTCAACTCCAAAATAACAAACAACCCAATTAAAAAATGTGCAGAGGACATGGAGAGTAATTTTTTTAAAAAGGACATACAGATGGGAAACAGACATATGAAAAAATGCTCAACTTCACTAATCATTAGAGAAATGCAAATAAAAACCGCAATGAGATACAACCTCACCCAAGTCAAAATGGCTTTCATCAACAAATCAACAAACAACAAGTGCTGGCCTGGATGTGGAGAAAAGGGAACGCTTATGCACTGTTGGTGGGATTGCAGATTGGTGCAGCCACTATGGAAAACAGTATGGAGGTATCTCAAAAATCTGAGAATGGAACTACCCTATGACCCAGCAATTCCACTCCTAGGTATCTATCAGGAGAAATCCAAAACTCTAATTCAAAAAAATTTATACACCCCTATCTTTATTGCAGCACTATACACAATAGCCAAAACATGGAAACAACCGAAATGCCCATTGGTAAACGATTGGATTAAGAAACCGTTACAGTTATACAATGGAGTATTTCACAGCCACGAAGAAGAATGAAATCTTACCATGCAACAATATGGATGGACGTAGAGAACATTATATTAAGTGAAATAAGTCAGACAGAGAAAGACAAATACCATATGATCTCATATGGGGAATCTAAAGAAAATAATAAATGAATGAACTAATCAGAAACAGTCTCAAAGACACAGAGGAAAAACTGAGGGTTGCTAGATGAGGGGGTGGGGATAAGGGGGAAAGTCAGGGGATCAGAATGAACAGTTGGTAACCACAAGAGTGCCACGGGGATACGAGAGTCAATTTGGGGAATGTAATCAATAATTTCGTAAAGATTTTGTAGGGTATCCAATGGACACTTGTCTCATTAGGGAGACCACCTCAGGGATGATGTAGATGGCTGATCACTGCACTGTACACCTGAAGCTGAATAATGAATGTCAAGTACAATTTACATGTACATATAATACATATACATATTTTATATAATATATATATATATACATACTATATATATATATATATATCTTATATAAATATATATATTACATATAGTTACAAGAAGCGGAGTACAGCATTAGGAATAGAGACAGTGGAAATGTAATGGCTGTGTGAGATGTCAGAGAGGCAGTGGAGGGGGGAGGGGGTTATGACTGTGTGAGGGATATAAATGATACATGTCTAGCTATTACATTGTTTTGTGCACCGGAAACGAATAAAAGAATGTGAAAAACAGAAAAAAAACAGTAAACTGGAAAGGGAACAATGAAAAGCTTCAAAAAAAATAAAAAAACAAAACCTATCTTACAGAAGAAAAAAAAGATACATAGAAACAAAGGAAAATGAAAATACATCCTACCAAAATTTTGGGGATGCAGCGAAAGCAGTTTTAAGAGGGAAATTTATATCATTACAGGCCTATCTCAAGAAATAAGAAAAATCCCAAATAGATAACCTCATCTTTACATCTTATGGAGCTAGAAAAAGAAGAACAAATGAAACTGAATGTCAGCAGCAGAAAGAAAACAATAAAAATCAGAGCAGAACTAAATGAAACAGAGAACAAAAAGAGAATAGAAAAAATTAATGTGACAAAGAGCTGGTTCTTTGAAAAGATTAATACAATTGACAAATCCTTGGTAGACTCAGTAAGATAAAAAAAGACTAATAAAATCAGAAATGAGAAGGGAAGTTATCACGGACGCCACCAAAACACAAAGCATCATCCAGGAATACTATGAGGGACTACATGCCACCAAATTCAATAACCTAGAAGAAATGGACAGGTCCTTGGAAACATATAGCCTTCCTAGGCTGAATCATAAAGAACTGGAAAATCTAAATAGATCGATCACCACTAAGGAAATTGAATCAGTCATCCAAAACCTTCCCAGAAGCAAAAGTCCAGGACCAGATGGCTTCACTAGTGAATTCCACCAAATCTACAAAGAGGATATAATACCTGTCCTACTCAAACTCTTCCAAAAAATTGAAGAAGAGACAATACTCCCTAAATCATTTTATGAGGCCAACATTACCGATACCAAAACCTGGTAAGGATAACACAAAAAAAGAAAACTACAGACTATTATCTCTGATGAATGCCGATGCAAAAATCCTAAGAAAAATGCTAACAAATCGAATGCAACAATATGCTAAAAAGATTATTCATCATGACCAAGCAGATTCATCCCAGGTGCACAAGGATGGCTCAACATTCAGAAATCCATCAATGTGATTCATCCCATAAACAAAATAAACGACAAAAATCATATGATTATATCAATTGATGCAGAAAAAGCATTTGACAAGATACAACATCCATTTATGATTGGATCACTTAATAAAATAGGTATAGAAGTAAAATACTTGAACATAATAAAGGGCATATATGACAAACCCTCAGCTAATCTCATAATTCATGATGAAAAACTGAAGCCCTTTTCTCTACGTTCAGGAACACCGCAGGGCTGTCCCCTATCACCTCTGCTTTTAAGCATAGTGTTGGAAGTCCTCGCCAGAGCAATCAGGCAAGACAAATAAGTAAAAGGCATCCAAATTGGGAATGAAGAAATTAAATTGTCACTCTTTGCAGATGACATGATGCTATATATAGAAAACCCTAAAACTCCACCAAAAAGCCATTGAAAACAATCAACGAATACAGTAAAGTTGCCGGCTACAAAATCAATGTACAAAAGTCCATTGTATTCCTATATACTAACAATGAAATCTCAGAAAAAGAAAGCAAAAGAACAATTCCTTTTGCAATTGCAAGAAAAAGTATAAAACACCTAGGATTAAACTTAACCAAGGATGTGAAGGATTTATACGCTGAAAACTATAAGACATTTTTAAAAGAAATTGAAGAAGACACAAAGAAATGGATAGACATTCCATGCTCATGGATTGGAACAATCTACATAGTTAAAATGCCCGTATGACCAAAACAATATACAGATTTAATGCAATCTCCATCAAAATCCCAATAGCACATTTTAAAAAATAGAACAAAAAAATCATCAGATTTCTATCGAACCACAAAAGACATCAACAGCCAAAGGAATCCTAAGCAAAAAGAACAATGCTGGAGGTATCACACTCCCTGACTTTAGCTTGTACTAAAGGGCAATAATAATCAAAACAACATGGTATGGGCAGAAAAACAGACACATAGACCAATGGAATAGAATTGAGATCCCAGAAATAAACCCACATAAATATGGACAGACAATTTTTGACAAAGAAGCAAAAAGCATACAATGGAGAAAAGACAGCTCCTTCGATAAATGGTGCTGGTAGAATTGGAAAACCACATGCAAAAGAATGAAACAGGGCTGAAATCTGTCACCGTGTACCAAAATTAATTCAAAATGGATCAAAGACTTAAGCATAAAACCTGAAATAATAAACTGCATAGAAGAAAACATAGTTACTAAACTTATGGACCTTGGGTTCAAAGAGCATTTTATGAATTTTATGACTCCAAAGGCAATGGAAGTAAATGCTAAAATAAATGAATGGGACTATACGAAACTTAAAAGCTTCTGCACAGCAAAAGAAACCATCGATAAAATAAAGAGACAACCAACTGAATGGGTGAAAAAGTTTGCAAACAGTGCCTCCGATAAGGGGCTAATATCCAAAATATACAAGGAACTCATGCAACTCAACACACAAAAAAACAAACAACCCAATTGAAAAATGGGCAGAGGACCTGAAGAGACATTTCTCCAAAGAGGACTTACAAATGGCAAATAGACATATGAAAAAATGCTCCACATCACTAATCATCAGAGAAATGCAAATAAAAACCACAATGAGCTATCACCTCACCCCATTCAGAATGGCTATCATCAACAAGACAAATAGCAACAAGTGTTGGAGAGGCTGTGGAGAAAAAGGAACCCTCATACACTGTTGGGGGGAATGCTGGCTGGTGCAGCCGCTATGGAAGGCAGTGTGGAGGTTCCTCAAGAAATTACAAATAGAATTACCACATGACCCAGCAATCTCTCTCCTGGGTATCTACTCAAATAATCTGAAAACTTTGAATCATAAACACAAGTGTGCTCCAATGTTCATTGCAGCTTTACTTACGGTGGGTAAGACAACGGAAACAACCAAAACGTCCTTCGATAGATGAATGGATAAAGAAGTTGTGGTACATATAAATAATGGAATAGTATTCGGTGGTAAGTAAAGATGAAATAGGACTATTGCTAAATGGGGTCTAATGGGGTGATGGAAAGAGAACTGGCTGGCTGGTGACCACACAATGTGAGATATAGATAATATATTACAGAATTGTACACCTGAAATCCATGTCACTTTATTAACAATTGCACCCCAATAAACTTTAATTTAAAGGAAAAAAACCCTCAAGTGGTGATATATTATAAAATGGTTCACAGTGACACATTTTCCATTACAAACATAAAACAATGGTAGGGGGAACACTATTAAATTTTACAAGTGCTACACAAAACTAAATTCAGAGTAAAAAAGTTAATTTCACACAGGAGCCTTTTACCTTGGTACCAACATCCAAGAGTCCATCGTCTGATATAGCCCGTGAATCATTCCTGCCAGGTTTCCAGGAAAGACTTTAGGGTAAAAATACACAACAAAAACAGTGAGTGCATTCCTTTACAAAAACAACAAACACAAAGGGAGCAAAATTCAGCTATCTGCATAGGAAATGAAGTTTCTTGATATGATTAAAATTTAGACGATGTTCTAGAAAAGCTATCAGTTATCTATTGCTGCCTCCACCACTCCCAACTCGTGCAATATTTAATGAAGATACACTCTAAGTTTCCATAACAAAGAATGACAGCAAACATGTTGGCAACACCTGAGAGTACCTTGTTTTCACCAAAAGTCCTGAAGGCTGAATTGAAAACGCAATTAATAGCTGACAATAGGAACCTGAACTGGGACAAAAGCAATGACCTAAATCAAGGTAGAACGATACACTAACCCTTCTCCATGGTCTGTCCCTGGTTCAAAGATTAATCTGTGTGGGTCAAAAACGGCAGTCTTGCTTCTTTAACATAGAAAGCAGTTACTAAACTTACCCCATTCCTTGTTTTCACTCAAAAACACTACAGTGAGGTCCCTGAAATGCATGAAATGTTTGCAGCTTACATGTACAAAAGTCAAAGAACAAATATGTACGTTGTTAGCCTCCCCACTCCCAGATCACTTGTCCGCACAGCTTCCTGGCAATCTCCAAACTTGAAAACTTCAGCCTACGAAGGCATAGACTCCTGAAACAAGGTTGGGCTCAAATGACCCACAGTAGGAGTTCTCTATTTCGCTGTTCCTGGAAAACAAGCTAAATGGAGCCTCAGTCATCCACTCCCAACACAGGCATGTTACCACCTACCCAACTCCATTACTGTTTTCACAATCAGTCCTCCCTCTGCCCAACCCTCCATCTCCATGGGAAGGACATCAGCGCGTTGGGCAAAGAGGTGGAGGTGACGAGACACCTGCCGTGGGCCATAGATCTATGTAGTTCAGCAATCTCCAGTGCCTTTGGACTCAAGAGGACCCCCTCTGTAATTCCGGGTGCAGGTGGAAGATACCACATTCCTACTTGCTATAAAGAGAGTGTTTCCAAAGGCTCAAAGGTTTAATATGTTTTCACACAAACCTTAAATTTTCCTGGTTCCTCCAATTTAACAAGCAAAACAGCAGCAACCTGTTCAGGCAGGACGCCCTTGAGACCCTTATTTTAATCTGCTTTTTTAGACAACTACCAACATCCTGTGTCCTTCCTTCCTGTAATTTCTCTTTACCTTGTCATACCCTACCATTCTGATCTCTTTTCCCTGATCTGATGTCTAATCTCTGCTCTAAGAGCCTTATTCCTATCCCAACCTGTGTTGTTCCTCTTGAAACGTGGATTCCCCTGCTAATTCCATTCTTAGCCTCTTCCATTGCATTCACTAGACCTTTCCATAATTAAAACACTCACCCAAAGGATGATAAAGAAGGAAGTGTACTGGGCTTAGAAACCTATACTAATCTCATTTCATCACTCACTGTAGTCAAAGAAGTCACTTCAATCTCTTGGAGTTCAAACTCCTCATGTGATCAACCACTTGACCAAAACATTAATGGCAGCATGAAGTACTAGGGGTGTTTGCAATAATTAATTGATAACATTCCTTCAACACCTGGAATTCTATGTATTTTTGGTTCTGTCTAGAAAAATGGAGAATACTTAGCTGGCAGAAGTGGAAAAAAATAACAGCAACAAAAAAACCCCAAGAAAAGCAGAGAAAAAGGTAAAAAATCAAGAAAAGTCATGGAAGAAGGAAGAAAGACTAGAAAAAAAGAAAAAACTTCCTAGAATGAGGGAAGCGTACTAGCTTAAATGGAAACACAGTAATGGGAGTCAGTAAGTAGAAAAATCAATGAAAAATATCCTCTCAATTTGTGCTGAATTAACACAACAGTGTATACATAGATGATCTTCACTTACAGAACAACGATTCGTCCCAAGAAGGGTACATCGCATTATACCTGAAAACATTTATCTGATTAGGTCTTGCTTATGTACAACCTGTGGTTCTGTGGCCACAGCGAACTGACATCTGCCCTCAACACTGATGGTGAAAACAAGGTTCTCGTGACTGCTGCAATTGTCAAGTACATTAAGACAGAGCTTGGGCTAACTAGGCTTGATAGGAAACTTCTAAATCACCACTAAGGCATCACTAAACGGGACTCTCTGAGGCCACCTGACTTGTACCTGAATCTTGAATCCAGTCCTGTCCAGGCACTTCTCAGTATAGGCTGAGGGACAAGAGAACGGACTTGGGAAACCAAGCAGGCTGAAGGTCACATCACATGTCAGCCACTTGGTAACTATGAAATCAGGGTTAAATTAATCCACCTCCTGGAACCATACTCCTCTAATGAATAAAAACGGCCGAACAGCACAGCTACTTTGCAAATCTACTGTGCCGACGACCTGGGATAACCAATGTTAGGCACATAGTATAGGGTCTAGCCCAGAGCAGAACACTCATTAAAGCTTACTGGCTTCTCTCCGCAGTCTCTTAGTTAACATGCAATTTTAGAAATCCATAAAATCCTACCTGCTTGCATGGTCGCATTGAGAACACTCATCCACTGTTAAAAGAAAAAAAATCAAATACATTGTAAATACACAATAGAAAAACACAGAACTTTGAAAGCATCAGACTGAAGTGATGAAAAAATATTTCTTTGGGAACATCCCTGAAGACTATAGTAGAGTGAATGTTACTGATACAACTGGTGGGCAATTAATACATGAAGAACTTTTACTTCCTCTCCTATATATATATGTGTGTATATATATTTATATTTATATATTCATACATATATACGTACACATATGTATGTACATGCATGTACTTATGCATGTTTGTATGTATTATACATTTATATCTAATGAGAGAAAAATAAACGGGATGTGCAATCATTTGATAGCTACAAGTCAAGTGCTACTTACAATGATTGTAATCGTTACCAAACCCATCGGAGTGAACGAAAATGGTATCAGTAGTAAAATCAGTATCATAAACTAACACGGTCCAATTTAAATAGCATGATTTTTCTGCACTTCTGTCATGAAGAGCAGTTAGAAGAGAGTCCACTTGTTTTGCTCTGACACAGTACCGCTGTGCCGCTCTTCAGTCAAGGGTATTCAGTTTAGGATGAAACACCCTGTCATTAGCAGCTTAGTCAAAGGCAGTCTACTTTGCAGCACGGCAAAACACAGGAAACAGACTCTTTCTGGCCCTCTCTCCAGTGCAGGATAAGTATGAAAGACTTTGCGATTCCAGTTTTATCAAGTCTAACCCCTGAGACTGTTTCCCTCCATTGCTGGAGAATCTATCCGGCTCACCTCATAGAGCAGGAAGGTCCAAAGAGTTATTGCTGTACAGCAGCGTGTGATGCCATTTTTCTCATCCCTCCCCATAGTGGCAAATGTGTATAGAAATCATGGTTTTTTACCTTGTAAGTCATATGTCATCAAATCCTAAGCCGATGAATAACAGCAAACAAACAAACACCCCCCCCAAAAGACAAAGAGGTTATCTTGAATAACTACCTTCAATGACCCTGGAGTTTTAAGTTTTTAAACAGTCAAAAAGATGGCCACTGTATGATTCCAACTATATGATATTCAGAAAAAAACAAAACTATGTAGCAGTAGAAAGACGTGTGGCTTCCGGAGGTTAGGGAGAAGGGAGGGCTGAGGAAACGCCACAGAGGGTATCTAGTAGTGGATCTAGTCTGGGTGAGACTGGAAGGGGGGAGACCTGTCATTATACGTTTGTCAAACCCCACAGATTGGACCACAGCAAGAGTGAACTCTAACGTCAAGTGTGTGCTGTGAGTGGTCATGCTGAGTCAGTGCAGTTCATGGGTCGTCGTGAATGTACCACCCGCGGGCAGGGTGTCAACAGTGAGGGAGGCTCTGTGTGGACGGGGACATGGGTTTTGAGGGAACTTTCTCTACTCTCCACTCAATTTTGCCCTGAACCTAAACCTGCTCTAAAAACGAAGGCTTACTAATTAAAAAAAAAAAAAAGTTTTCCACTGAACCTGCTATTACCAGATATGAACACATTAATGCTATTTTCAAAATACAGTCACCTTGAAAATGAATATAAAGATCCAGTATCAGAATATGATTATTCACCCAACCGAATGAAGCATATGAAAAGCCATAAACAAAGCAAGTGATTTTTGGAATACTTACACAAGAAAATCACTGATAAACGTGACTGAACATCTCGCTTTAGCATGCTGAATAGGGATGCCAAGTGAATCAAAATGGAATCGTCCCTGTACTTACAGGACAACTTTGATTCTCATTGTAAATCAAAAATCATTGTGCTGATTTTATTCAAAAGCTATATTGAAACATTAATCACACAAAAAGATTGTAATTGCCATGGTTATTGCCATAGTAATGTATGTACAATACCTTTGAAATACTCACGAAAAGGCAAAAAAGTAACCAGCACTGCAATTTTTAATGGATGATACAACCAAAACCAGTACCAAGGCACGTCACCATATTACTTGCTATTAAAATAAAATTTTAAGCTACACCAAAAATTAAGTCATGCCTATAACTGCTGTGCAGAAAAGATTTCATACAGCAGGCCTGACTGCTATCCTTTGAAAGTCCTGCTTGAATGGCTGGCCCTTGGCTGGTATCTGGAAACCTGCATATGGGGAGGGTTCCCACCATTCCCTAACTACGTGTGGCTCACCGTGCCTGAACTGCTTGTACAAACAACGTGGTTCATGCTGGACACTCGCTTTCCTTCTGGGAATCAGGAATGTTAGCACCTGCTAGGGGGACGCTGCCTATGTGACTGGCGTGCCATGAAAGCACTCCATGAAGGCACTGAGTCTAATGAGACTCCGGTACCACTAGACAGCATTTCACATGTGGTGCCAGAATTTAACAGTGGGGAATTAAGCACATCCTGCTAACTCCACAGGACATGCGTCTTAGAAACTTGCGCCTGGTTCCCTCCTGTCAGACACTGTCACATACACCTTTTCTCTTTGCTGATTTTGCTCTCACTGTAATAAATCACAGGCATTAGTACAGCTATAGGCTGAGTCTTGTAAAGTGCTCTAGTGAATAACCAAACCTAGGGGTGGTGTTAAGAATCTCTAATAAATAACATTATATGAAATTTTCATTCTTTGGGTTGATGCTTTCTACATGATTAAGGTCAGAAGGTGATTTTGCAGATTACCTATCATTAAATTTGTTTTTTTTTTTATTCTTCTTTTGCAGATTCCTGTAGAGCTAGATATATTTGAATAAAGGCATAAAGAGGATAAATGAAATGATGTCAGAAAATACTGTAAAACAAGCAACCATCCTATTTTAATCAGAATAAAAAATAAAACATCCTAATGACAACATGTTCTATCAGTTCCTATATAGCAAATGAAGAGATCACACTGTCAATTTTCTACAACTAGGTAGGGTTTATGTCCTTTTTATAAGAGTTATGAATCAATCAAGTAACTGGGATAATTACAGAAAAACATATAACTATCACTTGTAGTATAATAATGTACACTGATTATAGAGTTCCTTTGCTTTCTAAACTTCTTTATTGCTTATAAAACTAAAAACATAGCTCTAGTATGAAAAAGCAGTGGTTAACAGAATATGTGAAAAGGAAACAAAAAATTATATCCATGTAGGATGAGTTACCCATGGATATACCAAGAAACTCAACATTCAGAGGAAAAAAACGTGTCTTCCCTATTGACCTGCTGTTCTTCTCTCTCCATCTGATAATGTCCTAGTCACTCTTCTCATGTCCCATTGAAATGCTAGTGCACATTCTGGAAACCTAGGAATCATCTTAGTTTTCTCACTCCCCACTAACTTTTTACATTCAATCATCACTAAATTGTATTAACCATAACACTCTCCAGGCTCTGCTTTATTTTTCCACAGCCACTGCCCTAGTCAAACAGGGGCTCTTAGCAGATGGCTTTCACAGGGGGAAGAAATGAAACACCACCGACTCTTATTGTTGCTTCCTAAATGAATAGGATTTATTTTCAGCAAAACAAATGAGAAAGACATTAGCCAGCAAAGACCAACATGTTAAATTGAATAAATTAACCTTCCTGACTTTTTTTTCTTTCAAAATGGATGGGTGAAAAATATCACAATGGACTGATACTAGTCCAAGGAAGTAAAAGCTTCCTTTGTCTGCCACTTATTTTCATGTGCTTTTCTTCAATCTATCCTCTATGTGAGGGACCAGCAAACTCCAACCTGCCATCAATTTTTGTAAATAAAGCTTTACTGTAGCACAGTCTTGCCTATTCAGTTGGCCCACGACTGCTTTCACACCATGATGGCAGATTTGAGTAGGTATGACAGAGACCACATGGCCTAAAATCAGGCCCTTTACAGAATAAGCTTGCTGGTCCCTGCTTTATACCACAACCAGAGTGTCCGAATGCCGTCTCATCTTGTTCCTAGTCTGCTCAAAACTCTCCCATGATCCCTGCAGTAACCATTGCTGAGTCCCTGCCCACTTGCCATTTCTTCATCTTCATTCTCACTGGAGAACCACAATGCTGTGTGGATATTTACTGTCCCAATACACAAAGAACATGGCCTCTCTCCAGCTCCACAAAGAAAAATGATTATACTAAGCTAATCACAGTGACTGCTTTACCCCTAACTGCTGTGGGAACCAGCATGTGCTGTACCCTAGCCTGGAAATGTTAAGGGATATACTGGCAGCCTCTCAGTCTTCTTCCTATTTAAAAGAATCACATAGCTGAACATCACCGTTTATCAGGGAAACAGATATCAAAACCACAGAGCAATACCACCTCATTACTGTCAGATGGCTACCATCAAAATGGCACCATATAACAAATGTCGGCAAGGAAGTGGAGGAAAGGAAAAACAGAGCCTGCACTGTTTTTGGATTTGTAAATTGTTATATTCACTGGGGGAAACAGTATGGAGATTCCTCAAAATATCAGAAATAGAACTGCCATGAGATCTTGCAATTCTACTTCTGGGTATTTGTCCAACAAAAAACAAAACAGTAATTTGAAAAGACATCTGCACCTCTATGTTCACTGCAGCAGTATATATAATAGCCAGGATATGGAAGCAACATAGGCGTCCTTCGATAGATGAATGCATAAAGAGGATTTGATATGTGTGTGAGGTGTGTGTGTGTGTGTGTGTGTGTATACAGTAATACTATAACTGATATTAGAATAATTAACTCATCCTTAATATAACTGATATAATAATAACTCATCCATAAAAGATGAAATCTTGCCCTTTGTAACAATGTGGAAGTTCCTAGAGGTATTATGTTAAGTGAAAGAAGACAGAAAAAGACAAATACCTTATGATCTCATTTATATGTGGAACCTAGAAAAGCAAAACAAACAAAACAGAAACAGACCCATAGCTACAAAAAAGCAACTTGATTGTTCCCAGATGAAAGGGAGTTGAAGAGATGAACGAAAAAGAAAGTGAATGAGAAGTACAAACTTCCAGTGATGAAATATCTAAGCCACAGGGATGTAGTTAACAGCACAGGGAAAATATCAATAATATTACAGTCACTTTGAAGGGTGATAGATGCTTACTAGACATATTGTGGTGATAACCTCACAAGGTATATCAATGTCAAATCACTATGTTGTACACCTGAACTGATATAATGTGGTATGCCAACTATATACCACAGAAACGCAGTCCTTCAGCCTTTGGATATTGTCCTGTGAGAATATGATGCTTGGAGCCGTTGCTAATTAACCAGCCAGCAAATGAGACTTAAACAAAACACTGACAACCTCACAACTGAAACAGGGACAACAACAGGCAACTCATGGCATCACAGAACCACCAAAACCATCCTGGTGCCTCCTGTTGTAACCACTGTTAATTAGGTCACCTATTACCTGCAGCTAAACTATTCTAACTGATATATTTCCCAAGGCCTACAGGATAAGAGCAACTCCTTTCTCTAGAACTAAAGACTTTCTTAAGCTCGCCTTACCTAGGTGTTCACCACCTTCTCAACCATTCCCACAGCACGCTTTTTATACCATCAAAACTGAACTGCTTGTAAATCCTGCGAAGTTCACTGTGTATCTTAGCCTATGTCTGCAGTTCCTTCTGCCAAACCTGTAATCTTGATTATTGTTTCCCCTGCCCAACACGGTCCTGCCTCTTTATCTGGCCAACTCCCACTCACACTGCATACTTCCCTTAAATCCTACCCAGGTTTTTACAACCGAAATCATCATCATGGACATAAAGTGTCTGGCCCACGAGATCTGACAATTAGGTTCACGAAGTCATCCTAGAAAAAGTGCTGCATACCTCATTGCTGAATATCACTATGGTCACATTCTAAGTACTGCCCTTGGGAAGCTGTGCACCGATGCCAGTGCCTAGTCCACCCTTCAAAGCAATTTTGGAACTCTTTTTCTGGAATGGCCATCAGAGCTGTTGTTGTATTACTCTTGATGTCCCGAATGTCATCAAAATGTCTTTCTTTCAGTATTTCCTTTATCTTCGGGTAAAGAAAGAAGTCATTGGGGACCAGATCAGGTGAGTAGGGTGAGTATATCAATACAGTTATTTGTTTACTGGCTAAACACTCCCTCACAGACAGCGCCGTGTGAGCTGGTGCATTGTCGTGATGCAACAGCCATGAATAGTGGGCCAAAGGTTGAGGTTGTTTTCTTCTAACATTTTCATGCAGTCTTTTCAGAACTTCCAAAAACTAAACATGCTTAACTGTTTTTCCAGTTGGTACAAATTTATAATGAATAATCTCTCTGATATCAAAACAGGTTAGCAAAATTGTTTTGATTCTTGATTTGGACTGGAAGAACTTTTTTGGTCATGGAGAATTGGCTGACGTCCATTGTGCACTTTGATGCTTTATTTTAGAATCGTATTGGTATACCCAGGTTTCATCACCAGTGAAAACACGGCTCAAAACATTGTCTTGCCTCTCCAAAAGGTCTTGGCAACCTTTGACTCTCCTTTGCTTTTGTTCATCGGTGAGCCCCTTTGGATCTATTTTTGCACACACCTTTCTCATGCCAAGATTTTCAGTTAAAATTTTCCTAACTGTTTATGTATCGATGTTTACTTGGTCTGCTATGCTTCTCACAGTCAGCCAATGATTTTGACTCACAATTCAATGAATTTTTGCAATGTTTTCCTCAGTTCTGGTCAATTCTGGCCACCATGACGTCTCTTCATCAGTGACACAATCTTTCCCCTCAGAAAAATGTTTAATCCATTTGTTCATGGCCGTTTTCTTCATGACATTATCCCCATGAACCTGGACTAACATGTTCCTGATTTCACTTCCACTCTTGCCAAGTTTAACAAGAAATTTAATGTTTGATCATAGCTCTGATTCAAGCTCAGACAGCCTCGCAATGGCACACAAAAACATGCAACAACAACGAGCAAGACACTGCCACTCAGCAAGACACAGCCACACATCAACACAAACACAACTCTGAGACACTGATATACCAAGGTTATGAAACCTTACCGAGCTGTTTGTACAGTGCTGCCAATGTAAGCGCACGGTGGCAAGTTCTCAAACTTAATTGTCAGATCTGATACTACACACCGAATAACAAACAATAATGATAATTATAAGCTCTCAGTGGGCTCTGGCACCTAGTAAGCACTGTGTAAAGTATAATAAATAATAAAAATGACAATAATAAGAACACGCTCTTGGAGGTAGGGACTGTGGTTTTAAAATGCTTGTCTTCTACAACATCAAAATAACACTTAGTGCCTAAAAGACTCCTGACGGTTACACAGCAAATGGCTGCAGAGGCAAATAAATAAATAAATGAAAAGATCGCCCTTGAAAATTCTGTTTTAAGAAACCATAGAAATAAACCAGGGACAGCTCTAAAGTCTTAGGGGCACATTAAAGATCAAATTCCGTTTCATCTCTGTGTTTCCTATAACTTGCAAAACCACCGACACAAGTGCTTTGATAGAGGTCTACTAAGTTAAAGGGGTCCTCGGGCATTTCAGATTGCACAATGTGCCACATTCAGTGAGCAGAATAGCGTTTTTGTCATTGTGAAACTTTTCTGTACTTTTATTATAATCTTTTGAGTCCTAAGTTAGGCTATGGGAACATTTATTATGATTATCTTTTGACTAATGGCTACAGAGCATATTATTCTAGAGAAATTACACTGTCATGACAACTATCCAACTAACAGAAGAAAACATCTTCTAATGAGGTCAACATGTCTCACTCTGTTTTGACTTATGAGGAAAAAAGGTGATAATAGTGAGACCTTGTTGGCATATCCACATGGAAAATAACCCATGCTTCTCAACAAGGCACAGCTTTACTGACTTGTATCAGTAGATACGTTTTAAAAACAGTCTCACTGCGATTCCTTCACACTGGCTAAGTTTTGCAGCTCTTATTGTTTGCCATTTGTTTGTGGGACTAGGAAGGTATTGTTGAGTTCCTAGTTTTAGTTACATTATGGTGAGACAAACCACAATGTAATAACAAGAATTCAATCACTACATGTAATCCATTTGCTGTAAAATTTAAACAAATATTTATTTTTACAAGTCCAACTTATTGTCCAACTTATAAGGTGATTATAGAAGCAACATACAACATACTAATTTAAAAATCATTTTTCTTATTTACACAAATATCATATGGGATTGTAGGGGTCATGACTAGATAAATGAGTTTCTTTTCTCTCAGATTTTAAATTACCTACAATTAACTTTTATAATAATTCTGAATACCAGACTTTGAAGAAAGACATTAACTAACAAAGAAAAAGTATACATGCAATATACACATTTTTTTTAACAGCTCTTTCAATAGCAAAACTTTCTTAGTCTTACTGTATGTCTGGTAGGACCACAAAGAATACTTCACCATTAAGAGTCTTACCTCGACTGTTACTGTCAGAAGACGTTTTACATCTCCTTTCCTTTTTATAATCAGAAATTAGTTGGGCGTTGCTATGTATAAAAGAGGTGAGAATATTACTGTTTTAATACTGACAGGAAAACATTTATCAAAACATGGAATTCTTAGAGTATTTCAGGTAATGTCTGAGCTAATATAAAAACTTGAATTATCCCATACGCTTCAATTTTGTAAGTTCTAAAGACAAACAAATAAAGAAACAAAAACTCATAGACACAGACAACAGTTCAGTAGTTGTCAGAGAGTAAGTGGAAGACGGGATAGTAGAAAAGGGTAAAGGGGGTCAAACATATGGTGACAGAAGGAGAACTGACTCTGGGTGGTCAACACACAATGTGATATATAGACAATATATTAAAGAATTGTACGTTTGAAACCTATGTAATTTTACCCCTACTGTCACCCCTATGTCACCCCTATAAATTTAAGTTAAACCCCTATGTCGCCCCTGTAAATTTAAGTTAAAAAAACCCATAGTAAGTTGCACAAAATGTTTCTTAAGCATGTGATTAAAGAAGACAAAAGAGCAAGGTGAACCAGTCATGCTGAGGGCACTACAGTTCAGTCAGTTAATTAGAATTAGCAGGGGCGAGAGCTGAGAACTCAGAAATCCTAGTTCTATAGCCCACAAGATCCGTTTTCGGGGAAGTCACCGCTGTTAGGCTCAGAGCTTTCCTCTACAAACCAAGCATCTCACTGCCTTATTTTACAGGTTGTCAGAGGATCAAATAGGTAATACAGCAAAATGGTAAGGCAATGGAATAAGTATTTTTGAGCTTTAGTTTTTGAAATTATTTTGGAATTCCAAATAAACCTAATGTGTGCTTTTCATAGGTTCTATTTAACATTCAAATGTTGCAGTTTACAGAAAATGTTTTTAATTTTGGTTATCAGCTACTCTCTTTATGGTTTGTAATTCAGTACATCTCAGCTATTATGTAATTTGTAATTAAATGCGTTTAGAAATATGTTACCTGAATAAGTCAGCTAACAAAACTGCCCCCTATTATCGTAGCTAATCACACCAGTGGCAGAAAAGTCACAGAAGTCAAGACCTGGCTTGGACTACTTCCGTCTCATGTCTACCTGCTGAAACTCTGACCTCTCAGATCTTTCTAACCTTCCTAGGCATCCCCAATTTACTTGGAAGATAGAACACATGCACCCTTATGAGGCGTGGAAGGTGTGTGGCCATTCTATCACCAAGTAACCTCCTTTAGATCCAGAGCTTTCTGTTTACTGGCTTCCATGTCAGGCAAAACTTTAAATATTCTGAAACCTGAGGGAGAGTCAAGTCACTGGCCAGATTTTCATTATTTTGGAAAACAGATCACTGAGCCTCATCTTAACTAAGGAATCACAGGCAAGTTAGTGTCTACTACTCTGGGAAAGGCGCATGGGAACTTCCAGGACCTAAGGAAAGATACTCCATGGGATAGCAAGTGGCCTTGGGGTACAGATCTGGTAACAGGAGAAAGGAAAGTCTGATCTTTTCCTGCAGCATTACTGGCACCTCTCTGACAGCTCAGAAAGTTCCAACTAACATGTGCCGGCAGAAGACACAACAAGACACTCAAAAGGGTAAGTCATCATGGTGTTTGGGCTAAGATGTGGGCCCCGCATAGTTTTTCAGTGTTGGGGAAGGCTGTGTGTGGCTAAAGCTAGAAGTCCAGACTCCCGGGACAGGGAGCTGGTGCTCTGGAATAGGAGCTAAGGATGTAATCGAGCATCTGCACGTCAAGTTAAAAATATCGCCACTTTGAAGTCCAAGTGTGGAAAACCATGGACACAGAGGACTCGGGATCAGCAAGGGAACCTTGGAGCATAGGGAGTCATGACGACAGGACCGTTTCTATAGCAACCGTGCAGCAACACAATCGATGGAAACCAATGAATGACCAGAATGACCTTCCTTCCCTCTCCATCTAACTTGTGAAAGAGGATGGTCCCCCTTGGACTTAGGGAACACTCTGGCTTCTTGAAAAATTCAAGAGGGGAGCATAGCCATTAGCCTCCAGAAAATAGAGAATTTCCTGCTAAACTGTACAATTTACACCCCCAAAAAACTAGTTGGAAAAGTCAGAGAAGAGACATTATTGGTACCTGACACACAGGGGTTATGCTTGGAATGAAACGGAGAACGTGGGGATCCCTAAAGATAAAGGTCTTCAAAGTTCTGGGATAAGGAATCTGTCCCTTTGCTACGTCTCACACGTCTGACTGTTTGTTTGTTTTCTGGCTGAGGATGTCTACTAACTCACTGACATTCCCCCCCTGCCTGACCTCAGTTAGGACGCCTCACCTGTTCCCTAAGCTGTTCCCTAAGAAGTAACAGTGAAAGTGTCTGGAAGCCCAGTTTGTTGATAACTAGCATTTCAATGTACACACTTACTCCGTCAAACCCTTAGATAAAGCATATTCTTCAGCGGTCCATCCAATGTCATCTTGAGCAAAGACATCTGCACCTGCCTGAAGCAGAAGCCGGACTGTATTTGAGGACTTATTCTTTGCAGCAAGCATGAGGACTGTTCTGAAATAACGGAGAGACAACTTCACCCTTAGGAACTTAAATTACGTAAACAGCAACATTGAGAGACTTTACCAAGTTCAATATATTGCTTATCTGTAAAGAATTGACCATTTACATGCTTAAGTGTTCATCTTTGTAAATTATGTCCAAGGCTAAAATGAAGGGACATAAAAACAAAAAAAAAGCCTCTTGCCCCACTGGGTATTACCTAGAAGGTGCTAATTTAAAGTTCTCTAATAGCCAAGTAACTCTGCTGAGGTCACTTATCTGAAGTAGGTGAAGATTTCAATGAAGAATTTCCCGTTTCTTCCTTAGTCTTATATATGGTGCATCCAAAATCAGCTAGAAGTCAAGTAAGTTAAAGCTACTTGGCAGGCTCAAAACAATAATATTAGTACTAATTCTAGTAAACATTGTCATCGTTGAGTTAACGGTGCTCATAAGCATGTGCTGGGCACTGAATCACATGCCAGGTCATGACACACGACCATACTTGAAGGAGATATTATTTCCCTCGTTTCCACATCGGGAAACATGTTTGGTGATGACAGTAATGTTCCCATGGTCACACACGTGACACATAGGAAAGCTGAGCATTGAAGCCAGTCCTGACTGAACTGAAAGCCCATCTCTTTTTTAATCACCCATCCATGACTTGTTTCATTAAAGAAGTTTATTCAGTTAATGTTGTCTTTCTCCCTTCTACCCATACCAATTAAAAATTATTTAAAAAAACCATCAAAATAGACTAGAAACGAAAAAGGATAAAAACTGAGGAATATCTGGTAGTAGTAATTCACAGTCACTTAGGGCAAACCCTATAACATCAGTATTCCTTGAAGAAAACAAATTAAAGCAGAGTCATCCAAACAACAAAATCAACTCCTATTTACGTTTAACGTGCATCTTTTAAGGAAACCTGAATACACAGTAGAGGTTAAAAAAAACTGTCAGAGAGACTAAATCCAATATTGTATCATAAACTAAGTTAGAGTCCATACTATACAAAACTAGTAAAGTTACTGTGAAAACCCTTTAGCTAATATAATACCATGTGACCAAAAACTGCAATGACAAATGACATCAGTCGATATCATAAATGAATATGAATCCTGCAGGATACGGTTCTTCCTGTTCACCAGGCAGAATAATTGCTTTTCTACCTAACTGACGATGTGCCGATATTTTTCACTTTGTAATTATAGGTTAATCCTCTTCTTATTTATTTAATCTTTCTGACTTGAGTAACTGTTACCGCTCTAAAACAGTTCTAAGTTAAAAAAAAAAAAGAACAAACAAATGTACCTTTTCCACTTATCAACTGCATGTATGTTTGCATGTCTCTCGAGTAAAAATTCCACCATTTTCCAGCGGTCCTTATACGCAGCAAATAAAAGTGGTGTAAAATCAAACTGTAAAACAGAGAAAACAATTTATAGCTTAAAAAGCTAGATAGTTCTAAATTGAATTTGAAAACTCATAAAAGATCCTCTAAACTTGAACATACACTAGAGAAAGTAAATAAAAAGTAGCCCTCTGTGTTGTCGTCTGCTGCTCCTTCCCTTTAAAATATCCTCCTCCTTCCTCTCCAACCGATGGACTTCCACCTCATTCTCCAGAACTCCCTTCAAACACTGACGGTCCTGGTGCCAAGAACGTTGCTCCCATCACAATCTCTATCGCACTATACTGCAGTTATTTTATCGTTCCCCACCTGAACCCAGAGCTTTCTGAGGGCAGGGGCTATTCTTCATCCCTGTATCTCCAAGTTCGAAAACATAAATGTAAATGCTTTAAGTCGTTTTATTGAATTGATAACCTAAATAATTATTTCTGGGGTAGAGTTTGTTACATTATATTTCAAAGAATATGTACTTTAGCAGAAATTAATTACTGTGCCCCACTAGGAATATTCCAGAAAAATCACCGGTATTTGAGAAATATAAAACTGTGCTTTATATGGCTATTACTAAAGAAGTGTTTCAGGTCGCTTAATCCCGATTTGACAATACTTTTCTGTGGCAAACATGAACATTTGAAGTATCATAGAATTTCAGGGATACAGTTTGGAGAGCTTTCCAACAGAAGTGAAGGTTTTCTGCAGTTTATACAAACTTGCTTGCTTCTCTTCTATCCATGTTCTCAGGATCCCAGATGTCAACTTCAGGCTCTCCTGCTCCAAAAGGGTCACTAAGGAAATGGACTCTAAATTAAAAAGAGTTAGGCTTCAAATGACCTTTGATTGCTTATCTCTAAATGGTTCATGGGTTTTCTCCCATTATAAGACGATGGGATTTTATCTTGGCTGTTGGTAAGCTCAATGTGAAATTTTATTCTCAGTTACAAGTATAATCTTGGGACCTCAATGCCTATCTACTTTTTGAAAAAATCTGTTTTTTATTCTGGTTCTATTTTAATTGCTACTTAAAATTATTTTATAGCTCAGGCAAAATATAACTCCGAAATAAAACATCATGGCTTATCAGTTAACGTTTTAATACTGATCTATATGGTTGATTTTTAGCATCATGAAAGTGACTAAATCACTTGCATTTTTAAGGAACCACGTTGAGGAGGATGATAGGATACTGCCTGGAATATGCATAACATCTACAACTATAACCATCATTGACCTCATAAGACTTAAAGACATTTCAATGGGTATGATTCTTTATAGGACGTATAATGATAAAGGAAGTTTTTTGTTTTTTGTTTTTTGTTTTTTTAAAAGAAAAACAACTTAGGAATTCTAGCTTGAAAAACTCACTCTCATTCTAAGGTGATTAATACAGAATACGTATAATAAATCAATATAGACTGTCTTGAAAATCTTGAAGTGTTTATCAAAATATTCTATAAAACAGGAATCGCACACTCCAGTGCTTACGGAGGCAAAGAAGGTGACCCAAGTAAGTGAAGAACCCAGGTGGGGACAGTAGCACACTAGGGAACACATGTCTCATATAAGAGGCGCAGCCTCGCCACAGGACACCCATCTGTAGTCAGGGCTCAAGGGGACCAGGCTTGATTCTTTAGGAGAAGCTTGACATCCTTATTTCTTCATGAGTCTCCAAAACTTTCGATGTTCACTCAACATATGGAGGTAAACTAAACATATCAAGGAGCCATAATTAGTCCGTGGCCCACTTGGGATGTTTTATCTGCTGTTTCCAAACGTTTGTGTATAATGTGAATATTTGTATGTAAAATCTTTCTGTTTTTTAGTATCATATGCTTCATTAAAAAACTGGGCCCCAACATGCAATAAAACTGTCATTTAGACTCATTACACCCACTTCAAGAATTTTTCCCATTCTTATTCAAACCATAATCTATTTGTATTCATTTTTCAGATTGTTAATCCAATGGACAATTACATTATAGGACTGCTGACACTAAATTATTGACACTTCCCATCTGTATTGCTACTAACTTCATGGGATTTCATGTTTAAACCTACCATCGTGATTATGCCACGGCTCTATGAATTTCACAGACATACAGAGAATTTATCACAAACTTTCGATCATTGCAGCATCATTTACGGTGGCCAAGGAGTGAAGACAACCAAACTGTCCTTCAACAGATGACTGGATAAAAAAGATGTGGTATGCATACACAATGGCATACTACTCTGCCATAGAAAAAATAAAATGCTGCCCTTTGGGACAACACGGATGGACCATGACATTATTATGCTATGCAACACAAATCGGACAGAAAAAGTCGAGGACCATCCGACTTCACTCATATGAGGGATATTAAACTGAAAGCAACAGACGAACAAGACAAGGAAACAAAAACTGATAGACACAGACAACAGTTCAGTGGTGACCAGAACGTAAGTGGGGGACGGTGGATAGTAGAGAAGGGTAAGGGGGGTCAAACATACAGTGAAGGCAGGAGAACTGACTCTGGATGGTGAGCACATACTATGACATACAGATGACGCATTATAGAAATGTACACTTGAAACCCATTTAAATACAATAACCATTGTCATCCCAATAAATTTAATTAAAAACAAAGAAAAGAAAACTGGAGATTTACAGAACAACAGGCAAAAAAAGTAGGTTCACAATTTCCTATTACTGCAGGAAAACCCCACTTGCAGTAAGCATTTGTTGATCTAACAACCTGAGCACAAACAAACATGCAAAATTCTTAAAGGGCCCGATTCTATGCATTAGGAGACCACCCATCAGCAAATTTCTAAAGATTCTCTGAGCGCCAGTGAATGACTGATGGCTGAAAGGAAAAAGGTTTTCTTCTTTAAGCCAGCAGGTACCGCCAATGATATTTCCTTCCACTTCTCGAGCCCAGAGGTACAGACAGTTCAAAAGTCAGGCGAAGAGTGTTGGGAAGGAGAGAGCTGAAGGAGAATCACCTCTCACACTCCACCTCTTCTAGAGATTTCTTAAGTATTTGAGATCTGCGAATTGATACATTGCACTAGTAGTTCTTAACCAAGAGTTGTATCAGAATCTCAGGGAGATATTTCTAAACAACACATGTCCAGGCCTTATTAGCTTTCCATAGTCAAAACCTTCAGGAAGAGCCTAGCTTGTAAATGGTTTCCAAGTTCCTAGGGTGACTGTGATTCGCCAGCAGAATTCTAGCCGAGAACTAGTCCGGGAGACGATCCCTTCGGTCTCTTCTCTAGCCTAAGTCACCAATTTCCTCTGACATTGACGATTAGGCCAAATAAAAGTGGAAGAGACATGTCACTTATGAAAACCACACTTAATTTCCTGGGTAGGAGTGGAAACGGGATTAACAATTAAAATGCAACTTGATTTCATTATTACTAAACCCCTTACTTCTCATGGGACAGTCTACATTTCACAGCAGAGTTTAGACTCTTCCCTAGGTGGCTCTTTCTGCCAGAACAGATGACATGTCACTTAATTGTCTGTCCTTCCGTCCTTTCCCACTTAATTGCCACCTGTTCACTGCAATCTGGTGGATTCGGAGCCTTCCCAGATGTGGTCTCAGGGAAGTTTAAAACTCACTAACTCTCTCTCAAAACTAAGGATTATTATCCCCCAAAACTGAAGAGGACCTTGACTAAGCACATAAACTGAAGAAAAACAAAAATAAAAAGCCTCTTTTTTATTAATTAAACTTATTGGGGTGACACTGGTTAGTAAAATTACGTTGGTTACAAGTGTCATTTCTATGATACAGCATCTGTATGTCGCATTGTGTGCTCACCACCAGAGTCAGTTCTCCTTCCACCACCATATGTTTGACCCCTTTTTCCTCATCTATCTCTCCTCCCCCCTTTACCCTCTGGCAAATATTGAACTGCTGTCTGTGTCCATGAGGTTTTGAAAAACCTCTTCTTGTTATTTCCCTTCAATAGCCAAATTTCCAAATTGCCCTGCATATTTCTGATGGTTATTTCTTTTCCCTTTCCTTTTTCCCTCTTAGGCTTTAGCCAATGAGTACTAAATAGCTTTATATAAATCGTTTGTTTATAAAAAAAAATTTGTCAACAGCGGGAAGATTTCTATGATATTGTAAAATGCTTTTTTGTTTGTTTGAGTTTTAAGGTAAAGCCGATTTCAAAGGCAAATTTTGCCTTCCTACATTGTTTTGCATTAATTGGAAAACAACTCGGACGTGAAAAAACACTTAAAAAAGGAAGTGTTGCCTGTAACAAGTTTTGTTTTCACACGTAATTTGTCGTAAGTGCATAAAAGAGAGCTGTGCCCTCTACTGCTACTTTAGAGGTATCATCACGTAAAGTAAAATTTTAGAAAATTAAGTTCCAACTGTTTGCATTCAGGGAACACTTGAGCTTCCAAAAATGTAAAATTGACCCTTCCTCTGTCAACCAAGGGCATTCCTGCTGGGGTTGCAGTGGCGAGCAGTGATGTACGTCCAGGAACAAAAAGGGGTGAACGCGTCCCCATCACCTGCTCCCTCTGTACACCTAAAACCTGCCCAGCACCTCCACAAGGCTGAGCAGGAGCTCCACTCCGAGGTGGAGACCTCAAGGGGGGCCGTGGCTGGCAGAGTGGCTAGGAACGCAGGTGGATGCCCTTGCTGGATGTCCAAACGTGACTGGCCTTCCTGCCCTAATCTTCAGAATCCCCGAGGCCTGGGGTGCTCAGGGCCAGTGTCCTGCTGCTTCCCCTCCCTACCTGCACACCCCCAGCTCCCTGGCGGGACCCAGGCTCCACTCCTCCTCCCACCCACCCCCAGGAACACCCATCTCTTAGGCCCTGCCCTGCAGCAGCCACCCCCACATACTTCCCTCCCCCGGGGTCTTCAGTCCTTGGTGTGAGTGAACCTGGCACCGACTCCTAAGCAGTAACAGGACTCTTACAGGACAGAGCTGGGCCCTTTCTGTGGCCACCCCATTTCCCCTTCCTGACTTGGCTTTGGACTTGTTTCTATGGCGACAGGGCCAGGTGTACAGCATGCTGTATATATCGACTAGAAATAAAATGCTTGTGGCTGAAACACATGTATTACAAATATTGTGTAAATACAGTCTGTGGATCTATACCTCATTGGTTGCTTCCATGTCTGCCTGGTGTTGCAGCAGCAGTTCAGCTATCGCGGTGTTGTGCCCCATGGCCGCGTAGTGGAGAGCCGTGTTGTCACGGAAGTCCTTCACATGTGGATCCGCTCCATGCTGTAGTAGGATTGTTGCACACTCCTCTTCCTGGCACTCCACGGCCTGTCAGGATACGTCATTAAATAAACGGTAAATTATGGGAATTCAAAGTAAGCATTCCACAAGTTTCCACAATTAGTTATAGTTGATTGAAACTATTTCATTTTTATTCTAAATAGTTAAATAAAATCCATCTCCTGTTGACAGAGCTGGCTACCACATACCTTTATTAGAGCTGTCTTGTTTCTGTTGTCACCGAAATTCATCTGGCATTTTTTCTCTGCTAGAAGAGTCACCACTTCCTCATGGCCAAAGGCGCAGGCCAAATGGAGAGCAGTCCTATGAGGGTGAGAGGACATTTAGGACATTACAGGGCACTGTCTCAAACATGCAGCTCTGCACGCAATTGTAAACATGACGCGCCACTCCAATGCCTTCAGAACCAACATGGAGTTTTCTTCTGCACAAAGTACAATCAATATTCACGAGCTCTTGTTACTCGCCACACTAAGGACAGAGCATCCTATGTGACTACAGAGAGCATGCCCTGGGGAATCAGCTCAGCTCGGGTCTGATCCTAATTTAACTCGACCACTTATTAGATGTCCCTTAGCCTTTGTGTGCCTCCATTTCCTCATCAACAAAATGGGGATAAAAACTGTAGTTAACATCACAGGACACTGTTGTGGGCTTACATGGGAATCTATGCAAAGTGTTTACTTAGGTTCCTAGCACAAAACACACAGCTCAATAACTGTTTGGCAATATTATCAGAATCATTACCATCACTACTACTTTAAAAGACAACATTTCAATTAAGTAAAATGATATCATTCCACCTACTTTGCAGCTGTGTTTTAAGGATTAGGAAAGAACACTGTATTTCAGTGATTCTAAGATGCTTCTTTTCTCATATTTTAACACCTCTGACTCTGGAAGGCAATGTATAATTCAGAATGCCTTGAAAGTATAGTTGGAGCATTTAAATAATTTCTTACTGGTATTTACAAGAACGGGCATCCTACCACCCTAACGTGAAGTGAAATAATGGAAACACACCAGACCTTCCGCAGTTCTCATCATAAGTTGGCATCTAAATAAATGTTCATTCTTAAGAGCATCATGGGGAAAGAGGACTAACATCACCAAGAAATTCTTGTTTTGATTTTCAAGAAACCTGAAGCCAAAAGAGACTCAGCATTCAAGTGACTAGGGATGGCTCCTTTCATTGACTGTTTTGATTCATAGATTACATGAAAATCGGATGATTTCCAGTGATCGATACTCGTATTTAATACTATTGTACACTAGCTAAACAGCAAGTTTGGTCACTGTTCACAATGTCCTAACTGGAGAAATCCTTTTGTTTGAAACGAGGGAGGAAAAGCTTCAATGGATATTAGGTACTAATACTTCCATTTACAATTTTTCATTTCGCTCCTACTGGGCAACATAAAGTTTTTAAGGATGAAGAGGGCCTGAGAGATAGATTCTGAGAGTCCCGAGTAGACTGTGTCTGCTCCATAACAGGTATTCAGTGTATATCTGATGAATAAATGCATTGAAAGAAGGGATAACTACAGCTGGAGAGTTCAATGTTTTTAAACAAAATGTTTATAGTAATGCAGTACTTCTGCAATAGTAATAATCACTTATATGTGCTATTTTTGATTTCCATAAAGACAGAACCAAAATGATGAATCAAAAATCATTTAATATTATAGGTAGTGAAGCTCTATATAATAAAAAAATAAGTGTGTACAGAAATATAGATACATGAACTTCTACCAGCACAGATAAAAAGACTGCCTTTACTTTTGAAGAGGCTAAAAGTTGCCAGAAAATACCAATCTTTAAAAAAAAAATTTGGACATAGAAGTGAGAAATTGTTTTAATCTGTACAAGATGCATATTCCTGGGAATAATGAAATATTACCTGGGATTACTTTATTAATAACAAGCTGTTACTAGAATGCCTGTATATGTTCAGTGTAGAGATCAGATTTTTTAAAAAAGAAAATGTCACAGTACAAACACTCAGATATCAAGTTTGCACATATTTTTGGCTAAAATAACATCATAGTCTGTGTGTGTCTATATAATCAAAGGAATGCTTTCTCCTTTTCCAATCTACCAAAGTACATCTTTGCATGTAAACATGTATGTATTATCCATACCACCTTCAATGGTCTCAGGTAATTCCACCCTACAGACGCACTGCAATTTATTTACGAAATCCGTTGATGTGAATTTTTCACAAGACATTGATATTGTAAGCAGTGCTGAGAAAAGCAAATTGTATGTGATTTATCTAATTATTTCATAAAGATATTTTAGTGCTTGAAATTGATGGGTAAAGGGAATATATATTTTTAAATGTGGTACTTATCACCAAACTGCCTCTTTGAAAAGTCAGAAGCAACTTAAATTTGAAGCAGCTGTACAAGTACCTTGGTTCCTCATCTTCTCAACCTTTGAGGATGGAAAAGAAGTTTTCATTTCTTTTGCAACTTTAATTCCTTTTTTTTCTTTACCTAGGACACTAAGTATTGGTCACTTATAGATACACAGAAAGAACTTGGTCAAATTCAAAATTCGACTGCTTTTTTTCTGTTGATTTCAGACACTTCTCTATAAAACAAAGATACACTTTTCCCTGATATGTGTATGCTGTACATAATTTACAAGTACCTTTTCTTGTGCTTTGTTAGTATTATTATCTGATATACAGAGACTATTGATTTCTTATATTGCTCAACCAACCTTCTGAACTCTTGGTTTTTTTGAAGTCTTCGCCAACATAAAAAAATGTATAAATAGGAATTTCTGTTTTCTTCTGGTACTTTCCTCATTTCGTATATTTATAGTTTTTAATCTACAGTACATCTGGATCTTATTTTTGTGATATGAAAATCTAACGAATTTTCTCCAAATACTTAACAGGTATTTTTCCATCATTCATGAGTAATTCATATTTTCTACTAACCCTAAATGTCATCACTATGAAGCTCTAACATCCTGCATATATTAGGGTGTTTGGGCATTTTCTGCTATATTCCAATCATTTATCTCTCTTTTCAGCTCTTAGTAAAGAAATTGTGGCAATACAGCACCCGTTGACACCTAGAAGGGCAAATCTTCGTCTACTATACAGAATGATTCTTAATTTTATCACTACAATCAAAGAGCATGTGCAACCCAAAACTTTTAAAACCCTGAGAGTTTAGTTGGCTTATGGAAAACTGATAACTAGAGGAAGAGCACACACGGTGAGAAAACGAGTCTTCCTAGCCAAGACCACAGCCATCTTCCACTGGAAGCTTCCCTTCTAAGGCCCCTCAATAAACACCATACATACATGGGTGGACACTGATGTAAAACGGATACTGGGTTTTAGCTGAAGAACTTTTAGCCCACAAGTCGCTCTATTATGGGAATTAGTTTTCTCATTACGGACTTTTCTATAGTGTTTAACAATGTGGTCTAAAACTGTGCACATCAAAAGTAAAATGCTGCATATACTTCTTTTCATTTCTATTACTGATATTTAGTTAAATTGGTTTAACATTGTCAGTAAAGTGCTTTATAAGGGGAATTATGAGTGACGGGACCTTGAGAGTTTGTCCTGGTGCTCACCACGTGGGCCTGGGCCCTGGCCCCCAGGTAAGGGCCCCGCCCAGGCTGCGCTCCTCCCGGGGGAGCCGGCAGGTGGGCCCCTCTCCCAGGCCCCCGCCGCCTCCGGCCGGTGCCCAGCGGCCCCCCAGGCCCGCTCACCTCTTCTGCCGGTCTCTGTCGTTCAGTCTCTCTGGATGGAGCGAGAGCAGCCTCTGCACTCCGGCCACGTCGCCCCTGGAGGCAGCTCTGTGGATTTTTTGGAGATCTTTGTCTCGGATGCAGTACCCGGACTCCGAGGTGACCCCACCTCCGGTCTCAGGCTGCCAGCCACCACCATCGCTCTGGGGTCTCCTTCGGAAACCCAAGCCGGACCTGACCTTCAGAATCCCTAAGCCAATGAACCTCCTCATGGCCAAGCCACGGGCTCCAGAACCTCCTCCGCACTTCTCACGCCTGTTTTCTCCGCGCCCAGCCAACAGTAGCCTCTAGAGCAGCCAACTCCAGTCGCCACAGTATCCCCGCAGGACAGCAAGGCGGTTTGGAATCTCTCCGCCCAGAACGGCCGTCGCCAAGCAACGGTGCACGGGGCAGAGGCCGAGGGCTGCGCATGCGCACAGAGCCCCGTGGCCAAGGTCAAGGGCACCCGGAGCCCACGTGCAAGGCCCAGGCGCCTCAAGCTTCAGAGGTGGCCTGTGGGCAGCGCTGAGTTCCATTCGGACCTCGGTGGGCGCTGGCCCAGGCTTCTGCTGGGTCGTCTGAGCAAAATGAAATAGGAAATTTCATTTCCTGAATTAAGAAAACAGGTATGTAACAGGCAGAGAACTTGGGGGAAGCAAAAACCATAAATGAGAGAAGAAAAAATAGCTTTATGTACCCTAAAACTGAAATGTATTAATTTCGATTTATAAAACACAAAAGCATTTAAAAGCTTGATTTCCCAGAGAAAACTCTTGTATTTTTTTTTTGGGTGAAAATTGCTTTAATCAAGATATTTCACTGAATTATAAAAATATGATACTTTGTGTTTTTGATTTTTGGAGCCTAACCCCTTTTGTAGGAGCTCTTGTTTCGCATAACACGGCAGTTTTAGGGCCCTGGCAGCCCTGCCGCACGGGGGCCACCTGTGCACCACACGTCACAGGGGTGTGGCCTGCCTCTGAGGCCTCCGTGGCGCGGTTCTCCCGTGGGGATCCCGCTGACAGCGACAGCACCTCCGAGGGTGCCCTTCGCGGGCCTGTTACCTCCAATGACCGCGGAGCCATGTCCGTCCGCTCTGACCCAGGGCTCGCCCCCATCTGTCGGTCCAGAACGACCTACAGTAGAAAAAGGCAGAACGACAGGGGGGTGGAAAGGCGGACTTTTGAAAATCCACAAACAGTTGAAAGCAGACAATCGCAGCCATAGAAATGAACGAGAGCCGAGGCACTGAGACTGGAAAGGGCAGAGAAGGGGAAGGCGGACCCACAGAGGACTTCGGGGAGCCTCGGGACGCAGAGCGGCTGGCAGGCCGCGGGCGGAGGGCCACGCACCTGCGCCACCTGCGGGCGGCCGGGTCGCCGCGCGCGCCGGGGCTCCGGGCCCCGCCCCCGGGCACAGCGGGACGCGGCCACCTGTCCGCGGACGGCGACTGGGCCCGGGCGGCCGGGGAGCAGCGCCGCCTGCAGCGGGGTGGCGGGGCCGAAGCGCACGGCGGAGAGGCAGCCGGTGAAGCCCCCGCGCCGGCTCGCAGCGTGTCCGGGTCCGCGCCGGGGGGCTCTGCGGGCCAAGAAGAGGGCACACACGTGAGGCGGGGCCGCCGGCGGGGCCGCGGGCAGGGACCTCTCTGCGAAGCCTGGGCGCGGCCTTCCTCGGGAGACGCGACAGGGCCCCCTGTGCCTCGGCCGAGGACCCGCGGGACGGCCTGCCCGCCGCCAACTGCACTTTCCCCAGCGGCCTTCACCGTGACAAACCAATGAAATCCCCCGCCACTTCCGTTTTCAAATGATCATTAAAGTGGGCAACCTAAATGAGCAAAGTAAACAGAAACAGTCTCAGAGATATAGAGGAAAAACCGAGGGTTGCCAGATGCTGGGGGGTGGGGGTGGGGGAGAAGCCGAGGGGACCAGAAAGTGCAAATCAGTAGCCACAACACTGCCACGGGGATACATACGAAAGACACTTTGGGGAATGTAATCAACAATGCCGTGAAAACCCTGCAAGCGTCAGACGGGCACCCGTCCCATCAGACAGACCGCCCCACGGACGGTGTAGACGCCCGACCCCTGCAGTGTACACCCGAGGCTGAACAATACTGAATGTCAACCACAATTTAACACATATATAGCCACAGGATGTGGAGTACAGCATAGGGAATAGTCAGTGGTACTGTAACAGCTATGAACACTGCCACAGGGGTAGTACATGGGGGGCTTATCACTTTGTGAGGGAAACTCTTGTATTTTGAAACGTTTTATTTTCAACCTCAATATCTATCACCTTAGACCCAAAAATCTTCTTTAAAAATTGGAGTATACTTTGTACTTATCTGCTTTTTGAATAAGGCCTGTGAAACTAGAAATCTCTTTCTCTTTTCAGTATATATGTTAAGAAAGAAAGGAAATTTGCTGTTTTGCCTCAGGATTTCACCAATTTATTCAGTCTAGAATGGCTAGAAAAGATCCACATTTCCAATCCTTTCTTTAGTTGGTATTATATTCACTTGTCAATTTGTGACAACTGGACCAGTATTATTATAGCCGGTTTGATTTTCAAACACCTTTTTAAAAACCCACCTTAAATTTGTCACTTAAATCCTTCAGTTGTCTTTCCAAAGGTGAGTTTGCATTAAGTTAATCGATTCATAACTAACCACACTACTGACTGTTCATTTTTGGCAGTGTCAACACACTTGTCTGTACAATTATTTTGCCAATATTTGAGTATTTAATCATTTTTTGTCATTATAAAACTGAGTGGGAAATATAAAAATGAATTTACCAACACCCAGAAGCACAGATCATACAGACATAATACAATTATTAAACTTAGACATGATTAGGCATTCTGAGAAACATCCTTACGTTAAGTGAAACAAATTAAATATGTAAATCATTAGAAATAAATCATGGAAGATTATAGCTAAAAATCGAGGTAAAAATCGAATTAATCGAGGTAAAACCAGTAATAGCTCTGACAACTTTCTTGGGATGAAACCCTTACATTATAACACGTTAAGGCTACTATTAGGTTTTTGTGCTTTTAAGTTGCATATACATTTGAACCTAAAATGCTATGAACTAATAATCACTTCTCCGTAATCACTACGTAAGTTTGGCAGCTAGTGGAAAAAGTATCTACTATTATTCTAATCTACCATTTCAGAGGAAAGAGTCCAATTTTAGCTGTTGCGTTTTTCTGAGTTTTCAGAAATGGATTCCAGCAGAGAAAGACTATTTCTGATGCTCTGGAGAGTATTTTGGCCTTTTTGTCACAAGCACTGAGTGCAAGTTTTTGGCAGTGCTTCTATACATTATGCACCTCCTAAGTAGTGGACGTAGCTGTTTCCAAGTGCAGAAATTTTCGATCTTTGAAATTTAGCAAGTTACGATTCTACATGACACAATATTTTATTCTAGATGAAGAGTATTTTTCAGATTTTTATGTTATGCTTGCATAGAGTATTATTTTCATTATATTTCCAATATGCATTATTATGTAAAAGTTCAACTTACATTTTCTTTCAATCTGGGGCTTTGCTATGCATTCTTTTAGAGGTGTATTTTGATGAACTAAAGTTTTTAAAGTTTTGAAATCCCATTTTTCTTCTCTTTCTCCTCCTTCTCCATCTTCTGCTCCTCTTCCCCTTCGTTCTCCATTTTTGGTTAGAGCTCTCTGTGTCTTCTCTAAGAAAATGTTGCCTATTCCAAGATTACAAAAAAATTCATCCCTGTGTTGTTCTCAAAACAGACACCGTCTTTCCCTGAAAATAAGACCTAGCTGGACAATCAGTTGCAATGCATCTCTTGGAGCAAAAATTAATATAAGACCCGGTCTTATTTTACTGTAATACAAGACCGGGTCTTATATAATATAATGTGATATAATATAATACCCAGTCTTATATTATTTTTTGCTCTGAAACATGCGATCGAGCTGATTGTCCGGCTAGGTCTAATTTTGGGTGAAACACGGTAGTTTTGATTTTACATTTGATCCATAAACTTGTGTTTGTCAGGAAGTATGCAAAGAGATTCATTTATTTCCATAATAGTTTTCTGGTTTTTCCAGCATCATTAGTAAAAAGACTATCCTTTCCCTAATTAATTTGGATTAACTTGGTACCTCTGTCAAAGAATCAGTTGACAATTTATGTGTGGTTTTTTTCTAATCATTGATCTTATTATCTGTACTAAAGCCAATACCACACTGCCTTGATTATTAAAGCTGTACAGTAATTCTTGAAATTAGGTTGTGTGAGTTGTCCAACATTTTTCTTCTTTTCCAAATTGTTTTTGCTATTCTAGTTTCTTTAGATTTAAATATTCATTTTAGAATCACCTGTCAATTTATCCAAAAAAAAAAAAAAAGAGAGAGACAGAGAGAGAGAATGCCTTCTGGGATCATGACTAGTTTATGGTGAATCTACAGATCAAGTTGGAAAATAGCCATTTTAGCAATATGGATTCTTCCATCTGTGAAAATAGTCTATGTGTGTATTGACTTATGTCCTTAATTTGTCTCAAGAACATCTTATAGATGTAGGCATATTTACTTCCAAGTATTGTTTATTTTTATGGCATTTTGAATAATACTAATTTTAAGTTCCTTTCCCATGTTATTCTAGTACATAAAAATACAATTGATTTTGTAAACTTACCTTATATAGTGTAACTTGACTATGTTCATTTATTCTTGCAGATTTTAGTAGTATATCTATACAACTATGGGAAGGGCACATAAAAGCCATTTTATTTCTTCTGATATAATCTTTATTTCTTACTTGTCTTATTATATTGGTTTAAAACATCCAGAAAAACGTGGGAAAACATACTAAGTGCAGGATCACTGCCTTGTTCCCATCTCTATGGGAAACATCAAGTATAATAATTACCTGGAGGTATTTCATAGCGGTTTCTATCAGGTTGCGAAAGATTCTCTCTACTCTGAGTAAGCTGAGATGCTTTATCACGAATAGATACTGAATTTTATCATACAATTTCCATCCATCTTTTAAGATTATCATGTCATTTCTTACTTTAATCTAATTCTCTTTATGTTGAATGACTTCTTAATATGACACCAACATGGGAATCCAGACTGGTGCAGCCGCTATGGAAGGCAGTGTGGAGGTTCCTCAAAAAATTACAAATAGAATTACCATATGACACAGCAATCCCTCTCCTGGGTATGTACCCAAAGAATTTGAAATCATTTATACATAAAGACACGTGTGCTCCAATGTTCATTGCAGCTTAGTTTACGGTGGCCAAGACATGGAAACAACCAAAATGTCCTTCGATAGATGAATGGATAAAGAAGTTGTGGTATATATACACAATGGAATACTATTCGGCGTTAAGGAAAAATGATATAGGAACATTTGTGACAACATGGATGGATCTTGAGTGTATAATGCTAAGCAAAATACGTCATACAGAAAAAGCAGAGAACCCTATTATTTCACTGATATGTGGTATATAAACCAAAAACAACAAAAGAACAAGACAAACAAATGAGAAACAAAAATTCATAGACACAGACAATAGTTTAGTGGTTACCAGAGGGTAAGGGGTGTGGGGGGAGGGAGATGAGGGTAAGGGGGATCAAATATATGGTGATGGAAGGAGAACTGACTCTGGGTGGTGAACACACAATGGGATTTATAGATGATGTAATACAGAATTGTACACCTGAAATTATGTAATTTCATTAACAATTTTCACCCCAATAAATAAATTAAAAAAAAATATGACACCAACATTGCATTCCTAGGATGACTCACATTTGATCATGTCATATGATGATTTTCAATATTGCTCTGTTTTGTGACTACTTTGTCAATATTTGTTCCTGTGATGATGAGAGATATGGGTCTGTACTTCCATTTACTTGTACCATCTTTCTCAAGTTTTGATATCAGGGTTATGTTGCCTTCAGGA
The DNA here is from genome assembly GCF_964194185.1 of Rhinolophus hipposideros. Lineage (NCBI taxonomy): Eukaryota > Metazoa > Chordata > Mammalia > Chiroptera > Rhinolophidae > Rhinolophus > Rhinolophus hipposideros. Next base: position 492,558 of record NW_027669000.1, read on the forward strand.
AATGAGCTGGTCAATAATCCTCCTCTTCTATTTTTTGAAATTTATGATGTATAATTAAAATCATTTCTTTATTTTTCCCTTAAATATTTGCAGAATTCACCAGTGAAATCATTGGGGCCTTCAGTTTTTCTGGGAAGGCTTTGCATTTCAAATTCATTTCCTTTAACAAATGTAAGACCATTCAGATGTCGTGTTTCTTACTGGGTCAGTTTAGGTATGTCTTATCTTAAAGGAATTTACCCATATTCATAAGTGGCCATTAATTATTTTCTTAGCATCATTTTAAAGCTCCCAGTGATGTCTCCTGTGCAATTCTTGATATTGACCATGAGTATTACATCCTTTTATGTCTTGATCAAGGGATTACTGATGATATCATATTTTTCCAAGAACCAAATTTTGGCTTTCTGAATTTTCTTTATGATTTCTCCATTCACTAATTCATTGATTTCTTTTCTTTATTGTTTCTTGTTTTCTACTTTTACTTTAATTTTCTTTCTATTTTCAAGCTTTTTAATGTGGTAGTTCAAGCCATGGATTTAAACATTTATTCTTTTCTCTGAAAGCCTTTAATGTTACACATTTTGTTTTAAATGCAGTTTTAACTATACCGAGAAATTTTCACACGATGTGTGTTCATTACCATTCATTTCAAAATAAGTTCCTATTTCCCTTGTGATTTCTTCTTTGACTAGGGATCAAACAATGTCTTTATTTCCTCTTTCTTTTTAAAGAATTCTTTTTTTTTTATTCATTAGTTTCAGGTGTACAAGACAAGGTAATACTTAGACGTTCATCATTTATATCCCTCACACTGTGAACCCCCCTTCCCCCATCTATCCCTCCGACCTCACACTGAACCATCACATTATATATATAAAATTATAGTTGGCATTCATTAATGTTTAGCTTCTGGTGTACAATGCCATGATCAGGTATCCACAGAATCCCTGGGGTGGTCTCCCAAATAGGACGCATGTCCATCGGATACCCAACAAAATCTTTACAACATTATTGAATACTAAAGAATTCTTTAACTGGGCATAGAATTCTATGTTGGCATGGTTATTTTCTTTCAGTACTTTGAAAATGTCATTCCATTGTCTTCTTGATGTAATGATTGGATTAGAAGTCAGCCTTCCCTGTTACATAGTTCTTCTCAATAAAATCTGCCTTTTTTATTTCTCTCGCTACTTTTTGAGATATTTTTTCTTCATCATTGGTTTTCAGGAATTTGACGATGATGTGGTTGTGTATGATGTGTTTTCTATTCAGGCCTCTAAGGTTCTCTTTGAGCTGTTGAACCTGTTTGATACTTTCCATCATACTTGAAAATATTTTAACCTTTATTTCTTCAAATATTTCTCCTCCCTTTCTGGTGCTCCAACTTGTTATTTTTAGTCGGTTTATAAAATGGCAATATTCTTCAAGTTTGCATTTTATCATTAATGAATTTGAATGTGTTGATGCCTTTAATCGACACTTCTCTGTAGCCCATATTTTATTGAAAAAAAATGTTGTTTCTACCTATGGTGAGATTCCTGGAAAGCTCAAGGAAATTCTACTATGTGGAGCTTATGATTTATGCTTTTATATGTGAAAATGTTTAAATATTTTAGTCCAAATATTTTCGTCAGCATTGTCTTCATTATTTCATTGACACTGCCATTCTTAGGTAAATATTTTATGCCATAAAACTCAGCAAATAAGTTGTTTCCATTTCTGATTATCTTGAATGTTTTGCCAAACCAAATGGAGATGTTGCAAAATAACAGGCCTTTTCTATTTCATTCCATTCAATACAAATGCAAATTCATCCCCAGGAAGCTCATCAAAAAATTCTTCTCAAAAGGGAGGAAATTACAAAACACAGTTATAACATTTCAAACTTAAACCAGATACACCGAGCTGTCTGTGTTTAATTCACATCCTTCCTCGCTTTGGTAGTGACAAATTCAATAGCTTCCTATTTACACACTCTGTTTTTAATAATTCCAATTTGCTAAAGGCTTCAAAACTTTCAGTTTCCAAGGTGTTCCCTTCATTGAATGCTTTGATTAAAGATTCACAAATGGTTTTGAAGAGATTGCAGCAAAAATGAATAGAAGACGCACTCACAAACTACTTCAATACTACTGTAAAGCACTAGATTGGTTTTCAAAGTAGTTCTTCAAAGAACTACTTGTAAAATCTGGCTCATGCCAGACAGCCAAGAGGAAAAGTTCATACAGTCACGCTTTTCAATCAACCTCAGCTTAAGCACCAAATATTTGTTTTTTATTTGTTCATCAAGTTCCTTCTTCATGTATTCCGCAGATAAATCTTTGGTTCTCCATTCGTGTTGACAAATGATGCCTATTTTGGATGGTATAGGTCATTAATAAATTTCCTATGCAATAGGTAACTCTGTTGCCTTCAGCCAGAACTAGTATTCTACTGTTGTCCTGGTATACAACTCTAATTTAAATTTGTCCTAGATGTCTTCTTTGAAATGCATTATGATGATTAATAGGTGAATTATAAGAAGCTTTGACTGGTTTGATATACCTCTGTTTTTTACTTTCAGATTCTGCCAAGTTCTGGTCTACTCATGTGGATGACACAGGTGCACTGAACAGAATTCTCACTTGAATATGTGGTTAACTCTAAAAATCACCAGCTGATAAAGCACCTCCATTCCAGGTCCTTTACAGATGCTAGGTTACTAGCAATTCCCTTTCATCGGCAGTGGGCAGAACACTCACTAAATAAAATGAAGTGTGCTCACATACGAGTGGTTAGAGATACCTATCTCTTCATTGGACTCTTTATTGGTAAAGCCATGCCAGCCACTTTAATAAATAAGCCCCCAAGATTTTAGTGGCTTATTACAATGGAAGTGTATTTCTCCTTCATGTAACAGTCACTGAAGATGTGACTGGTCACTGAGCAGTTATCTTGCCCCTGGTGATTCAGAGACCCAAGTTCCTGGTAACTTACGTCACCATATTTCAAATAGGCTCCTCTGTTGCCTATGTCTAGATGGTGAACCGGACAGAGAACTTCTTAAAAGTCTTGGCCTGTGGTGACACATACCACTTCTTTGCATATTTTGTAATTGTTTCCTGGTCACATTCGAGTCAAAAGGACTAGAAAATCCGTCCTTAATGTGGCTGTCATGTTTCCATTTCAGTTTTACATTATGGAAAAGTAACACAAGTTTTGAATGACAGCAAGCACTCAATGTCATTGATTCTTACTTTCATGTATTTCAGTAAAATGAATCCCCCCGATGGATCAATACTTAAATGCAAAAAAGTAGGTAATTATAATAACAGAAAAAAAGAAAAGTCTGTCAATTATGACACAAAATCCAGAGCTCATAGAAGAAAAGAATTAGTTAATTCAACTGAAAACACAGCCTTGACAAGCAGCGATATGGGTGAGGCAGGGTGGAGGCTCATGACTCAAAAGACAGCAAAACATAATCATTTCAATATATAAATGGTTCCTATACATCCAGAAGAAAATCCCCACAATCCAAAAGGAAAACTGGCAAAAGATAATAGAAGATAGTTCACCCAAAGAGGAAATATGATGATTCTAAGCAATAAATTAAAAATAAAACCAAAATAATATGCCAATGGAACAAATCAAACACTTGACTGACTGACATTCTGAGATAGGCTATAGCAAAACAAAACCTTATACACTGTTTATGAAGGTGTCAATTGATACAACTTCTACAGATCTTAATCAATGGTTGTAGAAATTTAAAAAAGGGATACCCTTTGCCCTAGTAAACCTCTTCTAAAATTATCTCATACACACAGCTCTTATTCTCTAAATAAGAGACATTCATTCATTCGACACTGCTTGTATCAGTAAAAGACTCTAAACCACTCACAGGTCTATCAATAAGGTTATGACTCATTAATTTATGTTTCACCCATACACTGGAAAAATTATGGAGCAATTTAAAAGAAGAAGATAAATTTATATGCACTTACATGTTATGGTGAGCTCTTTGTACATCTTCGGTCAAAAATGTAATTTGCATATGCAAATAATTCAATAATATTTATGAAAATATATATTTACATATATTTTGATATTCCTATAAATGCATAGAGTTTGTGAGGACAAACACCCACTTTCTGCCATGTTCTTCAAAGAGAGGAATGCTATAGAAAGATGGTTTAGGGATAGATTTTGGATTTTTTATTTTCAACTTTCATTGTATATAATTATTTCTAACATATGTGTATATATTACATGTGTAGTTAGGAAAAATAATTCTAGTTAGAAAAAATAAATTAGGTGAAACCAGGTTCATTAAAGCCTTCACTGAGAAATATGCCACCGGATGAGTCCCATGAAGGAAAAAATATGTCAATCACAACACATGTCATATCTGTGTGATTTGTATGTGTTTGCCTGTGAACAAGCTAAAGTCTTCCAATAACGTGGATCATGTAAGACAGGCACACATATTATTTGCCTTTAAAATGTTCCTTGTATTAACTGGACTCCTGAGAGGACAGGCCACAGACACATATGGGGGTGGTCCGGCTACAGGACAAATAACGTGCTGCCCAACAGAGCTCCAGCATCTGCATGCAAGTAATCAGAGCTCAAACTGACTTCCTTGGAAATTCTCCCGGAAACTGTTGGGTAGGGTGGAGATGGGCAATATAACCAGCAGCTACTTTTGGTGATCTTGAGAAGATACCCACCAAGAAGGGCTCCTGATGGCTAACTGAGCTCAATTATGATAACAGAGCCTAGCAGCCATTTCTAAACAAGGGCCTCTCAGGCAAACTGCCCTTCAGGGAGAAGCCTGCTCTAAGCTGCGTGCCTCCCATACTGAACAGAACATTCTGCCTGCACTGTGTTCCTACCATTGGAGCTAACCTGTACAAAGGAGATCCTGGAATTGTATTTCAACCAAAAGGATTGAGCTGTTTCTTCTTTCAATAAGAGCTGGAACTGCACAGCTATAACCCCATTAGCATTTACACCGACCAAACAGAGTGGCTCCACTCTGACCAATTAAGACTGTGATTTTTGGACCAATCAAATTGAGATTTGACATTCTCATGGGCATGAAGACCAATCAGGGACCTGAGGTGGGGACTTCTCTCTGTATAAATCACCCCCTCCAACCCCATTCGAGACCACACTCTCCCTTGTTATTGAAGCCTGAGTTGACCTAGTTGGAGTTGAAATACCGAAGACATCTCACCAAAGCAGGGCAGACCAGAGCTGAGTGGAGGAGAGCAGGTGGAGTGGGCCAGACCAGACTGTAGCAGAGCAGAACTATCAAGCCAGAGAGGGGCCTTGCCCCAGGGCCATCTCAAAGCCATGCAGACGCACAGCCGTGCTGTCTCTTAATTGAACTGTAGCACTATTGAGCTTCACCATAGCTTTGCTGTATCACACTTGAGCAGTTTACATTGAATAAACTTCCCTCTTTCACCACACCACAAATTGTAAATCCTCTTGACATTGAATTAGCACCAATGACAATCAGTTGACACTTTGTTGTTTGAGAACATTGCCTCTCTTTCCAGGACATGATCCTCAGTCCCTCTAAGGTTGTGTAAGAGGCAGATCCCAAGCCCAGTCTGATCCTAGCTTGAAGGGAGCCTAAAACCAGAAGCAAGGCTAGAACCAGAAGCAAGGCTGGAACCAGAAATGGAGTCAGGGCAGGGAGCTCTTTGACAACCCCAGAGGGTTTCTTAGCAGTCGTCAGTCAGAACAGGGGTCAGAGACACTGGGGTCCTCAAAGGAAAGATGGGAGATCTAGAAAAAAGATTAGTATGGGAGCAGGGGCCAGATCCAAGCCACACAACTGGCCCTAAGTCACAGGTTTTGTAAGCCTGAGATCCAGGGCCCTAAACTAAGATGAGACCAGCATTGGGGCAGGGCCCAGAGATATTCTGGTTGTCAGAGCACAAGCTGAGCCCAAGCCAAGCAAGGAGCCAACTCCATTCCTTGTGAATACTGGTTTCTGGCCTAGTTTTAAGGAGGAGAAACATGGCCCCAGTAGGTATAGGGACGTGGCCACTGTGGGTACCACTAATAAATTGCCTCATAAATTCCTTATTCTGGAGAGGAAACAACATCTCTTGGAAAACAAACCAAAAAAGCATGAGGGTAGGCAGAATGAAAACACTCTGTTGTGTAATTAGTAGAATAAATTTTTTTTTTTTTTTTTGGCCAGGCCTCACAACCATAGATTCTTCTCCTTTCCATCTTGTCAAGTTGGTTCCTGGGTGGGAATATGCCCAATGAGAAAAGGATAGGGAGCAGGAAAATTCTTAAGTCACACATGCGGCCATGATGGTCTAATACATGCCTTCTCTGGGCTTGAATATAAAACTCATCCTCATGTGAGTGCTTTTGAAAGTTCTTTGGACATCTCTCACTGTTACTTCTCTGTTATCCTGAGAATTTCAACTCTTTTCTGGACAGCACCTCCTCGACCATCCCTAAGATATCCCCGTCCTGTTTGTCTCACACACACTCATATGTGATGGTTATTCTTTGCCTACATGCATTCACCTCAGACAGACCCTAATGCAAATACATCCTAGGGTTCCGTACTTATTGTTTTGCAGAGATGCATTTGAACAACAGTGAGAGGTTTTTAAAAGGTTATGCTCCAAAAGGAATTTCATTCTATGGCATGTAATGGTATATTGAGCTTCTAAACTATTTCAAAATTGTCTGACATTTTGGAAATGACAAAGCTTATACTAAATAGGTCAATTGACGATAAAATCTGGAAAAATCTGTGCCTCTCAAACATACAGTAAACTACTCCTTGCTCATGATCCTTTTCAAAGGAGATGTGAATTCCTCACCAAGCATATAGATGGTTTTCTAAGTGTAATAATTCTAATTGAGGCCTTCCATACTATGTGAATTGAAAATTCAAGAAATTGGCTATTTTGCTGCCAGTGATGTCCAAATCAGCTTGAGCACTGGAATTATATCAGTAAATTTTTAGACACAAGAATCTGCAGCTTCACTACAAACCTATTAAATCAGAATCTAGACCGCTGGGTTCCAGGGAATCTAAGGTTTTTACACTCTTCTCGTTCATTCCGATAAACTGCTTAAATGATTGCCTTCTTGGTAACTGGAATATCTTCAAGTCTATTCACTGAACTCCTATGGTGTTCCACCTTCAAATCTTTTCTCTCATTGTCTACTGAACATTAAAATATAGGTCATGTAGAGAAAGTCAACACCTCAACTAGTCAAGTCATGTCACGATACCCAATAATATACTTTAGTCTCTCCATTCTCTGAAAAAATTACATCACAAAATACAGAAATTTGAAAGATAGAATGAGAGTTAACGTCATATACAACTGTTGTCTTCATTAATCTTTCAGATTTCAAAATTTACCTTAGGTACTTTTATCTTAAACTTTTATAAACTGATACTCTAATTTAAGAAAGTCTTCATCATAATCAAGATTTATCGTAACAAAGCAATTTACTTTGGTTGTGGAATTTGTTGGTTTGGGGCCCTGGATTGAACTCACAACACACTGCAAAATATATCTGGGTTGACATAAGTGCACAAAAGAGAAGAGGCTAATCGTAGAGCCTGTTTCACCACAGAAACTTTAAAAAAATACATAAAATTGTCAAAATCAAGTCTGACAGAACTCTAGAAAACAAGCCAGTCTTTATATCAACAAAGTGAACACTAAATCTGGGAGAGAAAAAAACAACTTAAAAATGATAGAATGTTTTGTGGCATTTTAATTAGCCTTTGTTCCAACCCACTGCCTGGTAAGGACAGTGCTGGTGGTGGTCTTCAAGAAGGGGGCCTGTATTCCTGATATGGGACCCTTGGCTGTGTTTCAGAGGGCGCAGAACAGAGCTTGTTAACAAAGAGGTATTTGTATGTTCAAACCTGTCTGAAAGCTAGAAGACACACAAAGCATTGCCCCCTTTTGACTACTTCAGAACTCACTCCTGGTGAAAAGAGGCAGGCAGTCTGCAAAAGCAATTTAGGGCAAACTGTCAACCCACAGCCAGTAAGGACAAAACATTATAGATTGAGGCACACAATAGACCAGTGAAAGCCATGGGTGAAGAGCTAGAGAGGGAGTTTCTTTGTAAAATTGAGGTATTCAAAGGCACTCCTGTATGCTGGAAATTTAGACACACACATCCTCAAGGCAGGTTGCCTGCTCAGGAAAGACACAAGAAAACTCTAAGCTTTCACCATTGGCTGATCTCTGGGCTCAGTGTAGCAGGAAGGAAAGGGTAAGAAGCAGTTGTGAATGGCCTGGCTAAGCACTGAAGGAGTGCCCCAGCCTAGGTTGAATTTGCAAAGCCAGGAAAAGATTAGGATTTAAAAAATTTCTTTTTTTTTTTTGGCTGTGGGGCAAATGGGTGTCTGTCATGGACAGGACTCATTATTTCACCATTCCCACCTTCACCTCCATCCACTCATTCATACTCATTGGTGTCATTTCCACTTCATCACTTGCAAGGAAACACATTCTGGAAGCATAGTGGGAAAGGGCAGCAAGCAATTTCCTGAGATTCATGTCCGAGGAATATTAATTTAAATGAAAAGGCAGGGATGTGATCCCACTTCTAAGGAGCAGACAACATAGTGCCCAGGCTGAGAGCGCTGACGTTTTAAATCCTGGTTTCACCTCCCATTAGCTGAAAAACACGAACTAGTTGCTTAAACTTTCTAATACTTATTTCCCTGTCAACTGTGGATTTTATCAATACCTACCTCAATGGTTGTTATGGAAATTAAATGAAACAATAGCAGTAAAGCTCTTCTCACAGTGTGTGGCATGGTGAGCACTCAGTAAATGGTAGCTAGTATCAGTGAGCTCCTATGTGCTTTTTCTATTGTTTGAACTTCTTCAGATTCAGGACACATTCCACCTTCCATTGAATGGCTGCAAACATGTAGAAACAGATAGAATTTCCCCCCTAAAAATATTTTTAAATTTCTCTCTCTCTCTCTCTCTCTCTCTCTCTCTCTCTCTCTCTCTCTCTCTCTCTCTCTCTCCTTCTCTCTCTCTCTCTCTTCTTCTTCTTCTTCTCTCTCTCTCTCTCTCTCTCTCTCTCTCTCTCTCTCTCTCTCTGTTCTTTTTATTTTTATTTTTTGCTTCTAATGTTCAAGAAAATTTAGGTCAAAATACTAGCTGAAAAATAGCTAGAGGTACAGAGACTTAAGAGATCACAAATAATAAAGAATACAGACATGTAAAATAGTTGATAAAGTTCCTTAAACAAGCAGCTACAACCTACAAGTAACAGAAACCCTAGAGGGAGAAAACCTTGATTGAAAAGACAACATGATAATATTCAGGATGTCTAGTTTTCAATGAAAAATTACAAAGCATGGAAAAAAATTTGGCCCATTCATACAAAAATTAAAGTTAACTGTCATTGTCTCTGAGGAAGCACACTGATTGGAATTACTAGACAAAGACTTTTAATCATGTATCTCAAATATGTTGAACTAGTTAAAGGAAGTCATAAGAATAATGTGTGAACAAATAGAAAATATCAATAAAGAGAGAGAAAATATTAAAAAGAGCCAAATACAAATCCTAGTGATGAGAAGTATAGTAATTAAAATGAAAAGCTCACTACAGGATTTCAATAGCAGAATTGTATAAACAGAATAAAGAATCTGCAACCTGGAAAATAGACCTAATGAAATTATTCAATTGGAAGAGTAAAAAGGCAAAAGGATGAAGAAAATGAACAGAGCCCAAGAGTTCAACCAAACCAACATACAGTGGGAATCCCAGAAGAAGAGAAGACAGAAAATATAAAATAAAATAAAATAAATTTTTTTAAAACCATAAAGAGTTCTTCTCGTAAGCAGCCTGAGGAGACCTCTGAAAATGGTTCGCTGTTCGCTTGACTCAGAGAACCCCACAAAATCATGTAAATCAAGAGGTTCGAATCTACCTGTTCATTTTAAGAACACTCGTGAAACTGCCCAGGTCATCAAGAGTATGCATATCTGAAAAGCCACCAAGTATCTAAAGGATGTCACATTACAAAAGCAATGTGTGCTGTACCGTTGTTATAACGGTGGAGTTAGGAGGTGTGCCCGGGCCAAACAATAGGGTTGGACAAACAGTCCAACCCAAAAAGAGAGCAGAATTTTTACTGCACATGCTGAAAAATGCAGAGTAATGCTGAACTTAAGGGTTTAGATATCGACTCTCTGGTCATTACACATCCAGGTGAACAGGGCTCCCGAGATGCAGCCCAGAACTTCCAGAGTTCATGGGTGTAGAAACCCGTACAGGAGCTCTCCCTGCAACAGAGAGATGATCCTAACTGAGAAAGAGCAGATTGTTATTGTTCCTACACCAGAAGAGGAGGTTGCACAGAAGGAAATGATCTCTGAGAAGAAAGTGAAGAAACTAAAACTTATGGCCCGGGAATAAATTCAGCCTCACACAAATGCTAATAAAAGTAAAGGCAGAAAAAAATAGCATAAAGAATATTGAAAGAAACAACAGCTGAAAACTTTCCAAATTTGATAAAAGATGCAGGTCTACATATTCAAGAAGCTTAATGAACTCCAAAAATTATCAATCAAAGAGGTTCCTACCCAGACACCTCACCAAACTCTTCAAAGCCAAAGGCAAGCAATCTGGAGAGCAGCAAACAAACAGAGCAACAAAAAACGAAGTCAGTACAAAGGATCTGCAATGAGATGCACAGCATATTGCTCATCAGACACAATGGAGGCCGGAAAGCAGGGCCGTGACATTTTGAAATTGCTGGACTGCGTTCTGATTTAAGATGGCCACATAGGAAGATCCTGAACTCGTCACCCCCCACATGCACACCAAATCTCCAGCTGTATATGGAATAATTTACTCTGAGAAAAAAAAGAAAAACTAACAACTGGTAGAGCGACCCCTGCTCATTGGGTAAACAAGAGGGAAAACGCATCCAAGCGGTTAGGAAGGGCTGAGACAAAGTCTCGCCATGAACCCCACCCCCAGCACACTGTGCTCCATAGCTAATGTGGTGAGAGGCTGCCATATTGGACAGGGCAGACAGAGGACGTTTCGATCATCATAAACAGTTCTATCACACATCACTGCTGTGGAAGTTTCTAGTCCTACCTTTCCAGAATCGTTTCTGGTTTCTGAAAGGAATGTTTTGCTTATCTCCACGGTTTTTCTTTCACACCTGCACTGATATCACTGAGGTGACCCTTGCCTCATCAGCATGGCTGATATATACCAGTCCTCATTCAGAGGAATTAATTTCTTGCCCTGCTCTAGGTAAAAGTGTATGAACTTTGTTGTTATAGAGCTTTGTATTCATAGTCTGCGACCACCATTTTCTAACTGTGTGGCCTTGGGCAAATCATTAAATCATACATTACTTTCCCCTTCTATAAACTGTGAAAAATTCATACGTCACAGAGTTATGAGAATTAAATGAAATAACAGAAATTAAGGGCCTAATTCAGTACCTGCTACATGTATGTGCTCAATAAATGTGATTTCCTTCCATCACATTCCTTGTCTCCAGGTGTGACCAAGTTAGATAGAACCTGGCCTTCCAGGGGAAGGATTTACTGGTATCTCTGGGAGTTCTGAAGTTTAGAGGCAGAGTAGAACAGCTAATCACTCGGAGAAATCTAATATATGATTAAGACATGGGTTTCCTTGCTTGGACATCATAGGCCAAGATTCAAGATTGCCAAACAAATTATATAGGTGCTTTGGTGGTAAAATTGTTTAGGAAAACAGGTAAAGCCTCATTTGAGGGTAGCAGACTAGAAAATGTCCAAGGAAAATATGGTAAATGCCTCCTGAACCAGAATATTGGAAAAGCAAAATGAGCCAGGTGTGACATGTGTAGTCATCCTGAAATGACTCTCATGGGATAAACAGTAATTCTCTTTTTCTAGACCCAGAAGACCATTAGACAGGCTAAGGGATTTTTCAGTGATTCCTATGCCACAATTTTTCTTTCACCTGTAAATGAAATTGACGAAAGTGATTGACAGTCACTCTTATTCCTGAAATACTTGCTACAAGACTGTTCCATGATGGAGATTATTTATATATAAATAAAAAGCAGAAGGAAACTGAAGCACATAATGTTTTACAAAGTTCTCTTGTGCACACCAACCAAACATGAACTTTTATACGTGTGTCCAGCAAATTGTGCGCGCCCACCCGCCCCCTCAATGAGGAAGGCTAGCCTGCCACCTCAGTGCTCTCTGTCTTCCCTCTCAGCCATCCTTAGCATGTCACTCTTTTGTAGGCCAGTTCTCCTCATTGTCACAAGCTGGTGCAGCACTTTCCAGATCAGTCAGATACAACAGTATGGAGGGGGAGAAGGACTATTTCCCATGTGCTTCTACAAAGAGTGATATAAGTGCTCTGATGTTCATTGCTGCTTCATTTACGGTGGCCAATACATGGAAACAACCAAAGTGTCCTTCGATTGATGATTGGATAAAGAAGATGTGGTATATATACACAATGGAACACTACTGGGACATAAGAAAAGATGAAATAGTGCCATTTGTGACAACATGAAGGATCTTGAGATTATTATGCTAAGCGAAATAAATTACAGAGAAAAAGTCGAGAACCATTTAATTTCACTGATATGTGGGATATAAAACTAAAGCAACAAAGAAACAAGACAAACAAAGAAACAAAAAGAATACATAGACCCAGACAATAGTTTAGTGGTTACCAGAGGGTAAGGAGGGAGAGAGATGGGAGATGAGGGTAAACAGGGTCAAATATATGGTAATGGAAGGAGAACCGACTCTGGGTGGTGAACACATAATGTGATATGAGCATATGGTAGTACAGAATTGAATTTGAAACCTATGTAATTTTACCAACCATTGGCATCCCAATACATTTTAATTAAAAAAACAGAAAATGGACTCAGAACACTTCTGGCATTTCTCTGGGTGAAAATGCCCACATCTGATTCAGTAACTGACACAAAAAACTGGATCACAATGACTGGCATGGATCACGTGGAATTTCTTCCTGGGACATGGATAGTGTGACCTCTCTCAAGTCCCATGGGTTAGGGCTACACAGAAGAACACAATAAATGCTCCGCATCAGGAGAAAAGGTGGGACCAACTCTTAGGAACACAAGGTTTTTTCTTCGGGTAATATTTCTTGAAACTTCATTCTCTGTGCTTCCCAATGTGTGGGGAACAAGACCCACTGCATTTCTCCAAAGGCAATCTGAGATAATCTTGACTGTCCTACAATACTCTCTCTGTTCTCAGCATAGTATGGACCTTACCTGAAATTGTCCTGAATTAACTTTTTCCATTCATTGTTATTCTTTGTCTAGAGGAAATAAAGTGAAGGCAACAATCTATTTCTTCTGGGAAATTAGTTTTTTGTATGCACAACCTCCTCTAAAAGAACACACACAATAGCCTGTTACACGCCCTCTCATGTGTGCCATGAAGCTTTCTGCTGGCCATTTCACCAAACTCTCAAGACATCCCAAATCTAACAGTAATTACACACAGTTTCCATGTAGATAGACAAATGTTATAGGGCCATGCAGGCCATCTTTCCTCTTACATATATCTCTTCAGTTACTATTGTGTTTTTCTGCTTGGGACTAGAGGCATAAAGATGAATAAAAACAGACATGATTCATGACCTTGTGGAACGTGAGCCTAGCAGGAAAGCCAGACATTCACCAATCGTAACAAGCAAATGAAAAATTATAACCATGATCAGTGCCAAGAGAGAAGCAAGAGAAGTCAGAACGGGTGCCATGAGGACGTGAAGCTTAAGCTTTTACTGTAGGAAGACAGCAGCCAACTGGGTAAGTAGTAGAGGGGTAGGAGCATGATCCAGACAGAAGGAATAGCATGGGAGAAGGTTCTGTGACAAGAGAGAGTGGCACAGCCTGAAAAACGCCAAAGAGGTGGGAGCATAGAAAGAAAGGTGCGGGAGGTGGTGCTGGGGAAAGCCAGCATCTGAGGTGGAAGCCAGATCATGCAGTCCCGGGTCCCTCACAGTTCGAATTTTAGTCTTTCTCCTATGTGTAGAGGGCAATTTCTGAAGTGTCTTACCTAGGAGATGGCACGGTCAGATTTGCATTTGAAAGGGTTATTCTGCCCAGTACAGCTCATACTGGAGGCAGCAAAGCCACTTTTCAGGCTAATGCAATACACCACATGAGAGACGTTGCTATCTTAGACCAAGATGGAAACTGAGGGAAGCGAAGAATTCAGAAGAGAGTGTGGACGTAAGAAACTGCCGGAATTCCATGATGGATTGGGTGAGAGGTAAGCTAGCAGAGCCTGATGAATGTTGGTGCCCATTACTGAAAAGGGAATATAGAAATAGGACTGGGTTTGGAGGTTGAGGAATAAGTTTAAGAACTGCTGAGCTGAAGGAATCTCTGAGACAGCCCAGTGCACATGTCAAGAAACTAACTGGATCTATAGATCAGGAAGGACTCAGAGGACTAAAACGGAGACATCTATTTATGAATCAACTTCACATAGGTGATCATTTAAACTTTGGGCATAGGGGAGATAAACCAGAGCAAAGAGTAAATTCAGTGGTTGGAAGGTGTAAATACAGGGGCTGGGAAGTGGGATACACATCTGTACATGGGACTGAGGCGTAGCCAGAGAGGAAGTGAGGACACAAGGTGAGGGCTGGGTCATAGAAGGCAAGGAAAGAGAGAATGGTTCATAAGCCAGGCCACCTGTGGATTATTCAGCTGAATGAGAAATAAATTCTATCTTTACGTTAAGTCCTTTGAGGCACATGTTTTAACACTTGTAAACTAATGCAGAAAAAAATTATAACAAACATGCTTAATCTGATGCCATCTCGTCATTTTCAGCTATTGTCCCAAACTCACTAGGCTGGGGTCAGTCTCAGAGCTATAAAACTGACAGAAAAGGATTTCACGATTTTGAATTGCTTTAACACCAACACCACAGAAAACATGATCATAAATATTTAGCCAAATGCTATTTTGTAGTCAATTGGAGAAATCTAAATTCCATTTGTAGGATAACTAGAAAAGCCAGCAGGAGAGCAATTAGATGCAAACTGCTTTAATTATTATTCTTGGCCATCCAATCTCAGAAATGCATTCCCCATCCTGGGAAAAGAACTCAAAGTATGTATCGTTCTAGTGGGATAAAAACAACTCTCACATTGTATGCCAGAAATGGTATCCTGATTTTGCAGTTTGCTAATACATGGAAAATGGAAATAGATTTCACCTCATCTCCCCAGGCAGAAACCTGGGAATTGTGTTTGATTCTTCCCATTTCTTCTTCCTCCAAGTCTAATGGGTCACTAATGGGTCACCAAAGGCAGTCACTTCCACCCCTTCTCCATCCTCGCCAGCTTAGGTCAGGTCCTTCTTGTCTTGTCTGGACTGTAGATATCAACGTTGCACTCCACAGAGTACAGGATTTCTGCCTATTTTGTCCACAGCACCTAGGACATTACCTGACATATTTGGGGGTCCAACAAATACTTCCTGAATGTATTTTGTATTGAACATAATGCATTCATAGTCTCCTACACAGTCTGACTCTCAGATCTTTCCTTCCCACTGGTTTCTTTCCCAATATGAGCTCATCTGCCTGCTTAAAACCCTTCCCACACAAGACAGAGGTCCAGCTCCTTCCTGAGTGAGACAAGTAGGGCCTTTCAGGATCTGGCTGTCACTTAACCACCAATATCATCTGTCGCCTTGCCACTCACACCCAGAGGACATTACAGAGCTCACAGTTCCCTGCACTCTTGCTTCTATGCCCTTGTATCTGTGTTCTTCCCTGTGCTTGAAATGAATGGCCCCCTTTTGCCCTGACAAACAGCCACTGGACAGTTCAATGAGCAGCTCAAATAGATGTCCCGTTCTTTCCTCTGCGTACCCAATAGTGTGTTCCACCTGTGTTCCACCTCCCTGGCCCTTTTCTGCAAAGTGTTCACCCCATGCCCATCCATCTTCCTGTCAAACTTAGGCCAAGATCTCTATTTCATTCTTTCTAGATACTGGCACACAGCAGGCCCTCAGTAAATGTTTGTTGAAATGAAATGCGAATATAGTTTAGCAAGGTATTTTAAAGTCTAACACAAGTAAAACACTTTCTGCTGTGTAGGTGACAAACCCACATGCTAGTATTATGAGTTTTTCTACAGTTCTATGACATTCACTTCCTGATTCTTAAATTCAACATTTAAAACTTACCTTGAAAATCAGTACTGTTTTTTATATTACTATTAAATTGGTGCAAAAGTAATTGAGGTTTTTGCATTTATTTTTAACCTTTTAAACGACAATTACTTTTGCACCAACCCAACTTAATGCAAAGGTATCTGGACATCAATTCCTAACATATATTCTGTTATTCAATCCTCATGCACATCAAAGTGAAAACAATGAAAACTTTTAATATATTTTTTTCTGAATGAAATAGATGTTATTTTCAAAAACAAAGTTTACTTTTTTCCTTTTCCTTTGTATTTACTGTTCCATAGATTCCAAAGAACATATCGTACGGTTCAAGTATCTATAAAGCTCACAAAATGCAGGGCTCGGAGATCTACTTTAAGGGGGGCCTTCCATGGTAAGGTAATAAATACAGTGACCACCTCCTTTCAAGAATAAGTTTGTTTTGGATTTTGGAGGGTTTATTTGGATTCCATAGCATAAGATGCAATCTGAGGTCAATTACAAAAAGACACTACTTTTATAATGCTGTTCACAATATCTAAAAAACTACTGAAACTGTCCCAGTAGAAAAATGGATCATTCATCCCACAGACTCTAATCATTGTCTTCTCTCTCCAGGGTAGTCGGTTCCAGGGCGGTCCCTGGCCCTGGCCTCCTCTCAGGACCGCCCAGCCCACTACAGACTGGGCAGGGCCTGAGGGTTAGCCTCGCCCCCAGACAAAGAGCAAGGGGGATTTCCTGTTCACAATGCCACTTGTTGAAGCAGATCTCAGGCTTTCCATGTCCTACCACCACCTTAGGTCCTACAGCTTTGGTTTTCCTTAAATATCTCTGTGGCATACATTTCCGTACAAGTTTTCCTGGTGGAGGAGGCAGAGGAACCTGGTTTCATTTCCTCTCCTCGATGTTTATTCCAGCGTACACATCTCCAACAGTAAAAGCAATTCCTCAGCCTCATCCAATGTTCACATTCTCTGTCTAAATGCATGTATATAAGTGTGTATGTACACATGTCCACACACACACTCACACACACGTTCTAGACACCACGGTTTATGAAGATTCCTCTCGGCTGGCTGTTCAGTACCCCCCACCTGAGAGAAGTCACTTGTTCAGCGTTCCTGGGCCGTTTCCTAAAGCGAGAGGAGTTTTCAGTTTCTTACGTCTTCCAAAGGTGACCCTTCAGCACTTCCCTTATAATGCGGCACTAGCTGCACAGGGAGCCCCAACCCGCGGGGGGGCATCACCTGACCCCCCCTTCGCGGCCCGCAGAGGAAGTCACCTCCGGGGACGCGGGCAGGGCGCTTACGGACGGGCCCTCCGCCCCTTTCCCACCAGGTCAGGACCCCCAGGAGGGACCCCCCAGCCCTCGCCACCCACTCCCCTGCCGGCTCAGGATGGCAGGAAGGGGTCTGCGGGAACAGCTTCCAGGTAAGACAGAGAAGGAGCCACCGCCTCGCGCAACCCCTACCGGCCCCGGCCCCGCGTCACCCCGCGCCCGCGCTCCCGCCTCTCCCCGGGTCACCTTTTCCTCGGCCTCGTTCCCGCTCGGGGAGGCTGGGCACCCGGATGCAGACGCGGACAGAGGACCCGCGGGCGGGCGGCGGCGGGGACTCGGGAGCCTCGGGCTGCCTGGCGGCCTTGCAACCCCCGCCAGCGACGCTCAGCGGACCTCAGTGCGGGCCTTCCCGCCCTCGACGGGCCCCGCCCCTCCGAGGGCCCCGCCCTCCGAGGGCCCCGCCCCTCCGAGGGCCCCGCCCCTCCGAGGGCCCCGCCCCTCCGAGGGCCCCGCCCCTCCGAGGGCCCCGCCCCTCCGAGGGCCCCGCCCCTCCGAGGGCCCCGCTGCAAATATCCTGCTGTTCCTCTTTCCTGCGCCGACTCCGCTGGCTCAAGGCACCGACCGGGATAATGAGGGTTGCGCCAAGGTGTCAGTGTGATAACCGTGACGAACGGCGATAATCAAAATAAATTACTAATTAAACCATGTGTGCGGAGTCGGTCTTCCCCGCGGGGTCCCTCTATAAAGCCATATCCACAGGGGGTCGCTGCACCCCGCGGAAAGAGGAGGATGGTCCCAGGCATCCTTGGAACTAGGCGGGGAGCTCTATTAAAAGCCTTACATCTGGATATAGGTAACTGAGCACCATGGCTTTCCACCTGATTTTACGCTTAAAATAGACCTTTCATTATAAACCAAAAGCCTGCAGGATGCTTTTCCGGCCTTTCTTACCAGGGAATAAAACACCTGGTTTTGTTCCTGGATGCTTCGGCTGCCCCAGGCAGGGGGATTACTGCATTGACCTGGATTGTACCTGGGAAGCTGGAGTCTTGCTATACTGGACCAGAGGAGGGAAGATGCTTCCGGATTTGTCAGAATTAAAAGGAAGGAAACAAGACGAGGAAGGAGGGAGAACCGCGCTTGGTTGCAGTCTAAGCACGGTGAGGAGGAATGCACATACCTGACGCAGAAGTCATCTGATCTAGGGTCAAGGTCTATGCCAAGGTGGTGCGGTCCGAGCGCCTGGCAGGCAAGGGGACCCTCGAGCAAGACTGGAGAACAGCAATTAGGGTGGGGTTGCAGGTGGTCTGGATGGGAGTCTGGGAGCAGGTTTGTGCTGAAGACCGAGAAGGACGTCATACCTGGAAGCCTTGATTTTGGAATTAAGGAGCTGACGCTGCTGAAATCAGTGGGAATAAGCAGCGTGTGGATGAGCATCCACGCTGCCCACTGGTGAGATGGAAACGAGCCGCCAGCACAGGGGTGCGGGGGAATCCTAATACAAGTGGCAAGAGGCCTATGCGCCCTTTCCTGGCTTCCCGGAAAGATTCCGCAGGATTCTGCTTCGCTATCTAGACCGCCTGCTCCGGGCTGGCTCCTCTTGCCTGGCTCTTCACACCACCCTGAGGTTAACCCCCCGGGAGCAGAGCAGGGGCAGCTAGCGCGTTAGTAACTGCCCCCAGACTCTATTCCAGAGCGCCCCTCCTGGGCCTGGTAGGGCTGCCTGGGGTGAGTCACACTCCACTGGGCTTCCTTCTATTTTAAACCATAGTAAGGTAAGATGAACTGAGTATCAGAGAAGCTGGGGCGGGGGTAGGGGATAGGGGGATGGGAGTGGAGGAAGGTCATTCGCAATGCTGCCCACGCTACAGAGTGGGAAGGTTGGGGATGACTTTCTGGTACAGAAAGTGGTCCAGGGTGGTTTCTCTCCACCCACTTGCTCCCAGCAGGAAGGGCCTCTGAGGCACTGAGCATGTCCACCACTTCTTATTACGCAGCTGTGTGACCTTGGACAAATTACCCGCCCGTGCTGTGCCTCATTCACTGTCTGTAAAATGGGGGCTGTACTACAGATCCCCAATAACAAAAAGTTCCTAGAATCAAACCCTTTCTTAATTCACTTAAAGACAAAACCTGACCTAAATGATGTAAATAAAGCCTTTTATAGTCTTTAGACCACTTGTGATTATTTGTTTCCCTGAAGGCACATTAACTAGTTTGTATGAGAACTGCTTCAGATCCTCTTGGGGAGTTATGTTATATAAATTACAGGCATTTGTTACCTTGCTAAAATCCAAACACTTCTGAATTCTGAATCAGAGCTTGATGCAAAGGCTTGAAATCTACAGCACCTACTGCCTGATGTCCTGGTGAGGGTTGAAGGAAGAATGCATGAAAAATGCTCAGAACAATGCCTGGTGCATAGTGTTAATTGTACTGTTAAATTGCTAGTGTTAGAGCCAGCTTTGTTTCTCAGCCTGAATAGCCCAGGGGGTACCTCCTTCCTCTTTCACACTTCCAGGAGTAGATGGACTCTAAGTGCCCCTAAGAAAACTGAAAACTGAAACTGTAACTTGCTGTTAGCTGTTCACTGATGTGGTTTTACGGTAGGGTATTTAGGGAGATATTCGTTTGTTTATGTAGATGACCTCTGTGCTCCTCCCCAGCCCCTAGCTCCTTCTATTTGAAGAAGGCAGCTGATCCCTGTGTTTCCTACTTCAAGGGCATTTGCAGGATCCTTTAATCTTTTGAAAGAGCTCAATCTCACTAAACACTGTATATATCCCAGGTGTCCTGGTGCGGACAGGGGACATAGACTGGACGGGGTAGGGGGCTTTTACAGCAGTTGGAGAGAAGAATGACTGCTCTAGAGTGGAAGGGGTGGGGATTGGTGGTCTCCTGCGCCCCTGCAGCACCAGGCAAGCTCTTGGTGTCACACTGCTGTGTGGTGCATCTATTAGACCTAGGGAACCTGGCCCCACAGTTTTGGCAGATTCTGGAGTCCACACTTGTCACTGGAAATAATAGAGCAACCTGCCTTCTCCTTGAAGAACCCATGTGTTGGTTAATGAGGGTATCAGCAGTAAGATTAATGAGCTGAAGAATAAGTGGTCCTGATTCCAATGGTACCGAAGGCCCTTCTAGATTTTTGCACGACCCTAGAGAAGGAGAGCCTCCACTCCAGGCCGCACTGATGCCTGACAGTGGGTCTCCCTACATTCCTACTGGCACGGGCTGAGTGGAGAGTAAAGATATGTAATATTTTTATGTACATCTGAGCTAGTAAACTAATATTCATACTTGGGACACCAGATCCAAAAGATCTACCGAGACCATGATTATATATATATGAAATGTCTGGAAAAGGGAAACAGAGAGACAGAAAGCACACCTGGGCTTGCCTGGTGCTGGGAGCAGCTTTGACTGCAAACAAGCTCGAGGGAATTTTGGGGGTGATGAAAATATTCTAAAACTGGATTGTAATGATTGCACAACTATTAGTGTAATTAAAATCACTGAGTTTACAGTTATAATGGATGCATTTTGTGGCATGCAAATTATACTTCAGTCGAGTTGCAAAAACACCAAAAAGAACATTAGAGCCTGAAGTAAATAATCATATTTTCCCAGAAAGGATATGTCCCTTCTCCTGTTGGGCCAACACCTACTCAGTAGCTGAGCTGGTCTGGGCTTCCTTTGAGCTTTAGATTCAGTTCACCATTGACTCCAAATATTCTGAGGATGGGTTCCTCAAAAAGTTCAACAGAATTACCATATGACGCAGCAATCCCACTTCTAGATATACACCTGAATGAATTGGAAAGAGGGACTCAGACTACGACGTGTATAATCTTTAACAGGGTGCTTTCCTTTTACTGATATGCAGCATGTGCCTGTACAGTATGAGGAGTAAGGTGTGTAGTCGAGGCTTCCATCAGAAAGAGGCTCTGGGAGGAGACTTTCAACTGCCGCCAATTTGCAACAGACTCAGCCAAGTATCTTGAATCTCAGGGAAAATGGCACTGTTTTATGAAAAGCCAGAGTGAGTGTGTGAGAGTGTGTGTGTGTGTGTGTGTGGGGGGGGTGTGTGTGGTCCTTGTTCCTCTCCTTCATCCTATGTCCCTAAATCGTGAAACAATAAACTCACTGGGAAGGAGTTGGGTGTTTATCCTTTAGGGGATTGTTGGTCCTCTGTGAATATTAAATAAGAATACCATAGTCATAATATTACTTATTAATGACTTCCTACTCCTTTCCCATTGCGTATACAGAGAAACTGTCTTAGTG
Organism: Rhinolophus hipposideros; assembly: GCF_964194185.1. NCBI lineage: Eukaryota > Metazoa > Chordata > Mammalia > Chiroptera > Rhinolophidae > Rhinolophus > Rhinolophus hipposideros. Next base: position 514,354 of record NW_027669000.1, read on the forward strand.
CCTGCCATCTTTGCTATCAAATCAAGGCAGAGCATGGAGTGAACATTAAATCTTTGATTCCCTGTTTTGCTGTAAAACTGTTAAGAGTTCTTGGAGCAAAATTTTCTGTTAAAGTCTTAATTAGCCAGAGCCAGTGATTTGGAAAAATAATCATGATATCACAATTCTTTGTCATGGTCTGAAAAGTATTGTCATTATCTTCTATGTATGCTTCAGGAGTGAGAAATAGTCTCAGTACTTCATTTTCTGCATAGGTTCTTGCTTCTGATTAAATAATTCACCTGTCAGTGTTGACACACATGTGATTTGTCTGTTTTCCATCTCATTTATTTTTTCCACAATGAGACATCTCTCTTTTCAGAAGTCCCTGGTGGAGTGGGGGACACAGGCCTGAGTGTCAGGCTACCTGGGCACAGCCTGAGACTCAGGAAGGGGCAAAGTACCCTGGGACTTACCTCTCTATCAGGGAGGTAAAGAGGCCAGGACAGGTGAACTCTTAGCTTCCCTCTAGCTCTGAAAAAAAAATGTGAATTCCTTTTGGTTCATTGTATTTGGTGTCCTATTTTAGTAGTCACCAAATTAACTTAATTTCAGGTTAGGCTTTTTGTTTGTATTAATCAGGGTTCTTCAGAGAAACAGAACTACCGTGTTTCCCCGAAAATAAGACCTAGCTGGTCAATCAGTGATAATGCGTCTTTTGGAGTAAAAATTAATATAAGATCCAGTCTTATATTATATTATGTTAGGTAAGACCTGGTCTTATAGTATAGTAAAATAAGACCGGGTCTTATATTAATTTTTGCTCCAAAAGACGCATTAGAGCTGATTGTCCGGCTAGGTCTTGTTTTCCGGGAAACACGGTAATAGAATGTAATATATTCATTTTCTGGGACAGATGTCTACACCGTGTAAGCATGTCTGACTCTATATGAGATAGAAACCCTAAGAATGTTAGGATGGGTGGTTGATAATTAGAGAGTTGGGTGTTTGAATACTAAAGAAATGCCACTTTTTTTACCTCAAGATGGTGAAATGGGATGCATCACTTACAGATACTTACCATTGAATTATTTTATTGACCCTCTCTGCTGCATTTGACACCTGTAATCACATGCTCTGTGCTTTCCCCACTGCTCCGAATGCCCTGTCTGAGAGCTCCCTCATAGCTGAAATCTTTGTGTTCCTGATACTCCCCCTCAGCACCCTTCAATGCTTAATGCTTCTATGCTCTCCTTCCCCACCCTGGAAAATCTCACTCACCCTCATGGCCTTGCACATACCCTCCTCCAAGCTTCAGACATCTGCAATCAATTGCTTGCTGGCATCTCAAAATCAACATGTTACAACCCCCAATTTCATTATCTTGGCCAAACTGTCTTCTCCTCGCTATTCTCCATCGCAACTCACGTCATTGACATTCACCCATTTGTATACATTAGAAATTTGGAGGCACCGCTGACTCTTTCCCCATAGTGAATTAATCATCTAGGCTTGCCCCTCGTTCCTTCTTCAGTGTTTCTGGAATCTATTAGCATCTGTACTTCCATCAGTGAGGTGCTGCTAAATGGTTAGCCACCTGCTCTGGAGGGAAGCCTTGCTTTACAGAAATTAGTAATTTCTGTAGAGCAAACATTCCTACTGTGGATGATTTCAAGCTATCAAAGGTTTCACAGTCTCTCCCCCAAATTCCTGAAAACTCAATTGTCTTCTGTGAGATGATAAAAGCCAGCTCCCATGCTCACTGGCCCCAGCCCTCATTGATGCTTTCTGAACCTGTGCGTCATTCTCCAACTTTCTTTTGCCTCAGCCATTCCATAGCCAGATGCCAAAGAGGTCTGCTCCAAACTGACATCTGACCATGCTGGTCCCTTGCTGAAATGACATTGGGAGATTCTATCCACATCTCCTACCAGCTTCCACATTCATGTCTATCTCACCAGTGTCATTTCCAGCCACCTTGCAGTGCTGTCCCTGTCCACATTGCGCGTATGTCTCTCCTTGCTATCCTTCTCATGCTGTCTGCCCACTCCCATTCCCTTCCTCCTTTCCTGGCCTCTATCCTTTTCTTCTTTGAGGCTCAGCTCAGTTGAAACCTTCTCCAGCCATTCTTCAGATTGGGTTGGGTGCCCCATCCCTGAGTGTTTATAATAACCTTTGCAGGCTTTGATTGTTGCGCTTACAAACTTGCACCCATGGGATTTTGTTTTGTTTCTTTCGATTTGTTTTCTTTCTAGTCTGTAAGCTTCATAGAGAGAAATCATATATTGAGATTCTCACCCCCACCTCTGCCCCAGCTTTATAGCTACAGAGCATAGAACAGTGGCTCTCTCATTGAAATCAGTCAATAAATTCTTCTTAATTATCAAGTGTGTGTGTGTGTGTGTGTGTGTGTGTGTGTGTGTGTGTGTGTGTGTGTTGGAGATATGGGAGACGTTAACAGTTGTCCAATTATCTATTGCTGTTTAACAACCCCCCTCCCAACCACACAATTTTTGGCTTAAAATTGTTAAAATAAAAGCAAACAGAGACCAGCCTTTAAAATTCCCTGAGCAGACAAAATTAGTTTAGTCATATCAGCAAAGCTTAATTTAGCTGATTTTGCAAGTCTAACGTGACCTGGTTCATTTCTTGCTTATGCCTCTGGAAATCAGAAGCAAAACTTGAACTGTTTCCCAAGGTTGACATGTGGTAACCGCTGACCAATTCCTCTGTCATTTAAGAACATTCTAATATAATAACCAATCCCTGTGAAGAACAAACAGTCACTGCTTTCTCACTCTATAAGCTGTGAGATTTATAACAATATTCCATGTTTGGGTTTGAAATGTTCTTACATTGCAAACCGTCTTTTGGTGTGAACCCAATAACCTTTTACTAATCACTAGTTAGGTAATTTGTTGGTTTCACTTCTGTTATTTCTGAACTTTTGACAAAAACAGTAACAATTATTTTGCTCATGAATCTGGGAGTTAGTGGGGCTCTGCTTGGCAGTTCTTGACTGAATTTCTTCGGCAGTCAGACGGCAGCTAAAGCTGGGGCATCTCAACACCTGGGAAGACTGAAAGGGCTGAGGCTCCGTGAGCCTCTTTCCCCCCTGCACACCTCCCACTCCATGCACATGGCTGCTTCAGTGTAGCTAGACTTCTTCCATAGGATCCCAAGTGGACTTCCTCTGCCCTGTCCCCCATTATGACTGTCATATATTCAGTTTGGGGAGGGTACAGCCCCCAGACTCCAAGATGGTTTTGAGGTGTGGTTTTCCTACTTTTAGTGTCTCTTTGACTAAGTTTCAGATCAGTTGCTCCGTTGCATTTCCCCTAACACCTGAGGCTGAAAACTCTTTCCCAGGTGTTTTGGCAGTTGACTGTCTGCCCAACATCACAAAAATGGTCCATTGGAAGCCAAGGAGTTGAGAGAAAGCTTTGAGATCTGACTGACAGATTTTAGGTCAAGAAAAAATAAAATTCATGAGTTTTTTTGGGGGTCGGGGGGAAACCTCTGTTTTCTTTCCCAGTTCTTGTAGGGCCAGATCTCTGACATTTGAATGGGTTCCTCTTTTACTTTCCCTCATTTGTCACAGATAGCATCTACTCAGTAATTTGCAACAATAGAGTAATTTTTTTTGCATACTGTTTCATGCAATAGATGCTTTTTGTAAAAAGACAAGCTTTTTGATAAAAATGATCTGTAGGAGTTTGGCAACTAAGCAGGAAAGACAGCCAGCAGTCTCAAGACTTGGGCTCAGATCCTCTCTCCACCATTTAATAGTTACTTCACTTCTTTGAGTGTCCTCATCTGAAAAACGGGTAACACGTGCCTTACTCGCTTCTAAAATCATAAGGATCAAGGTTGCTGGAAGCTCAGATGTCGCACCTGCCTGAGTCTGGACAGTGGGTGACGGAAGGGCTCAGCAGGGAATCCACGGTTTCTGCCAGCGCTTCTGCTGTGGGGAGGCTGCCCCTCTGGCTCTCGCTCTGCAGCCAGATGATTTGCTTCCTCCCTGTGTGTCCCTGGCGCCTTTTGAGCTGCTGCCCCAGAGCTGGAACTCAGAATGAGTGAGTCATTCAGCAAAATGCTCTTCCCCACTTCTGCCTGGCCCACATTGACTCATCTATCCAGTCTCAGATGAAACATCATTTCCTTAAGAAAGCCTTCCTTGGGGCTGCCGGTTGGCTCAGTTGGTTAGAGCGTGGTGTGCTTGACGGCAAAGTTGCCGGCTCGATCCCTGCATGGGCCACTGTGAACTGTGCCGTCCACAACTGGATTGAAACAACTACTTGACTTGGAGCTGATGGGTCCTGGAAAAACACACTTAAAATAAATAAAAGTTAAAAAAAAAAGAAAGAAAATTTTCCTTGAGCACGCCCCACCAGGTCCCACTCTCCTGGACTAGGGTCGGGAAATAGATAGCAGATATTAGGATAAAAAAAGCTTTAAAAATTAAGAATCTAATCAAGGCTGAAGAAGTTAGCTACAACCTCAGTGAAGATTATAGATTTCTCTGAGCAGATGGAAGAAGTCAAAAATGGCATCGCTTCAACTCAGAAAAGCTCAATCGTATAAAAAATGCAGACATGGTACAGTAACTATGAAAAGGGCTCATTCTTATATTCTCCTAAAATTGAAGATACTAGACTGTGTCAACTGAAATACATTTACAATTATGATTTTAAATGGGAATTATAAGGCTGACATGTTGGTCCAATTAGACAAATTTTCTTAAAACATTGCAAGTACATAAATACCAAATATGCACAGACTTTTTAATGTAAAAAAAAAAAAAGTCAAAACACAAAACTCCGAAAGATTTAACGTATGTTTTAATTACAAATCTTCCTGGGGTTAAAAGAAGCTTCTTCTGTAGTAGGCAGAATTCTAAGATGACTCCCACCCCTTGCATATGGGTGGAACTTGGAAGTATGATAAGATGTTATTCCCATGACTAGATTACTAACCAGTTGACTTTCAGCTAATCAAAACAGAATCCTGGAAGGGCCTGCCTTAACCAGGCAAGCCTTTACAAGGTGAAGCATCGGAGTAATGTGTTCCTGCTGACATTGAAGACTTAGCTGACCCCTGGCCAACAGACAGAAAAAACACTGGGACCTCAGCCCTACAACCACAAGGAATTCAATTATGCCAACAACCAGTGAACTTGGAAGAGGATCTTTAGATGAGAACCACCGCCCCAGATTTCAGCCTGATGACACCCTGATCTTACCTATGCCTGAACTCCTAATGCACAGAAACTGTGTAATAGAAAACTAATATTCCCTCTGTGGTGGGCTGAATTGTGTCCCTTCACCCAAATATGTTGAAACATTAACCCCTTATGACCTTATTTGGAAATAGGGTCTTCGCTGATGTAATCAAGTTAAGAGGAGGTCACACTGAATAAGGGTGGGCCCTAAATCTGATGACTAGCATCCTTATAAGGAGAGGGAGATTTGGGGACACACTTGCACATACACAGGGAAGATGGTCAAGTGACCATGTAGGCAGAAACTGGAGTGATGTAGCTGAAACCCAGGGAATGGTAAGGCATGGATGCAGACACCAGATCTGGATCCTAGACAGTCGCACTAGCCGGGCTTTTGGGACGCTCATCTCTCCCGGTTCTCCTCCTGCGACTCTCAGTGACCCCTCCTACTCAGCGTCCTTGCTGGCACTCCTCCTATTGACCTCTGATGGCTGGAGTCCTCAGAGCTCTGTCCAGCTTCCACCTTCTGAGTCTCTCACCAGATGATCTTGTCATTCCCTTGTCTTTAAATCCCATCAATGCATTGATTACACCAAACTTGACATCCTCATGTCAGGCGCCTTCTGGAACGTACAAAAGCAGGTCTGATGGCGTCCCTGTCCAGCAATGCCCAGGATGCCACCCGACCCCGCCCACCTTCAGTCTTTATGTGACTTCCTTCAGATCTCAGTGAGCTTACATTTAACCTTCTCTGACCAACGTAGCATTGGATCCATGTCACTTCATCCTGCTCATTTCCTTCACAGCATTTTTTTATTCCCTACAATGTTATTCATTTCTTGTTCACTTGACTATTATTGGTTATACTTTCTAGAATTTTAGCTCCTTGAGGAGACCATGTCTCTCATTTACTTTTCTGGGCCCAGAGCCACGCAAAGTGCCTGACCAAAAGCAGCTGCTCAGCAATACCTGATGAACAAATGAAAGGTTGTCCTGAGCAGCTCCCCTAACCTTGCTGAGGTAATTCCATCTATTCTATAATATTAAGAGGATTCTATGGGATATAAGGTGGTATACTAGGAAGAGCCCAGTCTGCTCCTGGCACATAGCAGGTGTTTATTAAAAGTTAGTAAATGTAAATTAAATGTTATTTCCTTCTCCCTTTTCTGGGCCATACATAATAAGCTTATAACATGCACCTAAAAGCCCTTCATTAAATCTGGTGTGATGCACATCACGTAGATCTAAACTGAGTGTACTTATTATCTAGTGTACAGATGCACTGGGCTGTATTCCCAGAGACAATGATTCAAAATGGTGTGTGCTGTGTGTCAATGTTTGAGATCCAGTTATATGGAATATACATTACAGTGCAGTAGTGGGTACATTAGTCAAAGTTCTCCTGAAGGGAGGTTTAGGGTTAGGGTTAGGGGTGTGGGTAGGAGTAGTTGTAGTGGTAGGTGTAGGGGTAGGGTTAAGGTTAGGGTTAGGTTTAGGGGTAGGGGTAGGATTAGGGTTAGGGGTAGGGGTAGTTGTAGGGGTAGTGATAGTGGTTGGTGTAGAGATATGGTACAGTTACGGTTAGAGGTTGGAGTAGGGTTAGGTGTAGGGTTAGGATGAGATTTAGGTTTAGGGGTAGTGTTAGGGTTAGGGTGAGGGGTAGGGGTAGGGGTAGGGTTAGGGGTAGGTTAGGTGCAAAGGTAGGAGTAGGGGTAAGGTTAGAGGTTAGGGGTAGGTTTAGGGGAAGGGGTAGAGAAAATGGTAGGTGTAGGAATAGGGGTAGGTTGAAGTTTAGGGGTAGGTGTAGGGGTAGGGTTAGGGGTAGTTGTAGGATTAAGTGTAAGGTAGGAGTAGGGGTAGTTGTAGGGGTAGAGGTTGTCATAGGGGTAAAGATATGGTAGGGTTAGTGTTAGGGATAAGGGTATGGGTAGGGGTAAGGTTAGAGGTTGGTGTAGGGTTAGGGTTTGGGGTAGCGGTAGTGAAAGGTGTAAAGATAGGTGTAGGTTTATGGGTAGAGTTAGCGGTAGGGTAGGGTTAGGGGTAGGGGTAGGGGTAGGGGTCGTTGTAGGGATAGGGATTGTGTTAGGGTTAGAGGTAGGGTTATGGTTAGTGTTAGGAGTAGCAGTATAATCAGGGGTAGGGTTAGGATTAGATGAGGGTTAGCGGTAGGGTTAGGGTAAGGTTAGGGGCAGGAGTAGGGGTAGGGTTAGGGTTAGGATTAGGGTTAGGGGTAAGGGTAGGCTTAGGGGTAGGTTTATGATAGGGGTAAGGTTAGGGGTATGGGTAGGGTTTGGGGTAGGTGTAGGATTAGGGGTAAGGTTAGGGCGAGGGTTTATGGTAGGGTTAGGTATAGTGTATGGTGTGGGTTAGGGATAGGCGTAGTTAAGGGTAGGTTTAGACGTAAGGGTAGGGTTAGTGGTAGGTTTATGGGTAGGGGAAGGGGAAGGTGTAGGGTTAGGTGTATGTTTAGGCTTTGCAGTAGGGTTAGAGTTAGGGTAATGGTAGGGTTAGGGATAGGGGTAGGGGTAGGGGTAGGGGAAGGGTTAAGGGTAGGTTTAGGGGTAGGGGTAGGGTTAGGGGTAGGTTTAGGGTTAGATGTAGGGTTAGGTTTATTGGTATGGTTATGGTTCGTGTTACGGATAGGGGTAGGTTTAGGGATAGGGTAAGGGGTAGGGTTAGCGGTAGGGTTAGGGGTAGGGTTAGGGGTAGGTTAAGGGTTAGGGGTGGGGTAGGTGTAGCAATAAGGGTAAGGTTATGGGTAGTGTTAGGGGTAGGTGTAGGGTTAGGGATAGGTTTAGGGTTAGGGTTAGGCGTAAGCTTAGGGTTAGGGTTATGGTGAGGGTTATGGTTAGGGTTAGCGTTGGGGTAGGGCTTGTTGTAGGGGTAGGGATATTGGTCTGGTAGTGGTAGCAATCGGGTAGGGTTAGGGATAGGGGTAGGGTTAGGGGTAGGTGTAGGGTTAGGGGTATGGTTAGGGTTAGGGTTAAAGATAGGGTTAGGGGTAAGCTTTAGAGTTAGGTTTTGGGTTAAGGTTAGGGTTAGATTTAGGCTTAGGATTAGTGTTAGTGTTAGAGGCAGGGGTAGGGATAGGGCTAGGGTTAGGCGTAGGGGTAGGGTAGGGTTACAGGTAAGGGTAGGGGTAGTGTTACGGTTAGGGGTAGGAGTAAGGTTAAAATTAGGGTTAATATTAGATTTATGGTTAGGTGTAGAGTTAGGTTTAGTGTTAGGGATATGGGGAGGGGTAGGGTTAGGGTTAGTGTTAGGCATAGGGGTAGGGATAGGGGTAGTGGTAGGCGTAAGGGCAGGGTTAGGGTTGGGGTTAGGGTTAGGGTTTAGTGTTAGGTTTAGTGTTAGGGCTAGGGTTAGGGTTAGCATTAGGGTTAGGGTTAGGGGAAAGGGTAGAGGTAGAAATAGGGGTAGGCTTAAGTGCAGGGTTAGAGGTAGGGAAGTGTTAGGGTTAGGGGTAAACGTAGGTTTAGGGTTAGGTGTAGGGTTAGGGGTAGGGGTAGGGTTGAGGCTTTTGGTTGGGGTTATGGTACGGTTAGCGGTAGCGGTAGGGTTAGGGGTAGGGTTAGGGGTACAGTTAAAGTTTAGGGTTTTGGTTAGGGTTAGGGTACGGTTAGCGGTAGCAGTAGGGTTAGGGTTATTTTTAGTGTTAGGGATAGGGGTAGGGGTAGGTTTAGGTTTAGTGGTAAGGGTAGGGGTAGTGCTAAGGTTAGGTTTAGGGTTAGGGTTAGGTGTAGTGGTAGGTGATGGGTAGAGGTAGGGGTAGTGTTACTGGTAGGGTAGGGGAAGTGTTAGGGTTAGGGGTACGGTTAGGGTTACGGTTAGGGTAGTGTTAGGTTTAGGGTTAGCGTTATGGCAGGGGTAGTGGTAGGGTTAGGGTTAGAGTTAGGGTTAGGGTTAGAGGTAGGGTTAGGGGTAGAAATTGGGGTCTCGGTAGGGGTAGGTGTAGGGGTATGGGTAGAGTTAGGGTACGGGTAGGGTTAGTGTTAAGATTAGGGTTATGGTTAGGGTTAGGGGTATGGTTAGTTTTAGGGTTAGGGTTAGGTTAGTGTTAGGGGTATGACTAGGATTAGGGTAGCATAGGGTTAGGTGTAGGGTTAGGGGTAGCATTAGTGGTAGTGTTAGGGGTAGGGTTAGGGTTAGGATTAGGATTAAGGGTTTAGGGTTAGGGTGAAGGGTAGGGTTAGGGTTAGGTTTAGGGTTAGGATTAGGGTCAGACTTACGGTTAGGATTAGGGTTAGAGTTTTGTTTAGGGTTAGGGTTAGGGTTAAGTTTAGGCTTAGGATTAGGGTTAGGGTTAGTGGTAAGTGTAGGAGTAGGGCTAGGGTTAGGGTTAGGAGTAGGGGTAGGTGTAGGGGTAGGTGTATAAGTATTAAGGTTAGGGGTAGGGTAGGGTTAGGGGTAGTTGTAGGGGTACGGATAGTGGTAGGAGTAGAGGTAGTGTTAGGGTTAGGGTTAGGTTAGGGTTAGGGTTAGGGGTAGGAGTAAGGTTAGGGGTTGGGTTAGAATTATATTTAGGGTTAGTGGTACTGTTAGGGTTAGCGTTAGGGTTAGGGTTAGGGGTAGTGTTAGGGTTAGGGTTTAGGGTTAGGGTTTAGGGTTACTTTTATTGTTAGGGTTAGGGTCAGTGTTAGCATTAGAGTTAGGGGTAGGGTTACGGGTAGACTTAGAGGTAGGTTTGTGGTACGGATAGGGTTAGGGGTATGGGTATGTTTAGGGGTAGGTGTAGGGTTAGGGGTAGGGTTAGGGTTAGGGTTTAGGGTGAGGGTTAGTGTTAGGGTCGGTTAGTGGTATGGGTAGAATTTGGGGTAGGGGTAGGGGTAGGTGTAAGGTAAGGTTAGGGTTAGGGGTAGGGTTAGGTGTAGGGTTAGGTTTAGGGGTAAAGTTATGGGTAGGCGTAGGGTACATTTGGGGTAAGGGTAGGGGAAGGTGTAGGGATAGGATTATGGGTAGGGTTAGGGTTAGAGGTAGGGTTAGGGTTAGGGGTAGGGCTAGGTTTAGTGGTATGTTTATGATTAGGGTTATGGGTAGGCGTAGGATTAGGGTTAGGGGTAAGGTTAGGGTTCGTGGTACAGTGAGGTTTAGTGGTATGATTATGGTTAGGGTTACGAGTAGCCGTAGGTGTAGGGTTAGGGGAAGGGTTATGGGTACCGTTAGTGGTATAGATAGGGTTAGGGTTAGGGTTATGGGTAATGTTAGGGTTAGGTTTAGGGTTAGGGTTAGGTTAAGGCTTAGGGTTAGGGTTAGGGGTAGAATTAGGGGTAGGCTTAGGGTTAGGTTTAGGGGTAGTGGTAGGGTTAGGTGTATGGGTATGGGTAGAGGTAGGTGAAGGGTTAGGGGTAGGGTTAGGGTTTAGCGTTAGTGTTAGGGTGGTTACACTTAGGGTTAGGAGTAGGGGTATGGGTAGCGGAAGTGGAAGTAGTGGTAGGGGTAGGTTAGGGGTAGGGTTAGAGTTAGGGGTAGGGTCAGGGTTAGGGGTTGTGTTAGGTTTAGTGGTATGGTTATGTTTCGGGTATGGTTAGGGATAGGGTTGGAGTTATGGTAGGGGTAGGGGTAAGTGTAGGGTGAGGGGTAGGTTTAGGGTTAGGGCTTGGTGTAGGGATAGGTGTAGTGATAGTGGTATGGTTATGGACAGGGTTAGGTGTAGAGGTAAATTTAGGGTTAGGTTAAGGGTTAGAGGTAGGCTTAGGCTTAGGATTAGGGTTAGGGTTATGTTTAGGGTTAGGGTTAGTGGTAGGGTTAGTCTTAGTATTATGGTTCACGTTAGTGTTACGGGTCCTACTAGGATTAAGGGAAGGGGTAGGGTGAGGTATAGGGTTAGGGGTAGCGTTAGAGGTAGGGTTAGGGGTAGGTTTAGGGTTAGGTTTAAGGTGAGGTTTAGAGTTAGTGTTAGGTTTAAGGTTAGGCTTATTGTTAGGGTAAGTCTCAAACTTAGGGGTAGGGGTTAGGGCAAAGTGTTGGTGTAGGGGTAGGTTTAGGGGTAGGAGTAGGGATAGGGGTTGGTTAGGGGTATGGGTAGTGGTAGGGGTAGAATTAGGTGTACGGTCAGGGTTAGGGTTGGGGCAGGGTTAGGGTTAGGGTTAGGGATAGGGTTAGGGTTAGTCTTAGGTTAAGGGTTAGGGTAAGGGTTAGATTGAGGCTTAGGGTTAGGCTTAGGGTTAGGCTTAGGGGTATGGATATGGTTAGTGTTAGTGTTGGGGTTAGGCTTAGGGTTAGGCTTAGGGTTACGGTTAGGGTTAGGGTTAGAGGTAGGGTTGTGGTTAGATTTAGTGTTAGGTTTAGGGTAGGGGTAGTGTACTTGTCTGATTGTTGGATTCCATTGCTTTGCCAATGGAAGCCTGAATGTGCTTCACCCCGATTCTCTGATAGCGTCATTTGGCATAATGGTGATTCACTGCATGGAGTGGCTTGTTCTGTTAATTGTTCTGTACACTGTAGCCAAGAAAAACACTCCTAAGTTCCCTCGAGGGACGCCAGCAGGGCAGCAGCTGAGTGAATCCTCCTCTCCACCGTCTGTGACATTGTACACTATGGGAGGGAAGCAAAGTAAGCCTGCAGTCCTAGACTGCATATTCAAGAATTTTAGAAAGAGATTTTGGCGGAGATGATGGAGTCCGCATGACCCCAGGAAAATTAAGAACCCTCTGTGAACTAGAGTGGCCCACTTTTAACGTTGGCTGGCCATCAGAGGGAACCCCAGACCTGGTCGTCGTCCGACGTGTTTATATTGTAGTGACCAGCAGTCCTGGTCACCCGGTCAGTTTCCATATATTGACTCTTAGTTGGAAATTGCCAGGATCCTTCCACCTTGGGGTACGGTTCTGCTCTAGTGAAAAGGGACAGTGCAGGATTCTCCTAACCCAGGCTCCGAAAGAAACTGCTAACGCCCCTCCCACAAAGCCCATTCACTGAGAGGACACAAGAAAACCCCACTGCAGGTTTGAGGACAGACGTCTGAGTTCCGGAAAAACATTTCTGGGAGCCGGGATGCACTGTGTTTGGGGACAGTGTGAGGCACAGCGTGAGCAGGAGCGCGGAGAGGCGCCTCCAGAACGTAGAGTCACAATCAAAACCCCACATTCTGGGCGAGTGCGAGCGGGAAGGGATGTGACCCGGACACGGGCGCCCCGTGAGCGCCCTGCAGCCAGCGTGAGCGCTGCCGGCCGGTGCGGCCAGCCTGGGCGCCGGCCAGGCCGAAGCTGGGAGTGGGGGTGGGGGTGGGATGGCGGGAGCCTGCGTGCATGCGTGCGTGGGTGCGTGCGTGCGTGCGTGCGTGCGTGCGCCCTGGGGTCCCTGGCTCCCCGTTCCGCGCCTCTGAGGAAGCCCGCGGGCTCCCCGCTGCGGCCGCCGCGCCTCATGCTCCCGCGCCGCGGACCTAGGCAAAACCAAACCGTGGCCCCACTGCCCCACCGGCGGGCCATCCCCAGCTCGGCTTGGGGACCCGGGAGCAGCCCCGGGGGCCTCCCCAGCTGCCCCCGCTCTCTGCGAGCGCAGCCTGGGCCTCGCCCAGCCCCCAAACTACCGTGACACCAATTTTCCTTGGGTAATGGGAGAGAAAAGGGAAGGGAAGGACCGTCCAAGGAAGGCTCCGCCCAGCTGCGTCCCTCTGGATTTCTGCTTCTTTGACGGCCGCACGCTCCGTGCTCCCCCAGTGGTGCGGCGGTAGGGCTCTCGCCTGCTTCCCAGTCGGGACAAGGTCGCCTGTTCACTCCCGCCAAGGAGTTAACCCTTAATTTTTGTATAAGGCGTTTTCTGCTTACCAACTCCGCGACAGTTTTGGTGATCCGGGTGCGACACAACGGGCGATGTGTGGAAGTCTCTGGGTGCTTGAGATGGGGACTATTTAAAGGCCATGTTATAGAATACCGAAGGAAAACTGTCGTCACAAAACTGAGAAAGAAGCAAACTACGTACTCCTTGTGTCTAAATGCACACCTGAGAGATTTACTGAGAGCTGCTTGGGAGAAGGCTAACCTTGTAATTCGCCTGTCTTTCCACGAGGTTTGGCGCCCCTGTGCTAATTGGCTTCTGCCTGATAGTATTGGGACACACTTCCTCGATACTTGGTTGTCTGAACAGCAGCTACACATTTACTGCTTATGATTTCCTTCTCATTTCTTATGCAGTGCGATGCACGTATGACCTCTCCGCGAGCTCCCACACAAAGATTGCGTTGACTTTGATGTTACCTTACTAACGGATGGAGACCCCCTCCTCCATCTGTAGGAGACTCGCCTACTTCCATCAGCAGGAAGGCAAAGAAAGGTTGACCTGTAATTTTGCTGAGTTTGAGAAGGAAGAAGAAGGAGACTCTAGAAAAATGGAAGTTCCGATATCAGTACTGGCTGCCTCCAGCCACAGTTCTGCCGTCTTATGAGACAATCCAGGGATGATCTTGTTCCCCGAGTCTCACTCTGACTGCAGCCGCACGGACAGCAATTTTCCACCCAAATCCTTCCTTGCTGCTCATACAACATACGGCCTAACGCAACGAGAGCTGGAATTTCAAGGACCCCAGCCATCATCATTTCATAATCCCTCACCGAGGGACAAAATACCTTCTTGTCTTAGTCTGTGCCTTCTCGGGCCGGGTAAAAGCCTTCTGCACCTGTGCTAAAAGCCGGAGAAGTCACCGAAGTTCCCATCTGCGAAATCATCCCACGGTATGGGCTTCCCCTCACCACTCACATGACAACGGACCAGCCTTATCTCAGATGTGCTACGGTCTCTGCCCTTGGCCCTCAGTGTCTCCTGGAAGCTTCACACGGCCCACCGGCCTGAGTTCAGGGAAAGTAGAGTGCATGAACCATACCCTCCAAGAAACATTGTCCAGGATATGCCAAGAAACGTCCCTGGGACAGATGGATATGCTCCCCTTAGCCGTCCTCCACTCCCGGTGTACTCCTCGAAAGGATGGTTTTTCCCCGTTTGAAATTCTCTATGGCCGGCCTCCCCCATTACTGCCATCCATCTCAGGCAGCCTCAGAGTAGTAAGTGACTCCCAGGTCAGCTCCCCGCCCTAGGATAGATCCTTACCAGCCTGCACTCACATCTACTAGAAAGAAAGAACTGATGTGGGAAACTCTGCTGAAGTGCTAGCAGGTGTTGTTTTGTGAAATGTTGAACCTTTGACTTCCTTGAGTGGTTTGTGCTCCCAGCAAGGCAAAACTTGCTACTTTGAGAACACAGAACCAGAGAAGGTCAGGAAGTGCAGAGCTGGACAAAAAACAAGCCCTTGTTCATGCAAACATTGTAACTACTAGACTGCAGACAGTTCTGTTACTTTTTGATGCCCAGAGTATATAAGCTGCAAAAATAAACTTGGGGTGAGGCATTCTACTTAGTGACAGGGGTACCCATTTTACGGGGCAAGAGGTACAGCGCTGGGCTGCCAGGATGGACGTGCAATGGTTGTTTCATGCTCCATACAACCCACAAGCAGCTGGCATGACTGAACGTTATAATGGCCTTTTGAAGCAAGGTCTCCGGGTGTCAAAACACCCTCCCACGATGCGTGACTGGGCCTCGCGTCTATAGGACGTCCTGAGAGTCCTGAATGAGAGACCACGGAAGGGAGGACCAGCACCAGTAGAAGCTCTGCTATATTGAACGGCCGCTCCCATTCAATTACAAGTCACCACCAGCGAGACTCTGTTAAAGCCAGGCTATGACAGAAATGGAAACATGTTGCTGCCAGCACCCACATGCTTGAAAGCAGGGGAACGGCAGCAATGGACTTGGCCCGGGCAGGTCAAAAGCCCCCACTGTCCATGGTTGGGCCTGATAGCCCCATGGGGGGCCGGTTTGACTCATGATTTGCAAGTGACACCAGGGGTGGTGGCTGAGTGGCCACCGCAAGTGACTGTAGTATACGGAGGTCCCGATACCGGGATGATTTTGCAGGGAACCTATGTGCTCTCACTATGGCCTATTATGGGGTCCCCTGTACTGTTACATGTTGAAACTATGCAAGGGACCCCAAGCCCTGCCATAAAAGTTTGGTACCATAAACCGGGAAAGGTGCCAGTGGCAGCGACCCTCCTTTCCCAGGACAAAAAGCTAGCGTGTATCCTCCCAGATGGAAGGGATTTGCCATTATTGGTTCCTAAGACTACCGTTTCTTTTCGTTCATAGGTGTCAATAGTCTAATATGACACAGGGACCCTCGCAGAAGACGCTTGTTGTGTAGATTATGAGGCGAGAACCCGTAGGGGTGGAGTGTGGGGACAGAGCCCCAGAGGGCAGTTTCCAGGCTCTCGGCCTCATGTGGAGAGGTGCTGGCTCGGATAGTGGATGGCCGTCAGCTGTGGCTGGTTGGCCGTCAGCTGTGGCCATTAAGCCATTGGTCACTGATATAACTGCCGCGGCTACGGAAGGGAGCCGAGGAGAGTGAAGGAGGAGACTGAGGAGAGTCGAGGACAGTTGGTCGGCTGGCAGCAAAGCGGACAGCAGGTCACACGTCGTGTAAACCCAGCCTCCAGTGAGCCCATAGTGGTATGACTCCCCTACCTATGGCTCCGTGGGTGTTCCTTTTTGGCCTCACCATGTCCTGCGTTCTTATGTGGGGAGCGGGAACAGAGACCCCGCAGGCCGCCCCGCCGGTCACCCTGCACGACAGTAACCTATTCGTAAATTGAGGAAAACTCTTGAGTTCTGCACATACCATTACATTGGTCTGCTCATGATAATTTAACAATTCAAGTAAGTAATTTTGTTCCATACATACTACTATATATTGTTGAGTTTACAGATACAGCTGGAAACTGCTCTCTGGGGCTCTGTCCCCACACTCCACCCCTACAGGGTCTCACCTCACAATCTACGCGACAAGCATCTTCTGCGAGGGTCCCTGTTCGAAGAGCCTGGAGGTGGATGCAGTATCCTGGACACAGCCAGGGCTCTCAGGGCACTGCCACTCTCTCTGGGCACAGCCAGAGATTCTCAGGGCACCACCAGTACTTCTGGGCACAGTCAGACTTCCTGGGTTTCTTAGGGTACCAATAGTCTCCCCGAGCACAGACAGGGCCTCTCAGGGCACTGCCACTCTCTCTGGGCACAGCCGGACTTCCTGGACTCAGCAAGGGCTCTCAGGGCACTGCCACTCTCTCTGGGCTCAGCCATGGCTCTCAGGGCACTGCTACTCTCTCTGGGCTCAGCCATGGCTCTCAGGGCACTGCTACTCTCTCTGGGCACAGCCAGACTTCCTGGACTGAGCCAGGGCTCTGAGGGCACTGCCCCTCTCTCTGGGCACAGCCGGACTTCCTGGACTCAGCCAGGGCTCTCAGGGCACTGCCACTCTCTCTGGGCCTCTTAGGGTACCATGCTGGAACAACAGTGGCTCACAGTCAAAGTGCTCACATATTCTCGATGGCGGCTGGTCAAGACACAAAAGCAAACATCCGCCAGTCCCACTACATGGTAGTATGTTCCCAAACAGTCAGGTGGTCCATTAAATTAGAGATGGAAGGCAATTCCCCATAGTCCATAGTCATTCGCCAGGGCTGTCCTGGGGGTGAGGGATGACCTTGACCTCACCCTCATCTCCCAAGGAGGACTCAGCAAGCGTTTCCTCCTGGGACTACAAGTCCTGCATCCAAGCTGCCTCAGCAAGCACTTTCCAGCCCACAGGGCCACAAGGACCTTCGCTTTCTCCGGCCTCTGCTGGTTGGGGAACTGTCCACGTTTTCCCACCCCTCCACGGGGGTCCAGCTCTCTGGCAGCTGCTCCTCCTGGTCTTCCTGAGACCCAGTGTTCATACGCATAAACTGTTCCACCGCCCTGCGGGGGCTTTGGCCGACACCATACCCTGCTTGCTGTGCCATGTGTCATGCAGGGTGGCCTGTGGGTCTCTGGTCCCGTTCCCCACATAAGAACGCAGGACATGGTGAGGCCAAAAAGGAACACCCACGGAGCCATAGATAGGGAAGTCATACCAGTATATTCTCGCTGGTGGCTGGGTTGGAGATACAGGAAGCAGGAGTCACACTGTTTGCAACCCTCATTGCACCGCTTGCAGGCTCAGCCACCATCTTCTTGCTAGCCCCCATTTCTTTGCTAGCGTAGTCTTGGCAGTTATATTAGTGGCCAATGGCTCACTGGTTACAGCTGACGGCCAACTAGCCACAGCTGACGGCCATCCAACCACAGTTGATGGCCATCTACTACCTGAGCCAGCACCCCTCCACGTGAGGCCGAGAGCCTGGAAACTGCTCTCTGGGGCTCTGTCCCCACAACATATGATACAAAAATATTTTCCTGTAATAAGGATTTCACATGCCATATATTTTGGGATACAATTAACATGTTGTTTAAACAGCCCAGTAAATACACTTGGACTATTTATATTTTAGAGCTTATACTTTTTTTTCAAATTGTGGACAATTTCTCGTTTTACATTCTCAAGTAGATCATCAATAGGTAATGGAGGAAATTTTCGACTGGATTTAGATTCAAATTCAGCAGCAACTGGAAAGAAAAAGAATTATGTTCTTTAAAATACAGCTAAGTATAAGTGTTAAGAAGAATGATAAAACCTCTAGATGAGGCCACAGCTCACAACAGGAGATCATATTCAATACAGTTTGCCCACGGCTGCACACTGACTTGACTGCTATTGTGACCAAGTATCAGAGCTTCTGGTTGTCTCATCCTTCATTCATTTATAAACAAGGTCGTACGACAAGCACTGAAGTTACAAGACGAAGATGACACGGTCCAGCCCTGACCCATCATCTACTATAAGCTGAAGGAACAGATGAACAGGCAATTTCCATTCAGAGGCCCCTATACCATACAAACGCACAACAGGACGCGAGTGGGACCCACAGAAGGGACATCCCAGTATTGATTGTCTGCTCTCTGGTGGAGGTGATATGGACGTTGATGCCTGAAGGACAAGGACAGAGGATGCCAGATAGAGGGAAGACGCAGATGCGAAGACTAGCGTGGGGGAGAACACTACGGAACGAGAAGTAGTCTGGTTTAGCTAGATGCTAGAGCAAAGGGGCAAATGAGGGTTGGTAGCAAGATATAGGCTGAGATGTTTGCTGAGAACTACATTGATTTGGGTGTTTTCATTCCATGCAAAGCAATGTGGAGTTTCTCCTGAGGGTACATGGTAAACTAATGACAAAGTAAATGACTGGAGATTTAAATGTCACCCATCAGGTGACAGCTACAGTGTTTCCTCCAAAAATAAGACTAACCGGAAATTAAGCCCTAATGCGGCTTTTGGAGCTATAATTAATATAAGACCTGGTCTTATTTTCAGGGAAATATGGTAGCTTGGCCCTCCCAGGAGGTACCGTATTTCCCCGAAAATAAGACCGGGTCTTATATTAATTTTTGCTCCAAAAGACACAGTAGGGCTTATTTTCCAGTTAGGTCTTATTTTCGGGGAAACACCATATGTGAACAGTAATTGCCTAAGTATCACTAGATAAGTCTGGTTATTGGGCCTCATATCACTGGCAAAAACATGAGAAGTTGATGAAGCCCCCTTTTCAAAGTGCAGGTGGACAGTTCTGTAGGGATGGCAGAAGAAAGGAAGGGGACAGACCAGAAATAAAAAGAGATACATATACCCTTGAGATATTTAAAAAGATATCCAATGTCGTAAATACTCATATGACCTTGTCTTCACTATGAATGTTTATGCTTTCACCTTTTTTATTTGCTATGCCCAAGAAAATATTTAATGTAGTACGTATTATCAGAACATGGAAAGGGATGCCATTTACTATTTACATTTTATTCCAGAAATCAGTGATATCTAACTTGAATTAATACATTTTGGCAACATACCGTCTTTCTGTTGTTCTCTAGTTATTTTTTCGTGGTACTCCTGCAACTGAAATAAATCAAATCTTATTATAGCATTTAAGGTAAACAAGAGACTTCATTGTAGAAATGATATATATCTTATGAAATGTGCTCTTTAAATAATACCTTTAGAGACCAGACTTAACGTATGGATTATATAAATACAAAAAAGTTAAAAAATGAATTACTGGTTGTTTTGATTTTACATAATAGAGACCATCTATATGAGATGCTATTGAGATTAATCTGACCAACAGTGCAATTGATATTGGTCTACCTAAGATACATAATCTCAAAAGGCGTGACGTTTGATTTGTTTGGTACAAAGAAGTTTAAACAAATTAAGTCATATTTTACACTGAATGCATTACTTTGCAATTTTTAGAAAAATTGTCCTTTATAAATGTTTCTTGTTTTTTGTTTTTACTTTAATGGACTTTTCCTTAAAATGAGCTTTCCATTCTTGCACTTCTAGAAAAGTAATCTTAAGGTGTATTCTAGGCTATTCATTTTTCGGCATAGAACCTTAAAGACATAAAATGATGAAAATGGTACTGTGACGTCATGTGAAAATTCTACTGACAGAAACAATAACCAAAATGATTTTGCCATCTATGACTGAAACATTACTGTATTCGTAGACAGAAAGATTTCCGAAAAGCTGCTTGAATAAAGTATGACCTAGAGCCAGTTTTCAAATTTACTTTCTCATTTATGACTTTGTAGAGTTAGAAACAAAAAATAATATATAATTCTTTAAATGTAACTTTGTTCCTTAGAAATCAGGTCCAATTTTCGAAAACTCAAGTGGGTGTAGTTATAGTCTATTTAATTATGAAATATTCCCACATGGGAATATTTCAAACTATATTATAAGTGTCCCAGTCTAGAGTGGTCTTACTTAAACCTTTCTTCTGAAAGCTATCCTCTCACAAAATGTCCAAAGCAGTGCTTAAAATAACATCCAGAATCTAATAGATGCTGTGGTGACAACAATGTGACACCCAATCCCTGTACAAATTTAGGGGGGAAGACAAATTTGTTAGCCATCATGTTTTCCAATATTTGCATAACACTTTTTTTGTGAATGGCTTGATAGACAGGGCTTATAATGTGAATAATGTGACAACAGCATTACCAGACAGGCCGTGTAAAATCAATAACTAAATACCATAGGAAGGGAGAGGACTTTCATGAAACAGTTTAAGTTACTGTTAATCAACAATATAAAATGTAAATCACATTTTTACACGACTTGAATTAATGAACTACCAATGTAGCATTATTATTATTTTCCCCCAAAACAGCTCTTTTCCTAAATATTTACTTCATCACTTCTACCGAGTTTCCCCGAAAATAAGATGTAGCTGGATCATCAGCTCTAATGCGACTTTTGGAGCAAAAATTAATATAAGACCTGGTCTTATTTTAACATAATAGAAGAACGGGTCTTATGCAATATAAAATAATATCAGACAAGGTCTTATACTAATGTTTGCTCCAAAAGACACATTAGAGCTGATGGTCCAGCTGTGTCTTATTTTCGGGGAAACACAGTATGTTTATTTCTAGGTGAGGAGTGTGTTTAGATGGTGGAAGTAGCTTGAAGTCCAACATTAATAAGGACAACACATCTGCAGTCTTATTTATACTTTTCTATTTATCATATATATAGAAAAATGAGAAAATTATACACACAAAAAATGTATCAGCAAACTTTAATTCAAAAGATTTCAACTAGAAGGATTTTCTCATAACTGGCAGTTCTCACTAGACAACGTCTCGGAGAAAGCTCAGGTTCCACAGGGGACACCCACGGGATAGCACAGCTTAGGAGTCTGCATCCCTCCTTTAGCTAGGTAGCTCTACACGTCTCTGCTTTGTTTTGTTTTGTTTTTATTGGAGACGATTGAGGAACACTTTGCTTTTCCAGGATGTCAAGTCGTTGTTTTTTTTCAATCTAGTTGTGGAAGGTGCATCTCACTGGCCAATGTGGGACTTGAACCGGTTACCTTGGTGTTATGGGCACCTCGCTCCAACCCCTGAGCCAACAGGCTCCCCACCAGCAGCCCAATTCCAAGCTCAATCCGTTGCTTCTCACGGGTCTATGTGGGAATCAAACTGTCAACCTTGGTGTTATGAGCACCGTGCTCCAACCACTCAGCCAACCGGCTGCCCACCAGGGTTCAGCTCCAAGCTCAAGCCATTGTTTTCAATCTAGTGGTGGAGGGCGCAGTTCACTGGCTCATGTGGGAATCGAACCCGCAACCTTGTTGTTAAGAACTTGCACTCTAACCAACTGAAGCATCTGGCCACCCTTGGTCAGAGTTTTTATATACCGTGTTTCCCCAAAAATAAGACCTAGCTAGACAATCAGCTCTAATGCATTTTGGAACAAAAATTAATTAAGACCCGGTCTTATTTTACTATGATATAAGACCGCGTATGATATATGATATGATGTGACATGACGTGACCGGATCTTACATTAATTTTTGTTCCAAAAGACACATTAGAGTTGATTGTCCGGCTAGGTCTTATTTTTGGGGAAACACAGTAATAGAGTTTTAAACAAAAAAAATTTCTCAAAGAATGGTACTATTCTTTGATAAAAAGAATATTTTTCAGGTCTGAAAGTCACTGATTTAGTGAAAGTCCCTAATTTTACATAAGAGGCAACCAAGGCTCACAGAGATTATAGGTCACCTGAGGTCACCAAACCAAAATGCTGCGGGCTAGGAATGGCATAAGTCTTCCTACTGAGGCTAGCGTGCTATACCAGGTACTACCTCATATTCAGGAAAATTCCATCAATTTCTGAGTACAACTCAAAGAAAATGAATATGTAAGACTTTGTCATGTAGCTCAATAATGTTAAGGCATGAGAAACAAAATAGTAGCTTTCAAACTCAAGGGTAAACTTTAAAGTCATGAATAAAAATAAAGACACAGATTAACATCACAACTCCTATTAACAGAAGTCAACACACTCAATTTATAAAGCATAAACACTTCTAAACACAGAATAGGGAACTTGAAGGAGAAAATCATGAGTTAAAGAAAGCAAACTCAAGTTGAGGAAATTCTTCCTTAAAATGACTTGTCTTTTCCTCAGAATCAAATTTGGCTGACCAATATAAACCAACACAGGTATTATTCATGGTGGGGGATAAGTATAGCGAAATTGGAAACACAAAACAGATTTCTCTTTACCATCTAGTGCACTTGTGTCCAACCTCACATCATCACAACTGCATCATCAGTCTTTCCAGTGTTCCCTAGTGATTTGGGACACTTATCTCTGGATCTTGACAGAGTGGGGCTTTTCCATCTCTTATTCAGCCTTGCATGATTGGGCAACCCAACGCCTCACAAGGGAACAATGTTGGCCTTGGAATGAGGGCATTGACTTTAACAAACCATTTTCCAATTTATGAGGAAATACTGAAAACTAAACACCTCCTTCCTACCAAAAAATAATTAAAGGAAAAATATTCACAAGCATATTCTTTCTCATTGCTTCTGCCTTTACACTCTTTCATCTTCTGATTTCTGTGGTGAAACTACTGAGAACATTTTAATTGTGCATCATGCTTAAGAATTTACAGAAGCGTTGGCCATTCACTTTCTTTTTGTACCCATTCCTTCCTCCAGGTTCACCTCTTTGAAGGACTTGAACTCCATTTAGCCGAAGGGCTGTCCGAAAATCCTTGGTTTTGTTCTCCTATGATTTATTAAGGGGAAGGTAAATTAAAACACAAGGTTGGAGCCCCATTTAGTACAGGCCTGTGCTATTTTCCTCTGCATTAAGACGGCCACAAAACACCATCAAAACCACAAACCACCCTGCATTGATCGAAATGGATATTCTTTGGAATGATGTAAACATCATGTCAAGAGAGACGACCTCTTTGTATCTCCAGATATCTACAACTCATCAGGCATCTATAGCCCAAGAAAGGATCTTCTGCTCAACACACTACGATTCCTTAAAAGACCACGCATCTGTAAAAGGGAAGGAGGGTGCACTGGATGTGAAAGGGAGGCAGGATGGAGGAAAGCACAGGGACAGCCCACAGCTGCAGTTCCAGGGGTTCAAGGCTGAGCCTGAAGCCCCAGCAAAGGCAGTGGCGGTGGAGGGGACGGGGTGCAGCTCCCACATCACTGCCCAGGGGAGGGTAAGCGGTGCAGCAGCAGCATCCCCCCACCCCTCTCCAGATGCAGCAGTGCTGGCACCACCAGGGACCAGTAGCAGCAGCAGAAACAATTCTCCAGTCTCACGACCACACACAGTGCTACCAGTAGACATAGGGAACCAGGTAGCAGCTCAGCGGGTGCAAGACAGGCTCCCCTCAACCACCCACTTCCCCCACCTGCGTGGTGGTGGTGACCAGAGACCCTGGAGACCTGGATACAGTTGCAACACCCACCTCCCTGGTCACCCAGGCTTGGACTCCCACACCCACAGCTAAGCCCCCGCCCCTGGACCTCCCATACTCAAGGAGCACCTATGGGAGAAAACAGAAACTACACTATTGTACCATCTACTGAAAACAAAAGAAAGACCTCTAATTGTATACCTGTTTAATTGTTCAAATCGAAATGTACCTACATAAGAAAGTGTTCACTACTTCAAATGTGCCTGTAGAGGAACAAGCCATTCAGCTTCATGAAGAAGCAAGGTGACACGGTAATACTAGAGAAGATGACACTTCTCCATAAACCAAGTCAAAGTCATGGAAGATTGTGATCTCTGTGACCGAGATTTCAAAACAGCAGTCATGCTCTCTGCTCATCACACAGAACAGCTAAGAGACTTGTAGGAGGATTACTTGAAGGTGGGCAAACTGGGCGAGCAGGGGGAGTGGGAAGGGAGACGTGGCCCACATCCATGGCTGTGGAGGTGCAGGTGGTGCCAGGACAGAACAGAGACCACAAGAGCCAGGAGGTGGGCTCTTTCCCTGCGTCCCACAGCTCATCTCCCTGCCCAGAGAGCATCATATCCAGAGTTTGAGGCAGTCACCTCAGCTGAGACCTCCAGCTGGGCCCTAGGTGGGACAAAGGAAGTAAACACCATACCTGGGCCCCTCCCCCGACTCTCCCAATCCTACCCCCACCCTTCCAGAGACTCAGGCTGGCCCCTGATCTGAGGTGTAGTGTCAGATTACAGAGGACCCATAGTGCTCAGGATCTGGGAGGACCGGGTTTGTAGCTACTGTGACCCAGGGAAGAAGCTGGGAAGTGTGTGACACTGCTGGGCTGGGAGAGAGAAGACTCCTCCATCCCCAGTCCCCACCTTTTCTGACCTGCCCAGGGCAGGGCAATCACAACTGTGGAGACAAGCCCTGGGGTCAGCAGCAGGCAGCAGTTGTAGTTCTGGGCTTTCAGCAGCTCAGAAATCTCCCAACAGACGCATGCACGCACGCACACGTACACACACACACACTCTCAGGAAACCTGGGCACAGGGCTTGTTGTGTTACTCTCAGTGCGCATATGTGCAGGCAAGAGCAGAAACTGCACTGACTTTGTAGAAGCTACCATCCAGACCCGATAGCCCCACTCATCTACAACTGCCGTCCCAGGGTCACTCTGGGCACCAGGTGACCGGCTCTGCCTGAACAATACACAGAGGACTGTTTGGTACAGCGGACGACGACCTGGAGATTACTTGGTGGGCTTAAGCCAAGACTTGCGCTGCTTTTTTTGTTTTGTTTTGTTTTTGGATCTTTGATATTTTTGTCTGTGTTGAGTGTGGATTATTGGTTGTTTTCACACGTGAGTGTATTTGGTTTTTACTTTGTTGTTGCTGTTGTGTTTGGTGATTGGCTTTGTTCCCAAATTGCCCTACACCAGGGCGCAGCCCAAGAGTCACAAGATTCAACACCCCCAGACACCAACTCCAGACCCAACCAGAGTATTATTGGGTTTGACCTACAAGTGACACCCCAGAGGAAATTGTCTACAGGCACAAGAGCCCAAAAGGGCCAAGCCTAATTGGAGTGGTGAACCCTCACACAACCGAACACCCTGCGGTGGGCAGAGCCAAGTCTCACAACTAGTCACCCTAGGAGTCAATCCCACCTACTGACCAGCCAAAAGCAATGAAAGTTCAATTTACGCAGGACAATATACACAACACCAGGATCACCTTTGGAGCACACGCACAGGAGAATAGGGAAGTGGCGCAAGTCAAATATAAAGGACACATACTACATAAGATAACCCAGCAAAAACCAAGAACTCTAGGGGAGCTACCTAATCCATTGAAGCAAACACAGAGAGTCAGTCAGAAGGGGGACACAAAAAAACATGTCCCAAATAAAAGAACAGAAGATTATTGTAGCCCTGTAGTACAAGCAAAAATCAGGGAGTGTGATACCTCCAGTATTGTTCTTTTTTTAAAAATATTGCTTTGGCTATTCGGGGTCTTTTGTGGTTCCAAACAAATCTGATGATTTTTTGTTCTATTTCTTTAAAAAATGCCATTGGGATTTTGATGGGGATTGCATTAAATCTGTATATGGCTTTGGGTAATATGGCCATTTTAACTATGTTGATTCTTCCAATCCATGAGCACGGAATGTCTTTCCATTTCTTTGTGTCTTCTTCAATTTCTTTCAACTGCATCGAAGAAAACATAGGTACTAAACTTATGGACCTTGGGTTCAAAGAGCATTTTATGAATTTGACTCCAAAGGCAATGGAAGTAAAAACTAAAATAAATGAATGGGATTATATGAAACTTAAAAGCTTCTGCACAGCAAAAGAAACTACTGACAAAATAATGAGGCAACCAACTGAATGGGAGAAGATTTTCGCAAACAGTGCCTCTGATAAGGGGCTAATATCCAAAATATACAAGGAATTCATGAAACTCAACAACAAAAAAACAAACAACCCAATTGAAAAATGGACAGAGGACCTGAAGAGACATTTCTCCAAAGAGGATATACAAATGGCAAATAGACATATGAAAAAATGCTCAACATTGCTAATCATCAGAGAAATGCAAATGAAAACCACAATGAGATATCACCTCACCCCAGTCAGAAAGTCTTTCATCAACAAGACAAATAGTAACAAGTGTTGGACAGGCTGTGGAGAAAAAGGAACCCTCATACACTGTTGGTGGGAATGCAGACTGGTGCAGCTGCTATGGAAGGCAGTGTGGAGGTTTCTCAAGAAATTACGAATAGAATTACTATATGACCCAGCAATCGCTCTCCTGGGTATCTACCCAAAAAATCTGAAAGCATTTCTCTATAGAGACACGTGTACTCCAATGTTCATTGCAGCTTTGTTTACGGTGGCCAAGACATGGAAACAACCAAAATGTCCTTCGATAGATGAATGGATAAAGAAGTTGTGGTATATATACACAATGGAATACTATTCGGCCTTAAGGAAAGATGATATAGGAGCATTTGTGACAACATGGATGGATCTTGAGAGTATAATGCTAAGTGAAATAAGTCAGACAGAAAAAGCAGAGAACCCTATGATTTCACTGATATGTGGTATATAAACCAAAAAGAACAAGACAAACAAATGAGAAAGAAAAACTCATAGACACAGACAATAGTTTAGTGGTTACCAGAGGGTAAGGGGGTGGGGGGTGGGTGATGAGGGTAAAGGGGATCAAATATATGGTGATGGAAGGAGAACTGACTCTGGGTGGTGAACACACAATGGGATTTATAGATGATGTAATAAAGAATTGTACACCTGAAATCTATGTAAATTTACTAACAATTGTCACCCCAATAAATTTAATTAAAAAAAAAGAACAGAAGAAACCTCCAGAATTGGAACAAAATGAAATAGAGGTAACCATCCTATCAGAGACAGAGTTCAGAACACTGATGATAAGAATGTTTAAAGATCTTAGAGACGACATAAAGAAGGATAGAGAAATCATAATGAACAACCAGTTAGAACTAGAGAATACAACTGAAATAAAGAACACACTTGAAGGAATTACCAGTGGGTTAGATGAGTCAGAGAGTCGAATCAGCGACTTAGAAGACAAGTTAACAGTGAACACACAAGCGGAACAAAAATAAATCCACGCCTATATGGTCATTTAATCTACGACAATGGAAGCAAGAATTTATAGTGAGGTAAAGACAGTCTATTCAATAAATGGTGCTGGGAAACCTAGACAGACACATGCAAAAAAATGAAGCTGTACCAGCTCCTTATACCACATACAAGAATAAATTAAAAATGTGTTAAAGACTTAAATGTAAGATCTGATTCCATAAAACTCCTAGAAGAAAATAGAGGAAGAAACTTTACATATATTACCCAGAGTAAGATTTTCACTGATATATCCCCTTGGGCAAGGTAAGTAAGAGAAAAAATAAACATGTGGGATTACATCTAACTAAAAATGTTTTTTCACAGTAAAGGAAACCATCATTAAAACAAAAAAGGATCCTACTGAATGGGAGAAGATATCTCCCATTGATATATCCAAACTTTATTTAAAAACTCATTCAACTCCAAAAAAACAACCCAATTAAAAAATGGCCAGAGGACATGAGACATTATTCTAAAGAGGAAATACAGAGGGCAAACAGACATATGAAAAAATGCTCAACCTCACTAATCATTAGAGAAATACAAATAAAAACCACAATGAGATATCACCTCACCCCAGTCAAAATGGCTGTCATCAATAAATCAACAAAACAACAAGTGTTGGCAAGGATGTGGAGAAAAGGGAACCCTTGTGCACTGTTGGTGGGATTGGAGACTGGTGCAGCCACTATGGAAAACAGTATGGAGGTATCTCAAAAATCTGAAAATGGAACTACCTTATGACCCATGAATTCCACTCCTAGGTATCGATCAGGAAATATCCAAATCTCTAATTGAAAAAAATGTATGCACCCCTATGTTTATTGCAGCACGATTCACAATAGCCAAGACATAGAAACAACTGAAATGCCCATCGGTAGATGACTGGATTAAGAAACTGTGGTACATTTATACAATGGAGTATTACGCAGCCATAAAGAAGAAGGAAATCTTACCATTTGCAACAATATGGATGGACCTAGAGAACATTATGTTAAGTGAAATAAGTCAGACAGAGAAAGACAAATACCTTATGATCTCACTTAATATGGAATCTAAAGAAAACAATAAACGAGTGAACTAATCAGAAACAGTCTCAGAGACAGAGGAAAAACTGAAGGTTGCTAGATGGGAGGGGGGTGGGGACAAGGGGGAAGGTGAGGGGATTAGAAAGCACAGTCAATAACCACAAGATTGCCACGGGGATACGAAAGTCAATTTGGTGAATGTTATCAATAATGTAAAGATTTTGTAGGGTATCTGATGGACACTTGTCTCATTAGGGAGACCTTCTCAGGGATGGTGTAGATGCCTGACACTGTACACCTGAAGCTGAAGCTGAACAATAATGAATGTTAATGTTAACTACAATTTTTATACACACACACACACACACATACATGTATGTATATATATATGTTTACAAGAAGTAGGGTACAGCATTAGGGATAGAGGCAGTGGAAATGTAATGGCTGTATGTGATGTCAGAGGGGTCGATGAGGGGAGAGGGGTCATCATTATGTGAGGGATACAAATTATAAATGTGTAACTATTACATTGTTTTGTACACCTGAAACTAATAATAAAAAAGAGTTAAAAATAATAAAACTCATTAACTGAAAAAAAAAGACACCCAGAACTAGTTTCTGCACAGTAAAACAAAACAAAACAAAAATAGCACTTCTTGATGACTTTCAGGCACATATATAACACCTGTCAATCAGCAATCTGGCCCTCAGCTTAAAATAACCCAGTTCAACACAGTCGAGTCATGGGCAAAGAGAAACAGGGCTGAGCTATTTTCAGCTGTAGCCCAAGCAAGAAGCTGAGTATATTATATACTATATTATATAAAATACTATATGTCAATAGTCAAAAGACATACAGTGTTTACTTCTAGAGTCAAAGACTAGCACGAACCAGGAAAAACTGTTCACCTGAAACTAACTACATACATTATACTTCACTTAATTTTTTAAATACAAAGGAGATAACAGACTCTCTGCCACATATTATATATAACCCCATGAAAGAATTATTATTTCATTATCCTTTTTATGCCTACTGCTGCCTAGAGAAAAAAAAATCAAACTCACTTAAAGCCCTCCTCAATTTGACCTCTACTAACCGTTTAAATTGATTTTCTATATTGTATGCTTCATATAAATTAGACCAATTGACCCGAGCAGATGATTTGTGCTTTCCTTCCTGTATTCTCCATGTTGCTTAAATGTAATAAACATTTTGGAGGGTAAAACAAAACAAAACAAAACAAAGAAGCAGCAGTCATGAAGAATCGCACTGAGATATAACAACACACAGAAGGCAGTTCAATGACTTCAGGAGTAAAATTAATGACCAGGAGGAGAACTTTATCAAAGAGATGAAAACTATGAAACAGAACCAAACAGAACTCCTGCTGGTCAAGAACTCAAGAATGAGTATTTTTAACAACCATGTCACACGAAGAAAACGAGTTGTGATTTGAAGACTCCCTTGCATTGCCACCTTACTCATCAATTACCCAAATGCTGTCAAGACATATAGACATAAGTGAACTTCATTTTAAAAATTCAAATATTTGCTTAATGTCCCTATTTAGAATATGTACAATTGTGAAGCAACTCATTTTAAAACACTGAAATAGATAGTGCTATGAATAAAATAAAAATTAAGGATATACTCTCTTGTTAGAAGATAACTTTAACCATAAAAACAGAGACTAATCTTTTTCAGTATTACAAGTTTGCCGAATTCATAAAAAGGATTATATCTGTTTCATTTAATAATAAACATCCATTTGTGGTTAGGTGTTTGGCCGTCCATCATTCACTTATGCTTAGGGGAAGAAAAACTGGGATGTACAAAACTTTAAAATTGTATGAATCATCTCCAATTAAAACCAATTAAGAAGCAAGCCAAAGCATCTCAAAGCATACCATTGGTTATTAGGCAACGATATTTAACATCTGAAATAAAATTTAAAGACAAATTTTCAAGCATTTTAAATATATCACTTTAGTTACATTTATTAAATAATAATAAATAACTCTTAACACATGAGAGCTCTAGGGACTTAAAAAAAAATTGTAAAATTTCTGTCTCCTTTGTATGTATATTAGCACACATATTTATGCCTTTTACCTTGTGTGCATTAGTCAATGAAACAATTCAAAATTTCACCAAAGACAAACAAACAAATCTCATAGACACAGACAACACTTAGTGGGTGAGGGGGGAGAGAAAGAGATAGAAGAGGGAAAAGTGGGTCAAATACATGGCGATGGAAGGAGAAATGACTCGGGGTGGTGAACACACAGTGAAATATATAGATGACGTTTATGGAAATGCACGCTTGAAACCTGTATGATTTCATTAACCAATATCACCCCAATGAATATATAAGACAAAACAAAACAATAATTATATCAAAGAAAAGAAAGAAATCTGAAACCCAAGGGAAAGAAGCTAATATAACTAACCTTGGTACAGTAACACCCCATGCTATCATTTGAGCCCGTGCGGTTGACTTAGGAATCACCACGTTTTCTCTTGGAGCAGGATTTCCACTGAGGAGTAACTCAGTATTCAAACTTCCAATGCAAGGTGGCTCCAAGACCGGCCTCCTAAGAGCAGTGCCCAGAAACTGGTTCTGCTGTTCCTTTGCCAGAAGACCAGTTCTGGCCTCTGCCAGCCTATCATTAGCACTGTGAAGATTGTAAAACACAACTTTGAATTTTATTTTTCCTGAATGACTTGCATTTTCTTCAAGTTGCCATAATAAATAGTAAAAGAAATTTCCCATTAAACAGCATTTTAACATTGAAAATGCGTCAGGGCAGACCTACCAGGCACAAGGATAGCTTTCAAATTATCCTAAACAAGTACATATGTTTCTATGGGGATGCCAGACTAAGAAGAAATTCAAAGTAGGGAGGGGAGGACACGGGCTATCAGTGACATCGAGGGATTCACAGATAATACTTGCTGCCTTCTGCAATGGCTGAACCAATAAGATTCTTGAGGATTGCCATGAGACATACATAGTAAACGAGTTTAGAATTTTTTAAAAAAAATCCCACCAAGATATTTTCAAGCCTTTGCTGTCACCGCCCTTGGGTAACGCCCTCATTACCCTGAGGACTGAGGTATCATGTAGAACAACAGCCTCTGGGGGAGAAGGAGGGAGCCTGGTTGGTGACCCTACTAAACTGAAACCGCTCCGCAGGCATGTAGCTTATAATATAACACTGTGACCAAGGCGCTGGGCGTGGGCTCTGCGCTTTCTGTCTTCCACACACCCCCTCAGGCTCACCACCTTATCTTTTTAGCCACTTCTTGGGTTATACTACCCTCACCCCTACGTTGTTAACCCTCTGCTATATTTCACATATATGCCTTTGTGGACATCAGAAAGACTAGAAAGAAGAGCTTGTCTGAAAGCGACCTCTAGAGATAATAACACAGAGCACAATGGAGACAGTATATGTACCAAGTGCCAGAACATGCAGAGTACTTAACCCTTTCGGTTTAAGTTGTTATCTTATAATAAATAGTTACCTCATTAAAAACTATTTAGGGGAATTCTGACAAGAAATTTTATAATAAATAGCGTTGTCTAAATCATAAAGCTTCAAAAACACTTTGCTTAAAGACTGGTAGATCAGATTAACTCTATGAAAACCTCGAGAAGGAAAAATACAGTCATGTAAAACCAAAAATGGGGAGAGATGCAAATGTCCTGAACTAACTAACATTTTAAAAGTGATTTATTCACTAACATCATTTTCCGAAATTATACTATTTAGTAAGTTTTCACTTCCTATTAATCTCGGGAATCTGCCTGGATAAAAATTGTACTTTAGAGGCAAATTAATTAGCTCGATTGATTTTCTCTGACCTTGTTTGGACTTACTTGTTTACTTGGTTTTCCAAAGATGTTGTAAGTTTTAATTCCTCTAGGTAGCGGCGCTTACATTCTTCCAATTCTATTTTAAAAGAAGTTTTCACTTTGGAGAGTCCAGATTCCAGACTTTTAATTCTGAGTTCCAAGTCACTTATGGAAGCGCCATTATGGTCATTTAACAGGTCTACATTTTCTTGAGATGCTGCTTGTTCCTAAAGCCAACGGAAAGGATACATTTTAAAAATAATTATAAACTGAATAATTACAGTCTATTTGTATTCTTTAGTTTTAAGTCAATGACTTGGAGGGCAATTTAAATGTGGAGAAAGCTGAAGTTTAAAATATTTATTATCAATATGGAATGAAATAAATCTGAATCATGACAATATTTTGAATCATCTCATCTGACTATTTCAATAAGAGAATCAATTTTAAATTTTAAAAATTGAACTATATGACTTAATAATCTAAAAGTATGGTGTAAATTTAAAATCACAGTTTGTCTTTATTTCCTAATAGTCTCGTTTTATATCAACTGGACTTTAAAATGATTTTCCAGAAAGGACGATTCTCAAAGATCAACTGAGTGATAATAATGATGGGAACTGAAACATTAAAAAGGAGAAGCAAATACCACCTTAGTTCCAGAAATCTAAAAAATAAAATAAATAAATAAAAAATAGCTCCTGTTAAGGGGAGTAGAAGAATCACATACAATATGTATATCTAAAATGTAATTTGCAACAAAATGATTTAAGGCACGTTAAAAATCAATGAATTAGCCTGTAAAAGTAGATTTAAAAATTTTTTCTACTACATCCCGTCTTGTTCAGTCTTTAATATCCCAGAATTTACTGTGTTTAGCTTCACTCTTTTAAACCACATTCGTGACTATATGAATTTTGAGGTTTACTAATTTTTATCTCCACTTCTTTTTATTCTCTAGTTTTTCACATGACTTTTGTATTCCTTTCATAGATAATAACTCCTGTTTAGGATTGATTTTCTTCAACAAGAGGTAGACAGCTTAAAAAAAAAACTTTTTAAAACAAAATAATTTTTTGAAATTGGGAACAGTGTTTTTTCTAGGACACATCAGCTCCATGTCAAGTAATTGTTTCGAATCTAGTTGTGGGATGCGCAGCTCAGCTCCAAGTCAAATCGTTCTCTTTAATCTACTAGTTCTCTTCAATCTACTAGTTCACTCAACAGCTCACTGACCCATGCGGGAATCAAACCGGCAACCCTGGTGTTATGAGCATTGCACTCTAACCACTGAACCAACCGGCCGGGCGTCCACCGGGGGCTCAGCTCCAAGCTCCAGCCATTGTTTTCAATCTAGTTGTGGAGGGTGTAGCTAACTGGTCCATGTGGGAATCGACCCAGCTACCTTGGTTATTACCAAGGATTGGAACCAGCACGATGCTATAACCATTGATCCAACTGGCTACCCCACAGATGGAGACATTCTGAAGATGCAGTTTCCAGTTTTGCTGTGAGATCATCATTCAGAATGAGTAAGATAGTATAATTTGGTTATGAAGGAAGTTGACTGAGAATAGTCTAACCCCAAACCAGTATGAAATTTTGAAATAAACTCAGTTGCAATAAAATATCATCGATACTGTAGTAGAGTCTTAGAATGTGGAAACTGAGTTACTCAGAATGAACAACAAAGATAAAAGTACCAGGAGTCTCAAAAATGCATCCTTTATTGTCATCGACTTTGCCAAACAACTTCTGCACTTGATTTTCTACTATTTCCTCAATGATTGTTTCATGCTTTTCCTCTGTAAAATGACTAAAAGTCACCTCTGAGTTGATAGTCTCTCACCTGTTCCCCATTTTAACTCTCCATAATTTCTTAAGAAGTTGTAGGGAGTTACAAGTAACTCATCTTGAGTTACTTAGGCCTCCGTCAGCTACAAATGTTTCATGGTAAATTGAATTGCTTTCAAGAAGAAATGATTCCCAAAGTTAAGGAGAAATCACATCTCACACTGTGAATGTTTAGTGAGATGATCGCTACATGTTTTTCAACAACAAAAAAAGTGTCTTAACTCGATATGCTATCTTGTAATCCTCTCTTACTTTCCACGATATACGAGAACATCCTAAACAGCAATAATAACAACAACAAATCTGCTGGAATTTCAGTGATACTGAGTTGGGTAGAACTACTTTCCTGTAGATACAATGCTCATTTGGTAAGATGAGGTGAGTGGATGGATGTAGTGTTTTTAAAACATGGCTACAAATTCTTGACATTTCTCCGTGAAATTCCCTCCCTTTTAACATGTGCTGGCTGTAGTAAGTAACTGGATTCTAGTGCATGGAATAGGGCAGAACTGCTGTGAGAGTGTTATGCCTGCGGCAGAAAATGTGACACAGCTTCCATCTGACTTTCTCTCGGGAAGCTCTTCCTGAAAACCCAGCACCATGTTGTGCAGATGAAGAAGCCCAGGACACACAGTGAGGCCTCCTACAGATGTTCGCGCTGAGACAGCCCCAGTGGGCGTCCCGGCCAAAACCCCGCTTCAACTGCTACACGTGTGTGTAACAGCCTTTAGATGATTCTCATTCGCAGCTTCATGGCAACGCAGCTGATGCCAAGTGGAACAGAAATGAGCTAGTCTCACTGAGCTTCACTCAACTGCATCACTGGTGAACAAAACAGATGCTGTTTTGAGCCACTAGCTTTTGAGTTGGTTTCTTGAGCAGCAATGAACAACTGGCATTGATACTGATATTCAAAATGGTGTGAGGCCACAAAGAATAGCAATCTAAAACCTGTAGGAGTGCCTTTCCACCAGGAGGTAGGTGGAACCCGAAAGGATGTGGAGAAGAGTGAGAATAACAACCACAAGGGCCTCCAAGAGACGGTTATTGGGGGCTTGCGGGCCCCTAAAGAGGCTGGCCACAAAGACTTCTCAGCTAGTGAAGAAAATGAGTCTGAAATCTGGATGAAAGGGGACTCTTGCTGTGAAGTCACCAAGTAAAATCCATGAGATACATGAGCTAAGGAAAGACTGTGAACTGTAAAGGAACCAGGACTTATTGTGTTCAAATGGGTTTCCCATTTACAGCCTCTCCCACATGCCCTGTTTTCAAATCATGCTAAAATAAAGAAATGGCTTCTGAGTGAAGATCAAATTCGCTGTGCTCCCAGGAAGACTGATCTACGGATGAGGACAAGACTGTAAAGCCTTCCTCAAGACTTCGAAAGAGTTAAGGTGGGGCCTTAAATTCCTGGAAGGCTCTTCGGAGGAAAAGAATTTTAAAGGCATGGTCCTACAACAGCTACAGGAAGCCCAAGAGCTTATCTCAAAACGATATATGACGGTGGCTTTTCTAATGGCACGAACCCCAATAAACTCTCACGCAACTCCACGTTTTTAGGAAAATCAAGTAGCCAAAAACCACCTTGTTACCTTGGACTAATAAAAACCAAGAGAGTGAAAAACAAAAGGAGGCCTGTGGGTGTTAGACATTTGGGTGGAGGAATGATGCTGAGGAAAGAGCTGCAAGCACAGGTCATTTCTTATGAAAAGGACAGAACGAAGAGCTCACACGGGACAGCAAAGGGCCATGGAGCAGCATTGGCATGGTGTGGGGACAAAGCCCCAAAAAGCAGTTTCCAGGCTCTCGGCCTCACATAGAAAGGTGCTGGCTCGGGTAGTAAATGGCCATCAACTGTGATCAGATGGCCAGCAGCTGTGGCTAGTTGGCCGTCAGCTGTAACCCGTAAGCCATTGGCCACTAATATAACTGCTGTGGCTACGCTAGCAGAAAGAATGGGGGCTAGCAAGAAGATGGCGGCTGGCAAGCGCGGACTGCTGTTAGGCAGATTATGTAGATCCTGCTTCCTGTGTCTCCAGCCCAGCCGCCAGCGAGAATATATTGGTTTGACTTCCGTATCTATGGCTCCATGGGTGTTCCTTTTTGGCCTTACCGTATCCTGCGTTCTTATGGGGGGGAATGGGAGCTGAGACCCCGCCGTACGCCCCGCATGACAAATGGTGCAGCGAGCAGGGTCCCCCGCAGGAC
Organism: Rhinolophus hipposideros; assembly: GCF_964194185.1. Lineage (NCBI taxonomy): Eukaryota > Metazoa > Chordata > Mammalia > Chiroptera > Rhinolophidae > Rhinolophus > Rhinolophus hipposideros. The sequence continues at coordinate 550,418 of NW_027669000.1, forward strand.
ACCTGGTTAGGACTAAGTCCTAATCAAAGAACGGACAGCGCACATCAGGCTGTATTTCAAAATTGCCATGGACTAATGTGCCTTCCACTTTCCATTTCTGCAGGGGAAATTTCAGCAGTCGAGCAGAATGTTGGGTGTGTGGGTGGTAGATAACTTGTCTCTTCCTTTCTCATGTTTTCATATTGAAAGGTATTGTCCTTCAAGGGGCTTTATCCTAGAAACCAAAACCCAGGCCCTTCATCACCATTTGCACCAGACTAAAATGGTAAAATCTTAGACGCGAACCTGAGCCTGATGCCATAAAATTGAGACTTGTGGTGAGTATTGTATAGGGATGAGCGTATTTTCCATGTGGGAGGAATATAAAGAATTGTGGCCAGTGGATAGATCAAGCTGGTTTTTAAATGTGTCCGTAAATTTTGAAATATTCATTGCATAAAAACAGTAGAATATGGGTCAAAATTAGTGACTTGCTCCTAATGAACAGAATATGTTGAAAGAGATTCCGTGTGAATTCCAAGACTCCTTCACAAAGGGCAACACAGCTCCTGTTGGTTATTTCTCTGAGGATCTGAACCTTGGAATCCAGCCCCGTGTTGTGGGGAGGCTTGGGCCACAATGCGAGCTGGGTGTCCAGGTGTAGGTGTTCCTGCCGTCTGCCCCAGCTAGAGAGCCGACCAACAGTAGGCACCAACAACCAGACACGTTGCTGAACAAACTTTCAAATGATTCCAGCCACCAGCCATCGAGCCGCCCCAATTGAAGGTGAGGGGAACGGAGACAAATGGCCCTGGCCACACTCTTCTTAAGTATGGATTTGTGAACCAAACAACTGTTGTTTATTTCAGCCACTCCACTGGGGAATTAAGGAAAAAATAGACACACCTTCTGGATTAAAAAAAAGAGATAATGAGAAACATAACTTATACAGTATAAATTACAGATATCTTCTTTTATTGCACTTTGCTGTATTGTGTTTTGCAACTATGTTTTACGAATTGAAAGCTTTTGACAATCATGCATTCACCAAGTGTATGAACAGCACGTTTCCGACCCAGTTGGAGTATGTTTGGCAGTTTTTAGCAATGAATTACTTTTTGATTAAGGTATGTACACTGTTTGTTTAGACATAATGTTACCACACACTTAATAGACTACAGACTAGTGTAAAATAAATTTATATGCACAATTCTTGTGATTCACTTTATTGGGTTACTAGCTGTATTGCTGTGGTTGGAACTAAATCTGCAATATCTCCGAGGTATGCCTTTAGTCTCCTTTGTAGTGGAATCTAAGTAATGTGGAGATTGACTTATTAATGACACACAATGCTAATGAGAAGAAGCAGTGAATACAAGGAAGATACAAGAAGTATCTCAAGGGTTCCCTTCAACGACAGCTAGGCATATAGGCATCTTTAGAAGCTTCCCTCAACATTCGGGATAAGGAAGGCTGGCAAGGAGACATGTGATTTGTAGTATGATAGTTGTAAAACTAGAAATAGCCAGTTAATAACCAAAATCAACCCTTTATCCTGATTTCCATTCCCTAAAACTCTAAAAGAGATAGGCAGCTTTCAATATTTATTCATCAATCTAGTACTCAATCTTCACCTCCTTTTCCTCGGTGAGGAAATAGAGAGCATTATGGAGTCATTTTTAAATCAGTAGTAAAACAATCATAGTGTCCTCTGTCACTATTTAAATACAATCTCTCCTTTACCGTACTTCAAGCTTGTGTGTATGGGAAGGGAAGACCATGTCTTCTGTATCTTATACCGAAATGCTTCTCCGTATCACACAAATAGGCTTTGACATTTTGTAATTCACATCACTAATCTATTATTTGTTTCTGATTGATCGATTTCTTCCTGAATTTTAACAGCTGTACTCTTGAAATGTTTTCTTTGGATGGGATGAAATATTTACTCCATTAATTATGTATGAAGCTAAAGGTACAACTACGCATCTCTATGTGTTTCTCCGAATGTAGGATCTATGCCAAGAACAAGATTGGCACCAGTGTTTTAGAAAAGAACCGAATCAAACAGAATCTACTTTTCAATTGCAAGATGATGGATTAGTGAGCTTTCTAAAAAGGAGAGCAGACGGTCCAGGTTTCATCTTCTCCTTCCTAGACAGTGAAATCTACGCAAGATGCTATGGATTAGGAGATAGACAAAATGAAGAAAGTGGTCCACCAAGTATCAGATCCTATTACTGACATTTGATGGAAATGGGAGTGAAAGGGAGGCACTGGGTTAAAGATTAATGTTTTGGATGAAGAAAACAAAAGGAACGAGTCGACTGTGTAAGCCTAATATCCCATCATGTCATAAGGTCACTGACGCATAAGCAGGCCACAGTCTCCATCCAGAAGCAAAACATCTCCACAGAAGTGGAATTAAAGATTCTCCACTGCACTGACATTTTATTATTCCATAAGGCATCTGGTAATATGCAAGATGACTGGGGAAGCGTTCTCATAACATTTGATTTGGTAATGGCGTAAGGACAGATCTATAGATCAATGAATTGGAATAGATGATCCAAAATTAACTCTCATATGTAGAGCCAAGTGATTTTTGACAAGGGTGCTAAAAAACCCAATTGGGCATGAACAGTCTTTTGAACAAATGATACTGGGTCAACTGGATATCCACATAGAAAAGAAAAAATTAAACCTCTACGTCATACCATATATAAAAATTATCTCAAAATGTAAAAGCTAAAACTATAAAAGCTTTGAAGAAGCTTCATGTCTTCATGACTGCAGTTGGAAATTGTGTCTTAGATATAACAGTACCAAACAAAAATAGATTAACTGGACTTCATTAAAATAAAAAAAAAACCTCTAGGCTTTAAAGGACACCATTGAAAAACTAAAAAGGCAAGCTAATGAAAGGGAGAAATATTTGAAAATCCTGTATGTGACAAGCAATTTGTATCTAGGATATATAAAGAATTCTTACAATTCAACATGAAAAAGACGAACAAATTTTAATGGGCAATGGAATTGAATAATCAATTCTTCAAAGAAGATATACAAATGGATAATAAGCATGTGAAAAAATTGCTCAGCATCATTAGTGATCAGGAAAAACTACATCAAAACCACAATATGGAGCAGAGAGTTCACCAGTGGTTCCCTAGGGCTAGGAAGAGTGGGAAGGGCAGACTGGCACACGCTGAAGGCTAACAGTACACGGATACTTTCCAGGGTGATGAAAATGTTGTAAAACTGATTGCGATGATGACTGCATAAAGCTTCGAACACGCTAAAAGCCCCTGCACTGCACTCTTTAAATGACTGAACTGCATGCTATGTTCATTATTTCTCATTGAAGCTGTTACGCAAGAAAGGAAGGAAGGAAGGAAGGAAGGAAGGAAGGAAGGAAGGAAGGAAGGAAGGAAGGAAGGAAAGAAGGAAGGAAGGAAGGAAGGAAGGAAGGAAGAGCAGTGCTGGCACCACCAGAGACCAGTAGCAGCAGCAGAAATACTTCTCCAGCCTCCACCCACAGCACAGTGCTACCAGGGCCACAGGGAACCAGGTGGGCTCAGTGGACTCAAGACAGGCTCTCCCTGACCACCCCCTTCCCCTGTTCCCTCCCACGGTGCTGGTGCCCAGACTCCCTGGTGATCTGGATACAGCGGCAACACCCATCACCCTGGTCACCCAGGCCAGCACTCCCACATTCACAGCTAAGCCCCCACACCTGGACCCCCCAGGCTCAAGTAGCACCAGTGAGAGACAACAGAAACTGTGCTATTGCATCAGCTACTGAAAAACAAAAAAAGATGTCTAATTATTTAGCTGCTGAATTGCTCGAATCAAAATGTACATAAATAAGAAAGTGTTCACTACTTCAAATGAGCCTGCAGAGGAACAAGCCATCCAGCAGCATGAACAACCAAGGTGACAAGGTAACACTGAGAGAAGATGACACTTCTTCAGAAACTAAGTCAAAGTCACGAAGATTGTGATCTCTGTGACCGAGATTTCAAAACAGCAGCCATGAAGAATCTCAATGAGATACAAGAAAACTCACAAGGCAGTTCAACGAGTTCAGGAGTAAAATTAACGAACAGAAGGAGTACTTTATCTAAGATATGAAAACTATAAAAAAGGTCCAAACAGAAATCCTGGAGCTCAATGAAGAACTCAAGAAATGAGATCAAAAATGAACACTTTAATAACAATATTACACAAAGAAAACAAGTTGCTATTAAAGACGCCGTATCATTGCCACCTCAGTCATCAATTATTCAAGTGATGCCAAGATGTACAGATATAAGTGAACTTCATTTAAAAAATTCAAATATTTGCTCAATTTACTTCTTGAGAAAATGTACTGTTGCTGAGCAAGATATTTTATTTATTATTACTTTTTAAGCAAGACATTTTAACATATCAAAATAAAAAATGCTGTAAGTAAAATAGAAATTAAGGATGTACTATTATGTACAAAGAGGACAACTTTTAACTTAGAAAGACAAATTAATCTTTTCAGTGTTACAACTTTGCAGAATTCATAACAAGGATTTACCTCGGTTTCAATGAAATGAGAAACATCCACATATAGTTGGTGAATGTCAATCATTCACTTACGCTTAGGGGTGGCAAAACTGGGCTGTAGGGAAACTAAAATTGTTATAAACCATGAGCAAATTAAAACCAATGCAGAAGTAAGCCAAAGCATCTCAAAGCATACCATTCGTTGCTAGGCAATAACATTTCATTTGTAAAATCTAATTGAAAAGCAGCTTTTCCAGAAATTTAAAATGTGTCAGTTAGTTACATTTATTGAATACAGTTAATGACAGGTAGCTCTTAAAACATGGGAGATGCAGGGACTTACAAAAGATTGTAAAATTTCTTTCTCCTTTCTACATTAGCACACATAATTATGCCTTTTACATTGTGTGCATTAGTCAACGAAACAACTCAGAATATCTCACCAAGTTAAGAACAAGAATTATATCGGACATCTGAAACCCAAAGGAAAGAAGTTAACATAACTAACCTTCATGAAGTAGGTCAACGTGTTATTATTAGAAGTCTGCGGGGTTGACGTAGGAATCACCAACTGTTCTCTTGGAGCGAGATTTCCTCCAGGTAAGAACCGATCGCTTAGCCTTCCAATACAAGTTGGCAGCAGGACTGGCCTCCCAGGAGCGGTGCTGAGCAAAGTGTTCCATGGTGCATCCATGAGAAGCTGGGTTCTCATCTCTGCCAGTGTGTCATTAGTCCTGTGAAGATTGTAAGAACAAAGGCTTAGTATTTTATTTTTCCTTAATGATTTGCATTTTTTAATGTTGCCATAATGTAAGTGGAATTGCCCATGAAACGAACACTGAAAATATGTCAGGGCAGACCTACCAGGCACAAGGATAGGTTTCAAATTATCCTGAGCAAGCACATATGTTTCTAGGGGGATGCCAGACTAAGAAGAAATTCAAAGTAGGGAGGGGAGGAAACGGGCTATCAGTGACATTGACGGCTTCACAGATAATACTTGCTGCCTTCTGCAATGGCTGAACCAATAAGATTCTTGAGGATTGCCATGAGACATACATAGCAAACGAGTTTAGAATTTTTTAAAAATCCCACAAAGATATTTTCAAGCCTTTGCAGTCACCGCCCTTGGGTAACGCCCTCATTACCCTGAGGACTGAGGTGTCATGTAGAACAACAGCCTCTGGGGGAGAAGGAGGGAGCCTGGTGGGTGACCCTACTGAACTGAAACCGCTCAGCAGGCGTGTAGCTTATAATATAACACTGTGACCAAGGCGCTGGGCGTGGGCTCTGCCCTTTCTGTCTTCCACACACCCCCTCAGGCTCACCACCTTATCTTTTTAGCCACTTCTTGGGTTATACTACCCTCACCCCTACGTTGTTAACCCTCTGCTGTATTTCACATGTATGCCTTTGTGGACATCAGAAAGACTAGAAAGAAGAGCTTGTCTGAAAGCGACCTCCAGAGATAATAACACAGAGCACAATGGAGACAGTACATGTACCAAGTGCCAGAATATGCAGAGTACTTAACCCTTTGGGTTTAAGTTGTTATCTTATAATAAATAGTTACCTCACTAAAAACTATTTAGGGGAATTCTGACAAGAAATTTTATAATAAATAGCGATGTCTAAATCATAAAGCTTCAAAAACACTTTGCTTAAAGACTGGTAGATCAGATTAACTCTATGAAAACCGCGAGAAGGAAAAATACAGTCATGTAAAACCAAAAATGGAGAGAGATGCAAATGTCCTGAACTAACTAACATTTTAAAAGTAATTTATTCACTAACATCATTTTCCAAAATTATACTATTTAGTAAGTTTTCACTTCCTATTAATCTTGGGAATCTGCCTGGATAAAAATTGTACTTTAGAGGCAAATTAATTAGCTCGATTGATTTTCTCTGACCTTGTTTGGACTTACTTGTTTACTTGGTTTTCCAAAGATATTGTAAGTTTTAATTCCTCTAGGTAGCGGCGCTTACATTCTTCCAATTCTATTTTAAAAGAAGTTTTCACTTTGGAGAGTCCAGATTCCAGACTTTTAATTCTGACTTCCGTGTCACTTATGGAAGCGCCATCATGGTCATTTAACAGGTCTACATTTTCTTGAGATGCTGCTTGTTCCTAAAGCCAACGGAAAGGATACATTTTAAAAATAGTTATACACTGAATAATTACAGTCTATTTGTATTCTTTAGTTTTAAGTCAATGACTTGGAGGGCAATTTAAATGTGGAGAAAGCTGAAGTTTAAAATATTTATCATCAATATGGAATGAAATAAATCTGAATCATGACAATATTTTGAATCATCTCATCTGACTATTTCAATAAGAGAATCAATTTTAAATTTTAAAAATTGAACTATATGACTTAATAATCTAAAAGTATGGTGTAAATTTAAAATCACAGTTTGTCTTTGTTTCGTAATAGTCTCGTTTTATATCAACTGGTCTTTAAAATGATTTTCCAGAAAGAGCGATTCTCAAAGATCAACTGAGTGATAATAATGATGGGAACTGAAACATTAAAAAGGAGAAGCAAATACCACCTTAGTTCCAGAAATCTAAAAAATAAAATAAATAAATAAAAAATAGCTCCTGTTAAGGGGAGTAGAAGAATCACATACAATATGTATATCTAAAATGTAATTTGCAGCAAAATGATTTAAGGCACGTTAAAAATCAATGAATTAGCCTGTAAAAGTAGATTTAAAAATTTTTTCTACTACATCCCGTCTTGCTCAGTCTTTAATATCCCAGAATTTACTGTGTTCTGCTTCACTCTTTTCTACCACATTCGTGACTATATGAATTTTGAGGTTTACTAATTTTTATCTCCACTTCTTTTTGTTCTCTAGTTTTTCACATGACTTTTGTATTCCTTTCATAGATAATAACTCCTGTTTAAGATTGATTGTCTTCAACAAGAGGTAGACACCTTTAAAAAAAAAAACTTTTTAAAACAAAATATTTTTTTTTTAAATTGGGAACAGTGTTTTTTCTAGGACACATCAGCTCCATGTCAAGTAATTGTTTCGAATCTAGTTGTGGGATGCGCAGCTCAGCTCCAAGTCAAATCGTTCTCTTTAATCTACTAGTTCTCTTCAATCTACTAGTTCACTCAACAGCTCACTGACCCATGCGGGAATCGAACCGGCAACCCTGGTGTTATGAGCATTGCACTCTAACCACTGAACCAACCGGCCGGCCGTCCACCGGGGGCTCAGCTCCAAGCTCCAGCCATTGTTTTCAATCTAGTTGTGGAGGGTGTAGCTAACTGGTCCATGTGGGAATCGACCCAGCTACCTTGGTTATTACCAAGGATTGGAACCAGCACGATGCTGTAACCATTGATCCAACTGGCCACCCCACAGATGGAGACATTCTGAAGATGCAGTTTCCAGTTTTGCTGTGAGATCATCATTCAGAATGAGTAAGATAGTATAATTTGGTTATGAAGGAAGTTGACTGAGAATAGTCTAACCCCAAAGCAGTATCAAATTTTGAAATAAACTCAGTTGCAATAAAATATCATCGATACTGTAGTAGAGTCTTAGAATGTGGAAACTGAGTTACTCAGAATGAAGAACAAAGATAAAAGTACCAGGAGTCTCAAAAATGCATCTTTTATTGTCATCGACTTTGCCACACAACTTCTGCACTTGATTTTCTACTATTTCCTCAATGATTGTTTCATGCTTTTCTTCTGTAAAATGACTAAAAGTCACCTCTGAGTTGATAGTCTCTCACCTGTTCCCCATTTTAACTCTCCATAATTTCTTAAGAAGTTGTAGGGAGTTACAAGTAACTCATCTTGAGTTACTTAGGCCTCCGTCAGCTACAAATGTGTCATGGTAAATTGAATTGCTTTCAAGAAGAAATGATTCCCAAAGTTAAGGAGAAATCACATCTCACACTGTGAATGTTTAGTGAGATGATCGCTACATGTTTTTCAACAACAAAAAAGTGTCTTAATTCGATATGCTATCTTGTAATCCTCTCTTACTTTCCACGATATACGAGAACATCCTAAACAGCAATAATAACAACAACAAATCTGCTGGAATTTCAGTGATACTGAGTTGGGTAGAACTACTTTCCTGTAGATACAATGCTCATTTGGTAAGATGAGGTGAGTGGATGGATGTAGTGTTTTTAAAACATGGCTACAAATTCTTGACATTTCTCCGTGAAATTCCCTCCCTTTTAACATGTGCTGGCTGTAGTAAGTAACTGGATTCTAGTGCATGGAATAGGGCAGAACTGCTGTGAGAATGCTATGCCTGCGGCAGAAAATGTGACACAGCTTCCATCTGACTTTCTCTCGGGAAGGTCGCCCTGCGAAACCAGCCACCATGTTGTGCAGAATGAAGAAGCCCAGGACACACAGTGAGGCCTCCTACAGATGTTCGCGCTGAGACGGCCCCAGCGGACGTCCCGGCCAAAACCCCGCTTCAACTGCTACACGTGTGTGTAACAGCCTTTAGATGATTCTCATTCGCAGCTTCATGGCAACGCAGCTGATGCCAAGTGGAACAGAAATGAGCTGGTCTCACTGAGCTTCACTCAACTGCATCACTGGTGAACAAAACAGATGCTGTTTTGAGCCACTAGCTTTTGAGTTGGTTTCTTGAGCAGCAATGAACAACTGGCATTGATACTGATATTCAAAATGGTGTGAGGCCACAAAGAAAAGCAATCTAAAACCTGTAGGAGTGCCTTTCCACCAGGAGGTAGGTGGAACCCGAAAGGATGTGGAGAAGAATGAGAACGACACCCACAAGAGCCTCCAAGAGACGGTTATTGGGGGCTTGCGGGCCCCTAAAGGGGCTGGCCACAAAGACTTCTCAGCTAGTGAAGAAATTGAGTCTGAAATCTGGATGAAAGGGGACTCTTGCTGTGAAGTCACCAAGTAAAATCCATGAGATACATGAGCTAAGGAAAGACTGTGAACTGTAAAGGAACCAGGACTTATTGTGTTCAAATGGGTTTCCCATTTACAGCCTCTCCCACATGCCCTGTTGTCAAATCATGCTAAAATGAAGAAATGGCTTCTGAGTGAAGATCAAATTCGCTGTGCTCCCAGGAAGACTGATCTACGGATGAGGACAAGACTGTAAAGCCTTCCTCAAGACTTCGAAAGAGTTAAGGTGGGGCCTTAAATTCCTGGAAGGCTCTTCGGAGGAAAAGAATTTTAAAGGCATGGTCCTACAACAGCTACAGGAAGCCCAAGAGCTTATCTCAAAACGATTTATGACGGTGGCTTTTCTAATGGCACGAACCCCAATAAACTCTCACGCAACTCCAAGTTTTTAGGATAATCAAGTAGCCAAAAACCACCTTGTTACCTTTGACTAATAAAAACCAAGAGAGTGAAAAACAAAAGGAGGCCTGTGGGTGTTAGACATTTGGGTGGAGGAATGACGCTGAGGGAAGAGCTGCAAGCACAGGTCATTTCTTATGAAAAGGACAGAACGAAGAGCTCACAGGGGACAGCAAAGGGCCATGGAGCAGCATTGGCATGGTGTGGGGACAAAGCCCCAAAAAGCAGTTTCCAGGCTCTCAGCCTCACATAGAAAGGTGCTGGCTCGGGTAGTAAATGGCCATCAACTGTGATCAGATGGCCAGCAGCTGTGGCTAGTTGGCCGTCAGCTGTAACCCGTAGCCATTGGTCACTAATATAACGGCTGTGGCTACGCTAGCAGAAAGAATGGGGGCTAGCAAGAAGATGGCGGCTGGCAAGCGCGGACTGCTGTTAGGCAGATTATGTAGATCCTGCTTCCTGTGTCTCCAGCCCAGCCGCCAGCGAGAATATATTGGTTTGACTTCCGTATCTATGGCTCCATGGGTGTTCCTTTTTGGCCTTACCGTATCCTGCGTTCTTATGGGGGGGAATGGGAGCTGAGACCCCGCCGTACGCCCCGCATGACAAATGGTGCAGCGAGCAGGGTCCCCCGCAGGACACCTGGTTAGGACTAAGTCCTAATCAAAGAACGGACAGCGCACATCAGGCTGTATTTCAAAATTGCCATGGACTAATGTGCCTTCCACTTTCCATTTCTGCAGGGGAAATTTCAGCAGTCGAGCAGAATGTTGGGTGTGTGGGTGGTAGATAACTTGTCTCTTCCTTTCTCATGTTTTCATATTGAAAGGTATTGTCCTTCAAGGGGCTTTATCCTAGAAACCAAAACCCAGGCCCTTCATCACCATTTGCACCAGACTAAAATGGTAAAATCTTAGACGCGAACCTGAGCCTGATGCCATAAAATTGAGACTTGTGGTGAGTATTGTATAGGGATGAGCGTATTTTCCATGTGGGAGGAATATAAAGAATTGTGGCCAGTGGATAGATCAAGCTGGTTTTTAAATGTGTCCGTAAATTTTGAAATATTCATTGCATAAAAACAGTAGAATATGGGTCAAAATTAGTGACTTGCTCCTAATGAACAGAATATGTTGAAAGAGATTCCGTGTGAATTCCAAGACTCCTTCACAAAGGGCAACACAGCTCCTGTTGGTTATTTCTCTGAGGATCTGAACCTTGGAATCCAGCCCCGTGTTGTGGGGAGGCTTGGGCCACAATGCGAGCTGGGTGTCCAGGTGTAGGTGTTCCTGCCGTCTGCCCCAGCTAGAGAGCCGACCAACAGTAGGCACCAACAACCAGACACGTTGCTGAACAAACTTTCAAATGATTCCAGCCACCAGCCATCGAGCCGCCCCAATTGAAGGTGAGGGGAACGGAGACAAATGGCCCTGGCCACACTCTTCTTAAGTATGGATTTGTGAACCAAACAACTGTTGTTTATTTCAGCCACTCCACTGGGGAATTAAGGAAAAAATAGACACACCTTCTGGATTAAAAAAAAGAGATAATGAGAAACATAACTTATACAGTATAAATTACAGATATCTTCTTTTATTGCACTTTGCTGTATTGTGTTTTGCAACTATGTTTTACGAATTGAAAGCTTTTGACAATCATGCATTCACCAAGTGTATGAACAGCACGTTTCCGACCCAGTTGGAGTATGTTTGGCAGTTTTTAGCAATGAATTACTTTTTGATTAAGGTATGTACACTGTTTGTTTAGACATAATGTTACCACACACTTAATAGACTACAGACTAGTGTAAAATAAATTTATATGCACAATTCTTGTGATTCACTTTATTGGGTTACTAGCTGTATTGCTGTGGTTGGAACTAAATCTGCAATATCTCCGAGGTATGCCTTTAGTCTCCTTTGTAGTGGAATCTAAGTAATGTGGAGATTGACTTATTAATGACACACAATGCTAATGAGAAGAAGCAGTGAATACAAGGAAGATACAAGAAGTATCTCAAGGGTTCCCTTCAACGACAGCTAGGCATATAGGCATCTTTAGAAGCTTCCCTCAACATTCGGGATAAGGAAGGCTGGCAAGGAGACATGTGATTTGTAGTATGATAGTTGTAAAACTAGAAATAGCCAGTTAATAACCAAAATCAACCCTTTATCCTGATTTCCATTCCCTAAAACTCTAAAAGAGATAGGCAGCTTTCAATATTTATTCATCAATCTAGTACTCAATCTTCACCTCCTTTTCCTCGGTGAGGAAATAGAGAGCATTATGGAGTCATTTTTAAATCAGTAGTAAAACAATCATAGTGTCCTCTGTCACTATTTAAATACAATCTCTCCTTTACCGTACTTCAAGCTTGTGTGTATGGGAAGGGAAGACCATGTCTTCTGTATCTTATACCGAAATGCTTCTCCGTATCACACAAATAGGCTTTGACATTTTGTAATTCACATCACTAATCTATTATTTGTTTCTGATTGATCGATTTCTTCCTGAATTTTAACAGCTGTACTCTTGAAATGTTTTCTTTGGATGGGATGAAATATTTACTCCATTAATTATGTATGAAGCTAAAGGTACAACTACGCATCTCTATGTGTTTCTCCGAATGTAGGATCTATGCCAAGAACAAGATTGGCACCAGTGTTTTAGAAAAGAACCGAATCAAACAGAATCTACTTTTCAATTGCAAGATGATGGATTAGTGAGCTTTCTAAAAAGGAGAGCAGACGGTCCAGGTTTCATCTTCTCCTTCCTAGACAGTGAAATCTACGCAAGATGCTATGGATTAGGAGATAGACAAAATGAAGAAAGTGGTCCACCAAGTATCAGATCCTATTACTGACATTTGATGGAAATGGGAGTGAAAGGGAGGCACTGGGTTAAAGATTAATGTTTTGGATGAAGAAAACAAAAGGAACGAGTCGACTGTGTAAGCCTAATATCCCATCATGTCATAAGGTCACTGACGCATAAGCAGGCCACAGTCTCCATCCAGAAGCAAAACATCTCCACAGAAGTGGAATTAAAGATTCTCCACTGCACTGACATTTTATTATTCCATAAGGCATCTGGTAATATGCAAGATGACTGGGGAAGCGTTCTCATAACATTTGATTTGGTAATGGCGTAAGGACAGATCTATAGATCAATGAATTGGAATAGATGATCCAAAATTAACTCTCATATGTAGAGCCAAGTGATTTTTGACAAGGGTGCTAAAAAACCCAATTGGGCATGAACAGTCTTTTGAACAAATGATACTGGGTCAACTGGATATCCACATAGAAAAGAAAAAATTAAACCTCTACGTCATACCATATATAAAAATTATCTCAAAATGTAAAAGCTAAAACTATAAAAGCTTTGAAGAAGCTTCATGTCTTCATGACTGCAGTTGGAAATTGTGTCTTAGATATAACAGTACCAAACAAAAATAGATTAACTGGACTTCATTAAAATAAAAAAAAAACCTCTAGGCTTTAAAGGACACCATTGAAAAACTAAAAAGGCAAGCTAATGAAAGGGAGAAATATTTGAAAATCCTGTATGTGACAAGCAATTTGTATCTAGGATATATAAAGAATTCTTACAATTCAACATGAAAAAGACGAACAAATTTTAATGGGCAATGGAATTGAATAATCAATTCTTCAAAGAAGATATACAAATGGATAATAAGCATGTGAAAAAATTGCTCAGCATCATTAGTGATCAGGAAAAACTACATCAAAACCACAATATGGAGCAGAGAGTTCACCAGTGGTTCCCTAGGGCTAGGAAGAGTGGGAAGGGCAGACTGGCACACGCTGAAGGCTAACAGTACACGGATACTTTCCAGGGTGATGAAAATGTTGTAAAACTGATTGCGATGATGACTGCATAAAGCTTCGAACACGCTAAAAGCCCCTGCACTGCACTCTTTAAATGACTGAACTGCATGCTATGTTCATTATTTCTCATTGAAGCTGTTACGCAAGAAAGGAAGGAAGGAAGGAAGGAAGGAAGGAAGGAAGGAAGGAAGGAAGGAAGGAAGGAAGGAAAGAAGGAAGGAAGGAAGGAAGGAAGGAAGGAAGAGCAGTGCTGGCACCACCAGAGACCAGTAGCAGCAGCAGAAATACTTCTCCAGCCTCCACCCACAGCACAGTGCTACCAGGGCCACAGGGAACCAGGTGGGCTCAGTGGACTCAAGACAGGCTCTCCCTGACCACCCCCTTCCCCTGTTCCCTCCCACGGTGCTGGTGCCCAGACTCCCTGGTGATCTGGATACAGCGGCAACACCCATCACCCTGGTCACCCAGGCCAGCACTCCCACATTCACAGCTAAGCCCCCACACCTGGACCCCCCAGGCTCAAGTAGCACCAGTGAGAGACAACAGAAACTGTGCTATTGCATCAGCTACTGAAAAACAAAAAAAGATGTCTAATTATTTAGCTGCTGAATTGCTCGAATCAAAATGTACATAAATAAGAAAGTGTTCACTACTTCAAATGAGCCTGCAGAGGAACAAGCCATCCAGCAGCATGAACAACCAAGGTGACACGGTAACACTGAGAGAAGATGACACTTCTTCAGAAACTAAGTCAAAGTCACGAAGATTGTGATCTCTGTGACCGAGATTTCAAAACAGCAGCCATGAAGAATCTCAATGAGATACAAGAAAACTCACAAGGCAGTTCAACGAGTTCAGGAGTAAAATTAACGAACAGAAGGAGTACTTTATCTAAGATATGAAAACTATAAAAAAGGTCCAAACAGAAATCCTGGAGCTCAATGAAGAACTCAAGAAATGAGATCAAAAATGAACACTTTAATAACAATATTACACAAAGAAAACAAGTTGCTATTAAAGACGCCGTATCATTGCCACCTCAGTCATCAATTATTCAAGTGATGCCAAGATGTACAGATATAAGTGAACTTCATTTAAAAAATTCAAATATTTGCTCAATTTACTTCTTGAGAAAATGTACTGTTGCTGAGCAAGATATTTTATTTATTATTACTTTTTAAGCAAGACATTTTAACATATCAAAATAAAAAATGCTGTAAGTAAAATAGAAATTAAGGATGTACTATTATGTACAAAGAGGACAACTTTTAACTTAGAAAGACAAATTAATCTTTTCAGTGTTACAACTTTGCAGAATTCATAACAAGGATTTACCTCGGTTTCAATGAAATGAGAAACATCCACATATAGTTGGTGAATGTCAATCATTCACTTACGCTTAGGGGTGGCAAAACTGGGCTGTAGGGAAACTAAAATTGTTATAAACCATGAGCAAATTAAAACCAATGCAGAAGTAAGCCAAAGCATCTCAAAGCATACCATTCGTTGCTAGGCAATAACATTTCATTTGTAAAATCTAATTGAAAAGCAGCTTTTCCAGAAATTTAAAATGTGTCAGTTAGTTACATTTATTGAATACAGTTAATGACAGGTAGCTCTTAAAACATGGGAGATGCAGGGACTTACAAAAGATTGTAAAATTTCTTTCTCCTTTCTACATTAGCACACATAATTATGCCTTTTACATTGTGTGCATTAGTCAACGAAACAACTCAGAATATCTCACCAAGTTAAGAACAAGAATTATATCGGACATCTGAAACCCAAAGGAAAGAAGATAACATAACTAACCTTCATGAAGTAGGTCAACGTGTTATTATTAGAAGTCTGCGGGGTTGACGTAGGAATCACCAACTGTTCTCTTGGAGCGAGATTTCCTCCAGGTAAGAACCGATCGCTTAGCCTTCCAATACAAGTTGGCAGCAGGACTGGCCTCCCAGGAGCGGTGCTGAGCAAAGTGTTCCATGGTGCATCCATGAGAAGCTGGGTTCTCATCTCTGCCAGTGTGTCATTAGTCCTGTGAAGATTGTAAGAACAAAGGCTTAGTATTTTATTTTTCCTTAATGATTTGCATTTTTTAATGTTGCCATAATGTAAGTGGAATTGCCCATGAAACGAACACTGAAAATATGTCAGGGCAGACCTACCAGGCACAAGGATAGGTTTCAAATTATCCTGAGCAAGCACATATGTTTCTAGGGGGATGCCAGACTAAGAAGAAATTCAAAGTAGGGAGGGGAGGAAACGGGCTATCAGTGACATTGACGGCTTCACAGATAATACTTGCTGCCTTCTGCAATGGCTGAACCAATAAGATTCTTGAGGATTGCCATGAGACATACATAGCAAACGAGTTTAGAATTTTTTAAAAATCCCACAAAGATATTTTCAAGCCTTTGCAGTCACCGCCCTTGGGTAACGCCCTCATTACCCTGAGGACTGAGGTGTCATGTAGAACAACAGCCTCTGGGGGAGAAGGAGGGAGCCTGGTGGGTGACCCTACTGAACTGAAACCGCTCAGCAGGCGTGTAGCTTATAATATAACACTGTGACCAAGGCGCTGGGCGTGGGCTCTGCCCTTTCTGTCTTCCACACACCCCCTCAGGCTCACCACCTTATCTTTTTAGCCACTTCTTGGGTTATACTACCCTCACCCCTACGTTGTTAACCCTCTGCTGTATTTCACATGTATGCCTTTGTGGACATCAGAAAGACTAGAAAGAAGAGCTTGTCTGAAAGCGACCTCCAGAGATAATAACACAGAGCACAATGGAGACAGTACATGTACCAAGTGCCAGAATATGCAGAGTACTTAACCCTTTGGGTTTAAGTTGTTATCTTATAATAAATAGTTACCTCACTAAAAACTATTTAGGGGAATTCTGACAAGAAATTTTATAATAAATAGCGATGTCTAAATCATAAAGCTTCAAAAACACTTTGCTTAAAGACTGGTAGATCAGATTAACTCTATGAAAACCGCGAGAAGGAAAAATACAGTCATGTAAAACCAAAAATGGAGAGAGATGCAAATGTCCTGAACTAACTAACATTTTAAAAGTAATTTATTCACTAACATCATTTTCCAAAATTACACTATTTAGTAAGTTTTCACTTCCTATTAATCTTGGGAATCTGCCTGGATAAAAATTGTACTTTAGAGGCAAATTAATTAGCTCGATTGATTTTCTCTGACCTTGTTTGGACTTACTTGTTTACTTGGTTTTCCAAAGATATTGTAAGTTTTAATTCCTCTAGGTAGCGGCGCTTACATTCTTCCAATTCTATTTTAAAAGAAGTTTTCACTTTGGAGAGTCCAGATTCCAGACTTTTAATTCTGACTTCCGTGTCACTTATGGAAGCGCCATCATGGTCATTTAACAGGTCTACATTTTCTTGAGATGCTGCTTGTTCCTAAAGCCAACGGAAAGGATACATTTTAAAAATAGTTATACACTGAATAATTACAGTCTATTTGTATTCTTTAGTTTTAAGTCAATGACTTGGAGGGCAATTTAAATGTGGAGAAAGCTGAAGTTTAAAATATTTATCATCAATATGGAATGAAATAAATCTGAATCATGACAATATTTTGAATCATCTCATCTGACTATTTCAATAAGAGAATCAATTTTAAATTTTAAAAATTGAACTATATGACTTAATAATCTAAAAGTATGGTGTAAATTTAAAATCACAGTTTGTCTTTGTTTCGTAATAGTCTCGTTTTATATCAACTGGTCTTTAAAATGATTTTCCAGAAAGAGCGATTCTCAAAGATCAACTGAGTGATAATAATGATGGGAACTGAAACATTAAAAAGGAGAAGCAAATACCACCTTAGTTCCAGAAATCTAAAAAATAAAATAAATAAATAAAAAATAGCTCCTGTTAAGGGGAGTAGAAGAATCACATACAATATGTATATCTAAAATGTAATTTGCAGCAAAATGATTTAAGGCACGTTAAAAATCAATGAATTAGCCTGTAAAAGTAGATTTAAAAATTTTTTCTACTACATCCCGTCTTGCTCAGTCTTTAATATCCCAGAATTTACTGTGTTCTGCTTCACTCTTTTCTACCACATTCGTGACTATATGAATTTTGAGGTTTACTAATTTTTATCTCCACTTCTTTTTGTTCTCTAGTTTTTCACATGACTTTTGTATTCCTTTCATAGATAATAACTCCTGTTTAAGATTGATTGTCTTCAACAAGAGGTAGACACCTTTAAAAAAAAAAACTTTTTAAAACAAAATATTTTTTTTTAAATTGGGAACAGTGTTTTTTCTAGGACACATCAGCTCCATGTCAAGTAATTGTTTCGAATCTAGTTGTGGGATGCGCAGCTCAGCTCCAAGTCAAATCGTTCTCTTTAATCTACTAGTTCTCTTCAATCTACTAGTTCACTCAACAGCTCACTGACCCATGCGGGAATCGAACCGGCAACCCTGGTGTTATGAGCATTGCACTCTAACCACTGAACCAACCGGCCGGCCGTCCACCGGGGGCTCAGCTCCAAGCTCCAGCCATTGTTTTCAATCTAGTTGTGGAGGGTGTAGCTAACTGGTCCATGTGGGAATCGACCCAGCTACCTTGGTTATTACCAAGGATTGGAACCAGCACGATGCTGTAACCATTGATCCAACTGGCCACCCCACAGATGGAGACATTCTGAAGATGCAGTTTCCAGTTTTGCTGTGAGATCATCATTCAGAATGAGTAAGATAGTATAATTTGGTTATGAAGGAAGTTGACTGAGAATAGTCTAACCCCAAAGCAGTATCAAATTTTGAAATAAACTCAGTTGCAATAAAATATCATCGATACTGTAGTAGAGTCTTAGAATGTGGAAACTGAGTTACTCAGAATGAAGAACAAAGATAAAAGTACCAGGAGTCTCAAAAATGC
Organism: Rhinolophus hipposideros; assembly: GCF_964194185.1. Taxonomy (NCBI): domain Eukaryota; kingdom Metazoa; phylum Chordata; class Mammalia; order Chiroptera; family Rhinolophidae; genus Rhinolophus; species Rhinolophus hipposideros. The sequence goes on from NW_027669000.1 coordinate 569,046, forward strand.
ATCTTTTATTGTCATCGACTTTGCCACACAACTTCTGCACTTGATTTTCTACTATTTCCTCAATGATTGTTTCATGCTTTTCTTCTGTAAAATGACTAAAAGTCACCTCTGAGTTGATAGTCTCTCACCTGTTCCCCATTTTAACTCTCCATAATTTCTTAAGAAGTTGTAGGGAGTTACAAGTAACTCATCTTGAGTTACTTAGGCCTCCGTCAGCTACAAATGTGTCATGGTAAATTGAATTGCTTTCAAGAAGAAATGATTCCCAAAGTTAAGGAGAAATCACATCTCACACTGTGAATGTTTAGTGAGATGATCGCTACATGTTTTTCAACAACAAAAAAGTGTCTTAATTCGATATGCTATCTTGTAATCCTCTCTTACTTTCCACGATATACGAGAACATCCTAAACAGCAATAATAACAACAACAAATCTGCTGGAATTTCAGTGATACTGAGTTGGGTAGAACTACTTTCCTGTAGATACAATGCTCATTTGGTAAGATGAGGTGAGTGGATGGATGTAGTGTTTTTAAAACATGGCTACAAATTCTTGACATTTCTCCGTGAAATTCCCTCCCTTTTAACATGTGCTGGCTGTAGTAAGTAACTGGATTCTAGTGCATGGAATAGGGCAGAACTGCTGTGAGAATGCTATGCCTGCGGCAGAAAATGTGACACAGCTTCCATCTGACTTTCTCTCGGGAAGGTCGCCCTGCAAAACCAGCCACCATGTTGTGCAGAATGAAGAAGCCCAGGACACACAGTGAGGCCTCCTACAGATGTTCGCGCTGAGACGGCCCCAGCGGACGTCCCGGCCAAAACCCCGCTTCAACTGCTACACGTGTGTGTAACAGCCTTTAGATGATTCTCATTCGCAGCTTCATGGCAACGCAGCTGATGCCAAGTGGAACAGAAATGAGCTGGTCTCACTGAGCTTCACTCAACTGCATCACTGGTGAACAAAACAGATGCTGTTTTGAGCCACTAGCTTTTGAGTTGGTTTCTTGAGCAGCAATGAACAACTGGCATTGATACTGATATTCAAAATGGTGTGAGGCCACAAAGAAAAGCAATCTAAAACCTGTAGGAGTGCCTTTCCACCAGGAGGTAGGTGGAACCCGAAAGGATGTGGAGAAGAATGAGAACGACACCCACAAGAGCCTCCAAGAGACGGTTATTGGGGGCTTGCGGGCCCCTAAAGGGGCTGGCCACAAAGACTTCTCAGCTAGTGAAGAAATTGAGTCTGAAATCTGGATGAAAGGGGACTCTTGCTGTGAAGTCACCAAGTAAAATCCATGAGATACATGAGCTAAGGAAAGACTGTGAACTGTAAAGGAACCAGGACTTATTGTGTTCAAATGGGTTTCCCATTTACAGCCTCTCCCACATGCCCTGTTGTCAAATCATGCTAAAATGAAGAAATGGCTTCTGAGTGAAGATCAAATTCGCTGTGCTCCCAGGAAGACTGATCTACGGATGAGGACAAGACTGTAAAGCCTTCCTCAAGACTTCGAAAGAGTTAAGGTGGGGCCTTAAATTCCTGGAAGGCTCTTCGGAGGAAAAGAATTTTAAAGGCATGGTCCTACAACAGCTACAGGAAGCCCAAGAGCTTATCTCAAAACGATTTATGACGGTGGCTTTTCTAATGGCACGAACCCCAATAAACTCTCACGCAACTCCAAGTTTTTAGGATAATCAAGTAGCCAAAAACCACCTTGTTACCTTTGACTAATAAAAACCAAGAGAGTGAAAAACAAAAGGAGGCCTGTGGGTGTTAGACATTTGGGTGGAGGAATGACGCTGAGGGAAGAGCTGCAAGCACAGGTCATTTCTTATGAAAAGGACAGAACGAAGAGCTCACAGGGGACAGCAAAGGGCCATGGAGCAGCATTGGCATGGTGTGGGGACAAAGCCCCAAAAAGCAGTTTCCAGGCACTCGGCCTCACATAGAAAGGTGCTGGCTCGGGTAGTAAATGGCCATCAACTGTGATCAGATGGCCAGCAGCTGTGGCTAGTTGGCCGTCAGCTGTAACCCGTAAGCCATTGGCCACTAATATAACTGCTGTGGCTACGCTAGCAGAAAGAATGGGGGCTAGCAAGAAGATGGCGGCTGGCAAGCGCGGACTGCTGTTAGGCAGATTATGTAGATCCTGCTTCCTGTGTCTCCAGCCCAGCCGCCAGCGAGAATATATTGGTTTGACTTCCGTATCTATGGCTCCATGGGTGTTCCTTTTTGGCCTTACCGTATCCTGCGTTCTTATGGGGGGGAATGGGAGCTGAGACCCCGCCGTACGCCCCGCATGACAAATGGTGCAGCGAGCAGGGTCCCCCGCAGGACACCTGGTTAGGACTAAGTCCTAATCAAAGAACGGACAGCGCACATCAGGCTGTATTTCAAAATTGCCATGGACTAATGTGCCTTCCACTTTCCATTTCTGCAGGGGAAATTTCAGCAGTCGAGCAGAATGTTGGGTGTGTGGGTGGTAGATAACTTGTCTCTTCCTTTCTCATGTTTTCATATTGAAAGGTATTGTCCTTCAAGGGGCTTTATCCTAGAAACCAAAACCCAGGCCCTTCATCACCATTTGCACCAGACTAAAATGGTAAAATCTTAGACTCAAACCTGAGCCTGATGCCATAAAATTGAGACTTGTGGTGAGTATTGTATAGGGATGAGTGTATTTTCCATGTGGGAGGAATATAAAGAATTGTGGCCAGTGGATAGATAGCTGGTTTTTAAATGTGTCCGTAAATTTTGAAATATTCATTGCATAAAAACAGTAGAATATGGGTCAACATTAGTGACTTGCTCCTAATGAACAGAGTATGTTGAAAGAAATTCCGTGTGAATTCCAAGACTCCTTCACAAAGGGCAACACAGCTCCTGTTGGTTATGTCTCTGAGGATCTGAACCTTGGAATCCAGCCCCGTGTTGTGGGGAGGCTTGGGCCACAATGCGAGCTGGGTGTTCAGGTGTAGGTGTTCCTGCCGTCTGCCTCAGCTAGATAGCCGAACAACAGTAGGCACCAACAACCAGACACGTTGCTGAACAAACTTTCAAATGATTCCAGCCTCCAGCCATCGAGCTGCCCCAATTGAAGCTGAGGGGAACGGAGACAAATGGCCCTGGCCACACTCTTCTTAAGTATGGATTTGTGAACCAAACAACTGTTGTTTATTTCAGCCACACCACTGGGGAATTAAGGAAAAAATAGACACACCTTCTGGATTAAAAAAAAAGAGATAATAAGAAACATAACTTATATAGTATAAATTACAGATATCTTCTTTTATTGCACTTTGCTGTATTGTGTTTTGCAACTATGTTTTACGAATTGAAAGCTTTTGACAATCATGCATTCACCAAGTGTATGAACAGCACTTTTCCGACCCAGTTGGAGTATGTTTGGCAGTTTTTAGCAATGAAGTACTTTTTGATTAAGGTATGTACACTGTTTGTTTACACATAATGTTACCACACACTTAATAGACTACAGACTAGTGTAAAATAAATTTATATGCACAATTCTTGTGATTCACTTTATTGGGTTACTAGCTGTATTGCTGTGGTTGGAACCAAATCTGCAACATCTCCGAGGTATGCCTTTAGTCTCCTTTATAGTGGAATCTAAGTAATGTGGAGATTGACTTATTAATGACACACAATGCTAATGAGAAGAAGCAGTGAATACAACGAAGACACAAGAAGTATCTCAAGGGTTCCCTTCAACGACAGCTAGGCAGGTAGGTATCTTTAGAAGCTTCCCTCAACATTCGGGATAAGGAAGGCTGGCAAGGAGACATGTGATTTGTAGTATGATAGTTGTAAAACTAGAAATAGCCAGTTAATAACCAAAATCAACCCTTTATCCTGATTTCCATTCCCTAAAACTCTAAAAGAGATAGGCAGCTTTCAAGATTTATTCATCAATCTAGTACTCAATCTTCACCTCCTTTTCCTCGGTGAGGAAATAGAGAGCATTATGGAATCATTTTTAAATCAGTAATAAAACAATCATAGTGTCCTCTGTCACTATTTAAATACAATCTCTCCTTTACCGTACTTCAAGCTTGTGTGTATGGGAAGGGAAGACCATGTCTTCTGTATCTTATACCGAAATGCTTCTCCGTATCACACAAATAGGCTTTGACATTTTGTAATTCACATCACTAATCTATTATTTGTTTCTGATTGATCGATTTCTTCCTGAATTTTAACAGCTGTACTCTTGAAATGTTTTCTTTGGATGGGATGGAATATTTACTCCATTAATTATGTATGAAGCTAAAGGAACAACTACGCATCTCTATGTGTTTCTCCGAATGTAGGATCTATGCCAAGAACAAGATTGGCACCAGTGTTTTAGAAAAGAACCGGGTCAAACAGAATCTACTTTTCAATTGCAAGATGATGGATTAGAGAGCTTTCTAAAAAGGAGAGCAGACGGTCCAGGTTTCATCTTCTCCTTCCTAGACAGTGAAATCTACGCAAGATGCTATGGATTAGGAGATAGACAAAATGAAGAAAGTGGTCCACCAAGTATCAGATCCTAGTACTGACATTTGATGGAAATGGGAGTGAAAGGGAGGCACTGGGTTAAAGATTAATGTTTTGAATGAAGAAAACAAAAGGAACGAGTCGACTTTGTAAGCCTAATATCCCATCATGTCATAAGGTCACCGACGCATAAGCAGGCCACAGGCTTCATCCAGAAGCAAAACATCTCCACAGAAGTGGAATTGAAGATACTCCACTGCACTGACATTTTATTATTCCATAAGATATCCAGTAATATGCAAGATGACTGGGAAAGAGTTCTCATAACATTTGATTTGGTAATGGCGTAAGGACAGATCTATAGATCAATGAATGAAAATTAAGGGTCCAGAAATTAACCTCATATGTAGAGTCGAGTGATTTTTGACAAGGGTGCCAAAAAATCCAATTGGATGTGAATAGTCTTTTGAACAAATGATACTGGATCAACTGGATATCCACATGCAAAAGAAAAAATTAGAGCTCTACATCATACCAGATATAAAAATTATCTCAAAATGTAAGAGCTAAAATTGGAAAAGCTTAGAAGAAAGCATAGGTATACGTCTTCATGAAAGAGTTCTAATTGTGTTTAAGAACAATAAATTAACTGGAGTGCATTAAAATAAAATAGTTCTGTGCTTTAAAGGACACCATTGAAAGACTAAAAAGGCAAGCTAATGAAAGGGAGAAATATTTGAAAATCTTATGTGATAAGAGAGTTTTATCCAGGATATATAAAGAACTCTTACAATTCAACAAGAAAGAGACAATCCAATTTTAAAAGGGCAAAGGAATTGAATAAACAGTTTTTCAAAGAAGGTATACAAATGGATAATAAGCATGTGAAAAGATTGCTCAGCATCATTAGTGATCAGGAAAAACTACATCAAAACCACAATATGGAGCAGAGAGTTCACCAGTGGTTCCCTAGGGCTAGGAAGAGTGGGAAGGGCAGACTGGCACACGCTGAAGGCTAACAGTACACGGATACTTTCCAGGGTGATGAAAATGTTGTAAGACTGATTGCGATGATGACTGCATAAAGCTTTGAATACACTAAAAGCCACTGCACTGCATACTTTAAATGATGGAACTGCATGCTATGTTCATTACATCTCAATGAAGATTGGAGCCAGTGCTTTGGGGTCATGCAACGGTGTTCTTCTTGGCTTTAGATCACTAGCCAGGGTTGAGACAAAGGAGAGGTAACAGTATGCCCTTTTATAGAAAAATGATATAAAAAATAAGCTATCTTTTTCACTGCTTGAGTCTGTAAAATTAAGGGAGAAATCTATATTGTACTGCTTAAAGCATTGAGTGGTTTGTATTTCCCCAAATTAAGTGATTTCTGGGTCCCAAACGGATTACAAATTACCTTCTGTTTTAACCTAGTCATCTGAATAGCCATTTCAGATTGATTGGGTTCTAAATCTCCAAGGAAACTAACCTCTCCATTTTGACTGTCATGTAGCATCCTTGTATTCTGAAAGAGGGTCTTCAGTCTGCAGAATTGTAGAAAACGAGTAAGTCAAATTCTTTAAGAGTAAATGTTTAGTAATTATTTAAAGAGATGATATGTCTATCATACAAAATAAACAAATCTATAAATTATGATCCTCTCCTATTTGTTCCAGTATAATAGTTTGAAAGCAAACTAATTAAATTATAATCTTAGGTAAGTAACAAAACAATTGTGATACATATGATACAGACTTAATATTGTAACAATGTACGGTTCTTATAATTAAAGTATTATTAATATCTACTTGAGATTGTTAGTATCAAACATTAACCTATTATTAAATATCAGCTATAAACCAGAGATCAGTATCCAAGCTGAAGAAGGAAAGTATAATACATGTGGGTGTTTTGAAAAGACACAAAAATACCATTCGGTGCCTACTGACCACAGTCTACCAGAAGAAAAGAAAGTACATACCAACAAGAGATCATTCAAAATAGAAAGAGAAACCGGAAAGAAAAATCTGAAGTCTGAGTGGAGGGGAAAGAAAAGGGGCAGGGCTTTAGAAGAAAGGAAATTGGAGAGATAATGTGTCACAGTCTCTTCGAGTCTGTTTTACGAAGAGATCTTTGCTAGCACAAAGTTAACAAAATGAGAAGAATACAAAACAATGCAGAGAAAGACAGTGACATGGGAGAAAAAACACTGAGGAGAATCAGAGAAAAAACTTCATTCAGTAAGCAGCAAGTAAACAGAAAGCAAGCCATGTGCGGGCTTCCCAGACGTTGGGAAAGATTCCATTATTATCTGAGTGAGATGATTACTCATCTCATTCTTCTTTACATTATACATATGGTTTGGTATGTATGACATATTTTATAACTGAAAAAAAAGTAGAAAGAACATAGAAGCCAAATCAATAACAATTCTGATGTTGTTACACAATACCACAGATAGGTTTTTAGACATTAAACTGTTAGAATGCCAAAAGGAAGAACACTACTAAAAGAAGGAAAGATTACCAAAGAGAGCACAGACATCCTGCAGAAATAAAGATTCAAGGGAGACCAGGGAGAGTGCAATTGACAGTATATGCAAAAGACACTGTCATTATAGTTTTAGGAATCATTCAAGAGTAGGTATAATATTTTGGCATTCACACAAGTTTGTGCTGTGAGTTTCTGATGTAAATACTTAAGTAGGATAACTTGGTTAATTATGAAAATTACAGGTATGAAATACATTTGTACTTAGGTTTTCATAAAGTAAGAATTATAATTAAATAGTAATTATTGGTTGACATGATCTGAAATATTAAAACCTTACCTGGTAACCTCTGTCTCTAATTCATCATTTTTCTTCTTTTGTTGATTCAAATTATATTGCAGAGATTCTAACTTCTCATAGTACTTTAATTGTTCCATTTCATCCTCAGACTTTGAAAAACATTTTTAAAGAAAGTTAATTTTAAAAATCTAGAGACTCACTCTTCTTTCTTTAAAATATTATTCCTCATGAGCTCACGAGTAATATGTGTACACAGGTGTATAAAATGTAGTTGTAGACCTGATGCCAATAAGGACAGAGTTCAAAAACAATGACATTTCTTAAAACAGCTGAAATGGATTTTACAGTGTCATCATTGGTTTCCTGGAATTTAAATTGCCAAACTTTCTTAAAAACAGAGGCTTTTACATGTAAAAATACTAAGTGTTAAAGAATAGATTTAAATAGTGGTTCTATTTACATTTTAGTTTCAAGAAATGCTCCCAGAGACATTTTCATCAACATTTCAAGATTTTACAGGGTTTATGGAATCACATTTTCATACGATAATCTTTGAAAACTTCCTGTGCAGTCCCCCTTACATTGTGATAATCTGACATGAGCATCAGATGAAGACTCTCATTCTCTGTAAGCGTTCTTCCATAGGTTTCAATTTCTCCTTTTCTAATAAATATTTTTCTCTTTAAAGTTTATCTTCTCTATATTATATAAAAACATAACTTTTTCTTGATTCCTGTAACTTTTTCTGTCATCCTGTTTTTCTCCTTAGACTCTAACCCTCTTTAATATGTGGTCTCATCCCCAGGTCCATATTTTCGCCACTTATTCTCTTCTTTTACATAAGAATCAGACTTTCTGTCCTTATAAGTGCACTAAAACATTTTTTCAGGGGCATCTCTTTCTTTAGTCCTTATCCTGCTTTACTTCTTAGCAGCAACTGATAAGGATGCCCACACCCTTTCTATGATCTTCTCAGCCCAACTCATTTCTAAACAGCAGCCCTGATGGTCAGTACTTGACCCTTTTCTATTCCTCTTTTTGAATGCTCTCAGTTCCTTACATCCCAGTGCTTCAAACCACATTCCCTCATCTACAGTAGCAGCCTTCACCCCTTTACTGAGATCTTCTGTACTTTCCTTTTTCCCCTGGAGCTCCTCATAGACAGTGTCCCTCAACCACACACTCATACACCATGACTTGCTGTGGATCAGCTCATCTGGTACATTTTATGGGGATTCTTATCACTGTGACTGTGAGCATAGTGTTATTTTTGGATCTTGGCAGCTCCTCACCCTTAGGATGTTGACCAGCATACTTTGTCCTGTTTTTCTCTCAGAATGCATAAGTTTTTCATAAGCTTCACATTATCCACTATTCGCCTTTCCATTTTTGTTTGCTCTATTGAATAACTTCCTGTTCCTTGGGACCTGACCTGACCTATGGTAGTGTTCTGAAATTCCTTTCACAAGTACACTCCACTATCTTGTTTGAAGGCTTAAGTCAGTTGCAGCTATCCTTTCTTCCCAGTCCAGATGCTTCCTCTCAACATTGTGTGAATCAAATATCTTAACTCAGGTAATATCTCACGTGGGGGGAATCATGAGACGAGAGTCTTCTAGAGAAGTGAGGGCTATTGATTGAATTCGTTGAAACCTGTCATTATAAATCTTATGATATACAGGGTAGACCTTATGGTGGCTGATAATTCTGTTGAGATCTAACTACTTCCCCTAGGAATCTATAGTCCTTCATTATTTTGGTATAAGCTTAATCAGTTTTAGGTGTGCTTACAAATTTTTCAATTTTTTGACATTCAATATTATTTTATATTAATTTATATAAAATGTTATTTTATAGTATTTCATATTAATTTCAGGTGTACAGCATAGTAATTAGAATTTACGTAATTTAAGAAGTGATCCCCCTGACTCATTTTGTACCCACTTGGCACTATAGTTAGTTATTGTCATAGTATTAACTATATTCCCTATGCTTTACATTACATCCCCGTGACTATTTAGTAACTACCAATTTGTACTTTTTAATCCCTTCACCTTTTTTACCCTGCTCCGAACTCCCCTCCCATCTAGTACTCACCTGACACCATGCATCGTGATTACAATATTATTGACTATATTCCTTATTCTATACCCTACATCCCCATGACCACTTTGTAAAAACCAATTTGTACTTCTTAGTCCCTCCCCTTTTCACTCATTTCCCAAACCCCCTTCCAGCTGGCAACCAACAAAATGTTCTTTGTATCTATGAGTTTGTTTTAGTTTGTTTCTTTTGTTCTTAAATTCCACGTATAAGCAAAATCACATTGCATATTTGTCTGTCTGACACACTTCACTCAGCACAGTTCCCTCCTAGTCCATCTATGCCGCAGCAGATGGCAAGAACCCATTTCCTTCCATGGAATATTCCCCGAGCAATATTCCATTGTAAACACATACCATCTCTCCTTTTCCATTTATCCATTGATAGACATCCAAGCATCATGCGCATGTTGGTCATTGTAAAGAATGCTACAGTGAACATATGGATGTACAAGTCACCTCGAATTGGCGTTTTTTGTTTTCTTTGGATAAATACTCTGAAATGGGATATCTGGGTCATTCTTTGACTCTTGTGATAGCCTTTGTTTAAAAGTCTATATGGTATGATATAAGTATTGCTCCCACAGCTCTTTAAAAATTATTTTATTTTCATGAAATATCTGTTTCCATCCCTTTATTTTCAGTCTCTGTGTCTTTTGATCTGAAGCGAGTTTCTTGTATGGAGCATATGTAAGGATCTTATTTTCTTATCCTTTGAGCCACCCCGTGTTTTGATTGGAGCATTTATTTATTTATTTATTTTTTTAAATAGTTTTTATTTTATTTTATTTTTACATCCCTCACACCGTGAACCCCCCTCCCCCCATTGATTGGAGCATTTGATCCATTTACACATAAAGTAATTATTGACAGATATGTAGTTACCCGCATGTTATTAATGATATTTTTGCTCTTTCCTTTTTGTGTATTTTAAAGAAGTCCCCCTAATATTCCTTGTAATACTGGTTTGGTGCTGATGAATTCCTTTAGTTTTTGTTCTCCAGGAAGTTCTTTATCTGTCCTATGATACTAAATGATAGCTTTGCTGGGTAGAGAAATCTTAGCTGTAGGAGAGTCTTTCATCACTTTGAATGTTTCGTGCCCTCCCGTCTGGCCTGCAAAATTATTGTTGAGAAATCAGCTGATAGTCTTATGGGTGCTCCCTTTTAGGTTACTAACTGCTTTTTCCTTGTTGGGTGCCCTCTTATAGGTTACTAACTGTTTTTTTTTTTCTTGCTGTTTTTAAAATTCTTTATTTACTTATAAACTTTGGCATTTTAATTATGTTGTATCTTGGTATGGGCCTGTTTGGGCTCATCTTCTTTGAGACTCTGTGATTTCTCGGCTTACATGTCCATTTCCTTCACCAATTTAGGGAAGTTTTCAGTCATTATACCTTCAAGTACAGATTGAATTCCTTCATATCTTTTTTCTTCTTGTAGTACCCCATATGATGAGAATGTTGGCATGCTTGACATTGTCCCCGAGGTCCCTTAAACGATCCTCATTTTTTGAATTATTTTTACTGTTCTGATTGGGTATTCTCTGCTACCATATCTTTTAAATCATTGATTCGATCCTCTATTTTATCTAATCAGCTTTTCATTCCCTCTAAGACATTTGCTTTTTCAGTTATTTTATTCTTTACTTATGACTGATTCATTTTTATGTTTTCTATTTTCATTTTTATGTTTCCTATATCTTAGTTGAAGTTCTCCTTGAGATCACTGAGCATCCTTATAACCAGTGTTTTGAACTCTGCATCTGATAGATTGCTTGTCTCTATCTTGCTCAATATTTTTCTGGAAGTTTGTTCTGTTCTTTTATTTGGCATGTTTCTTTGACTCCCCATGTTGGCTTCTTCCTTGTGATCGTTTCTGTGTATGAGGTAGGACGGCTGTGTCTCCCAGGACTATTTGAGTGGCCTTAGATAGTAGGTGTCCTGTGGGGCCCCGTGGCACAGTCTACTTGTTAACCAGAGCCGGGTGCTGCAGGTGTGCCCCTTGTGTGAGTTCTCTGTGCTCTCCTGTTGTAGTTCAGACTCTGTTGCTCTTTGTATGTCAATGGGAGGTATTGATGCTCAGGCTGATTGGTTGTGTGGACTGACCATGACTACAGTGGAAGAGCTGTTTTGGCACGGGCTGCCTCTATAGAGCAGGATTTGCTTTAGCAGGGCACTGGTGTCTGCCCTGTGTGCACTTTGGTTGTGTCTTCCTTGGTGGCATCCAGGTGATGCTCCAGCTCTGTTCAAGGATGATCACCAGTTGTGTTAGCCCTAGGGACTCCTGTCAGTGGCCCAGCTACAGGCCAAGACCAGCCGCAGCCTGTGTCCTGTCTGGGGCCAACTAACTTGACCACAAAGCAGGACACAGATGGCTGCCACCTGCACTGGGTTCAGAGGTACCTCAAGAGTTCCAGTTGCGAACCACAGCCAGCTGCCACTAGTGCCATCTTGGGTCTGCACAGCAAGAAGTAAAGGACAGCTGAAGCCACATAACGCTTGTTTGAGTTTTGTGAACGGTTGAGAGATTTTAGGTAAGCCTGCAGCATGAGCCAAGACAGGATTTTTTTTTGGAAAAGGCACTGAAAGCAGCTTGGGTTGGCTCTCAATTTGGGTGGGGCAGGTTCTCAGGGAATCACCAGGGTGGGGTGGACAGTGTTAGCCAGGTTGATGTAGACTCAAGAGATGGCGGCCATCTATGTCTCACACTGCGATGGGTGATGGAGCAGTACAGAAACAAAGGATTCTACAAGCACCTCTGTGTGGGAGAAAGCTCCCTTCCAGCCATCACCCTAAAACCAGAAAACTTAGTTCCTGCCCTTATATCCCTGACATCTTTTGAACTACTGCCCAGTGTTGGAGTTCGGGGCAAACGAATCTGTCAGTTAGTAAGCCCATTCCAAGCCCTATAAGAGAATCAACTGGGACTCTAGCCACGCTTCATCTCTCCCAGGCAGAATGACCAGTGGTTTCCACAGCCAGAAGCTATAGGGACATCTCTCTCTAGCACTGGAATCCTGGGTTAGGATGCCTGGTGTGGAGCTGGGTCCCCTCGCACCCCAGGTGGACCTCCACAACCAAGATATCCCTCTAGACTTTTAACAGTCACACAGGGGTCTGGCGTCAGCTTGTTCTGTTTTTCTGCCCCTCCTACCAGTCTCAAGGTGACTTCTTCTGTATGTCCTTAGAAGTAGGACGACTTTGGTTGAGCTAGACTTCAGGTGATGCTCAGTGATGATTGTTCTGTAGTTTAGTTGTAATTTTGATGTGGTCGTGAGAGGAGGCAAGCATGGCATTTACTTACTCTGCCATCTTGACCACAAATCCCCAATTTTTCAATTTTTGATACCTTAATATAATAGATTTCTCTATAAAACTGTGATGTGACAACTCATGGAACTCACATTCATGTAAGACTCCTTATCAACACATTATCATGTCACTCCTATGAAAAGTATGCTAACATAATGTGACTTAATTGACAAGAAGTCTAGACAAAAATTTTTTTCAAAATTTCTTTGGCCACAAGAAGGACCATCAGCACAATCTTCTGTTTCCCTTGATGGGCATGTCTGTTTAATGAAATTGCTTAGACCTGGCTACTGTGACTGAAAGACACCAGCTGGAAAGTACATCTACGTCAATGGTCCACCTCGGGTCACAATGCGATCTTATGATGGGAAATCCTAGGGAGCCTCTCCTACAGAGGACAGGAGGATGGCAGGGGAATGTTGTTCTGCTTAGGAAATAGTGATATGGTTTTCACTGTCCATCAGGAAATTGTCATCCTGGATGATACATCAATCTTTTCTGACATCAAACTGTTAAATCTTTAAAGGCGTATGATTAACTCAAGTGAAGGGAAAAAGATTAGTTTCTAAACTTGTAAAGCTAAAGCACTATGTTACTATGTAAGGCCTTACTTGGGCATTCATTTCTACTTTTACACTGGCATCTCTTTTCTTTTTCAAAATCCAACAAAGAGAAAAGTATATTCTTTTCGGGAAACATTTGCACAATGATCCAGTATTCGTGAATGACGAAGAAAACAAATTAGAACATTAAAAGTAATTCATTCTGGAGACCGAAAAAAATGGCGGCGTGAGGTGAGCCTCTGTAACGCTCCCCTGGAATTTACAACGAATCAGACAACAATAACTCCACAAAGGACTCCTTGCACAGCAGACAGGCAAGACGAAGAGGCCCACTACTGAATTCACCTCCAGGTGGGTGAATCGCGCGAGCGGGGGAGGAGGGAGAGGAGAAGTGCGGACGCAGGATGCAGACCTAGCTCAGTGCTCGGAGCCCGCTGCTCCCGGATCTTCCGCAGCTGCGGGAGAGGGAAGGACTCGAACTGCTAGGGCTCTGCTTACGGCCCACAGGGCTGAGGGGGCAGCATACAAAACCGCTGAACACAATGCTCGCTCACGGCAGACCTTGGAGCAAAGACTGAGGGAAGAGGGCTGAAATCGATGGTTTAAGCCCTCACTGCCGAGCGGAGAACGGAAGCCCTAGACACGGAGACTAGCCGCCCCCTCCCTACCCTCCCAGAGCTCGCCCTGCCCCCACCTGCCCGGTGCTAAAGCGATAAAGTAGCAGTGTCGGATCAAAGGACAGAATATTTGCTGCTCTGAGAACTGTGGACCGCAGACACAGATTCGCAGCTCAACTAGTTCCGGCAAAGGGGAGGGAGCTGTGGAAGCAGGACTGGCTGTGGTGGTGGTCGCAGCCATTGCTCTGGGCCACCTCTCACAACTCACCCCGCCCCTGGCCCCACCTATCTGGGCGGATCCCTGCAGGAGTAAACAGAACTGCTGAAACATACGGGCTCTGAATCTGGTGCAGAAAGAGCTTTGGAACTTCAAAACCTCTTCGCATACCTATCAACCTGTTGCAGAAGCCACTCCTGTAGATGTCTAGGAAGAGAAATAGTAAATCAGTGATTGCCATGAATAACCATGGCAACAAGATAGCTCAGAAAGAAAGTGAAAAGTCTCCAGAAAAGGAACTTAGAGATATGGACCTTTGTGATTTAAATGACAGAGAATTCAAGATCGCAATTCTGAAAAAACTGAACGAGATGCAAGAAAACACAGAAAGGCAATTTAATGAACTCAGAAACACAATCATAGAACACCATGAGCATTTTACAAAAGAGATTGAAATCTTGAAAAAGAACCAAATAGAATTTCTGGAGATTAAGAACTCAATAGAAGAAATTAACAATAAAATATCCAGCCTAGGTAGTAGATTTGACCAGATAAAGGAATATATCAGTGACATCGAAGATAGGAACCTGGAATTTACACAGAGGGAAGAAGGAAGAGACTTGAGACTTAAAAGAAATGAAAGAACTCTACAAAAACTTTCTGACTCCATCAGAAAGAGCAATATAAGAATAATGGGCATACCAGAAGGAGAAGAAAGAGGGAAGGGAACAGAGAATATATTCAAACAAATCGTCGATGAGAACTTCCCAAACTTGTGGAAAGAATTGGATCCTCGAATCCAAGAAGCAAATAGAACACCTAATTACCTCAATCCCAACAGGCCTTCTCCAAGGCACTTGTATTGAAGCTGTCTAAAATCAATGACAAAGAAAGACTCCTCAAGGCAGCCAGGGAAAAGAAGACGGTAACTTACAAAGGAAAGCCCAGTAGATTATCATCAGATTTTTCAGCAGAAACTCTACAAGCTAGGAGGGAATGGAACCAAATATTCAAAATATCGAAAGAGAAATCATGAGCCAAGAATAATATATCCAGTAAAGATCTCCTTTAGATATGAAGGAGGAATAAAGACCTTTCCAGATATCCAGAAGCTGAGGGAATTTTCTAATACACGACCTGCACTACAAGAAATACTAAAGGAGGCTATTAGACCACCATCAACAGGGACAACTTGTGGCAACCGAAACATAAAAAGGGGGAGCGTAAAGGCCTGAACTGGAATATGGGAATAGAGAAAGTAAGCGTACTGAAGAAACTGGAATACTCTAAATACTGGAATACTCAAACTTTCTTTTACAGAAACTCAAGGGTAACCACTCAAAAAATATCCAAATCTGAAATATATACTGTAATAAAAGAAGAAACAGAGGGAAACATCATAGAATACCACCACACAGAAAAAACAGACAACAACAAAAAGGCAAAGAAACAATGGAGACACAGCCTTACCAGTAAAAGATTTTCTTAATCTTTTCAAAGAACCAGCTTTTTGTCACATTAATTTCTTTCTATTGTCTTTTTGTTCTCTATTTCCAAGACATGGAAACAACCTAAATGTCCTTCGATAGATGAATGGATAAAGAAGTTGTGGTACATATACACAATGGAATACTATTCGGCGTTAAGGAAAGATGATATAGGAGCATTTGTGACAACATGGATGGATCTTGAGAGTATAATGCTAAGTGAAATAAGTCAGACAGAAAAAGCAGAGAACCCTATGATTTCACTGATATGTGGTATATAAACCAAAAAGAACAAGACAAACAAATGAGAAACAAAAACTCATAGACACAGACAATAATTTAGTGGTTACCAGAGGGTAAGGGGGTGGGGGGTGGGTAATGAGGGTAAAGGGGATCAAATATATGGTGATGGAAGGAGAACTGACTCTGGGTGGTGAACACACAATGGGATTTATAGACCATGTAGTACAGAATTCTACACCTGAAATCTATGTAAATTTACTAACAATTGTCACCCCAATAAATTTAATTAAAAAAACAAAAAGTAATTCATTCTCCAAATCTCACTAAAGGGTTTAGATTTCAAGGGAAATTCAGAATTCTGGATCAAATCATTACTCAAATGCCTGGACTCAAACAGATATTTGTAGTCCGATGTTTGTGGCAGCATAATTAGCAACAGCCAACAGTTGGAAAAACTGAAATGTTGGACAAACGAAAGGATAAATGAAATGTGGTATATATCAAATGTTGCCTTTAGACTATCACAATGTTTTTCTATAAAAACCTTACTACAAAAATCATTAATTTTATGAACTGAGATTTCTTTCTCTGTAGAGAGAAATTACATTACTCCCAGCAAGTAGTATCAACATGAATTCAGTACTTTTATTAATGAGACTGTTCTTATTGTCTAAAATATCCTTATGTGCTACTATGACAAACATAGAAATTCCTTTGCAGTATGACAGAAATGAAGAGATTCACTTACCAAACTTGTACCTGACAGGTGCCTGAGAAGCTGTTCGATTATGCCCACTAGCTTTTGAATTGTCGGTATTAGGTCAATATTTTCAGCTTCAAGCCTAAAGTGAATATTTTGACATAATTATTCTCACACATTGACTTTAAAGCATACCACATAATCGCTGAACAAATATCTAAGGTGCAACTACATAAAATCTTACAATTTGAAAAGCACATGATTTGGCAATTGTGCCGTTTTTCTAGTTGTGAATTTTGCATAATGTGCAAAATTAGAGATAATGTACACAAATTATTCTTTTCAAGGTAGCTCAAAGCTGCCATTTTGACCCAGGTTCACACTCATGTGTTTATTGTTATAACTGATCTAATGGTCATACTACACTACACATCTGCTTTATAAATACTCAAGTTATTTTCTGTGCTGCTTTAACTTATACTTTTGCACGTGATCTTGCATCTTCTCAGTGCATCGTGCATCCTCTGGATGTCGAGCTCCTGCTTCTTGCAGCTAAAATAAAGAAAAAGTTATGTTTACTGATGATCTATGACATCGGACAATTAAGTTCGTAAACTTGTTGCAATGATGTTGCTCCCCGTTTTTTAATATATATGATGGATTGTTCATTATGAATTTCTACCAACTGGACAAACAGTTAACCAAGTTTACTCTTTGGAAGTGCTTAAAAGGTTGTGTGAAAAAGTTAAGATGACCTGAACTTTTAGCCAACGACTCATTGCTCTTGTATCACAACAATGCACTAGCTCACACGGCACTGTCTGTGAGGGAGTTTTTAGCCTGTAAACAAATAACTTTATTGCAACACGCTCCTTACTCACCTGATCTGGCCCCCAATGACTAAATATGTCATTACCCAAAGAGAAAGAAAATATGGAAATGAAGACTATTTGATGACATTCAGGACATCAAGGGTAATATGATGATAGCAATGATGGCCATTCCAGAAAAAGAGTTCCAAAATTGCTTTGAACTGTGAATTAGGCGGTGGCATTGGTGCATAGCTTCCCAAAGGGAGCTTTGTGACCGCAGTGATATTCAGCAACGAGGTATGTAGCACTTTTTCTTGAATGAGTTCTCACACTTAATTATCATACCTTGTAGTACAAATGACCCAAGAAGTCAAACATACTGTATTCCAAGCATCCCATCAACTCTAATTTTAAATATTCACATAGGTGAATTACCAGGCTATTCCAGTGATTATGAAAGTTAACAGGCTACTCTTGGGGGCAGTCAGATAGTCATGGAATAGTTTGAGGGGCAGTAACTAAATAAGAGCCAAAATGCCTGGGTTTTTATCCCAAGTCCACCAGTTATTAGCTGGGTGACCTTGAGCAAAATACTTAAATTTTTTGGGTCTCAGTTTCTTCATGTATAAAATGAGACAATAGTGGCATCTACCTCACTGGGATATTGGGAAGATTAGATTAGGGAACATATGTAATAGAAAAGGACATGGCACACAGTAAAACCAAAGGGTTTGCAGTTAGCATTATTATTGTTGCTGTATTTTATGTTCTAATAAAATTTGATATTTTACACAGATGGGATGCCAATGGAAGTGGAACCAGTGTAAGAGTACACCAGTTACACTGAAATCATTCATCAAACTATCGGCAATGTCAGCAAATGGGGAGCATTAAGCCTAGAATATAACCACAGTACTAAAATCCTTTTACCAATTCCAAGAGCCAACAGTACATTTTCTCTGCTTCTAATAATGTATACGTTCCTATGTCTCTGTACACTCAGTGGGTAATGAGTATGGACTACAACGCAAATACCACCTCCTGGATTGAGCATACAATTTATATGACCGTGAGAGGCAGGGTAAAGCCACTGACATGGAAATAACGGACTCTAGTGCTAAAGCCAACTTCCCAAATGAATTCCTTCCCAGCAACTAGTTCTGTGGGGATGTGTCAGAACTCAGAGGAGCAGATGGAAGCAGCACGCTCTGGCAGATCAGAAAAGCCGTCCTCAGAGCTGTAGTTAGAACGTGCTATCGACCTGTACACCCTGGCTAGCTGCAGACAGGAAGGGCTGGCTCCCTTTTATTTTATATTTTTATTTTCACGGAGAGGGGGAAATTGAGCATTTCACTGAACAATTTTCTATTAGATTCGTGCTTTCAGTTTTATATATAATTGTGAAAAATACTTTCAGAATAAAAGTTTAATTATATCAATGTCTCCAAGGGCAAGTATTGGTTTGGTATAAAATATTTAATTTTATCCAAACAACTGTTGAAGAAAACATTTTCAATTTATACAAGGATAGGTGCCATCATATCAAATACTATTTCCCCTTAGACAAACTTATACATAGAAAGACAGAATTCTCTCTCATGAAAAATTGAAACTATGTCAAATGTAGGGCTTGATTGCTCTGCACAGACTATCTGACAAGTGCTGAGGAACACGAGTTCAATGAGAGTTCAAACAGTCAGAGAAAGCTTCACGGAGAAGCCAGATTGGGAGCCAGAAATCCGGGGACAGGGAAATCAAAACACTGGCTCCCATCATAACTTGTAAACTCGTGTTCATAGCAGAATTATTAACAGCCAAAAAGTGGAAACAACACAAAGTTCCATCAACTGATGAATGGGTAAGTATTTTGTCCACAAGGTGAAGCAACGTTGGGCAACAGGAAGAAATAGCTAACAATTGATATGTGCTACAACACGGTGGAACCCTGGAAACGTGATGTTACGTGAAAGAAGCGAGTCACAAGGGACCTCACATCGTGTGATTCCATTTACATGAAATATCCAAAGTAGGCAAATCTACAGAGACAGAAAGTAGATTGGTGGTTGCCTGAGGCTGGGAGAGACAGGAAGATAGGGTGACAGCTAAGGGATGTGGGGTTTCTTTTGGGGGTGATGGAAATGTTTTATAATTGTGGTGATAATTCCACAATTCTCTGAATGTAACAAGAGATATTGAATTGTATATTTTAAGTGGTGAAATATGATATGGGAATTGCATCCCAATTAAGATTAAAAAACACACAAATATAGTGAATCTGGATTATTTTCTTAATTCTCTATTGTGGGTGTGCATACTATAATGATCAACATATTTCTACACTTTTACAATATTTCTAAAATGAAAACAAAATGAAGGCAATGCCTACTTCAACTGGTTTGTATAATGAACTTTCTGTACAAGTTAGTCTGAAGTCCATGAAATATATACCAATGCTGTAACCATTTACAAAAGTGATATAAGAAATAAGACAAATTTCTGAATCGTTCTAGTAAACATTATCTTCTGATTTTAAATGGCTGCCTCATCCGGGTAATGGACATATCACTATACAATATTGTGTAGTAGGAAAAAAGTCCCTCGATTTCTATGAGGAATGCTGCCTATTCCTCAATGTTACCAAGGGTATAGACTATAAGAAAAAACATACAATGCAAATAGCAGGATGGAAGCCAGAGTTTAAGGAAGAAGTGCATTATAAAGATAATAAAATTATAATAAATTAATTACAACGAAAACACAAAAGAATGCTGCCTTGAAAATCAGGATCCTAAAACACTTTATATTGATCAATTATAGATGAACACTTGACAGGTTACATTTCACACATACCTGACTCCTGATATGCTCTAATGTCTTGAAATCCTGTGTCTCAGCTTCTGACTTCATACGGTAACGTGATCTAACCTCCAGTGAAGCCTCTGACATAGACAGTTTTTTTGTGGAATCAGGTAGCTCTTGTTGAAATCGTCTCCCAAGCACCTAGGAAGATGATTCTGTTAGTGATCTTATAATCACATCTATTAAATTATGTTAAAATTTGCTAACTCTAACATATTAATATAATATGTAACTCGAAAAAGATCACCCCATGCATCAGTTCACCTTCTTTTCTTCTTTTGGACACAATTCTGTCTACTGAATCTGGGTAAGACACAGAAGGTGTTATCCTGCTGCCCACTCACTATTACGAAGGTTACTTGAACAACAGATTCAGCCCCACTCTCCACTTCCCCTGATGAAGCGGCAAAGCTTAACAATCTACTGACATCTCAAGGGGAAATTGGTATGTCGGTGGGACTAGCGGTCGTCAAGTATACATTGTGGAATGTTTTCCCCCTTTTTTTATCACAGGCTTAAATTGACTTCACAGGTCCTCACATATGCAGTCCACTGCTCACAACCTTCCAATAGATTCCTGTATCTTAGAAGAAAAGCGAACTCATTTCAGTGGTCTTCAGGGCCCCAAGTAACGTGGCCTGGACCTCCCTTCCTGCTACACATGAATCCTGCCTCCCCTCACTCATCTGAAAATGGAGACCCAGTGCCAAATTAATAAATCAGAGACCGCTACAATTCTCTTTGAAATGGATAAACTTATGTCCAAATGATAGTAAATGGGCCTTGTGATGAGAAAAAATGAATTTGTAAAAATAGTCCAGGACAATTATACATAGCAGTGGGAAGATTAAATCAAGTAGAGTTTTGATAAAACTCTTCACATTTGTCCCAAATTATGATTTAATGAAAAATTAGCTGCCTTTAAAGAGGTCACAGGTCCTAAGAATACATTATTTGAGACTGAAATAGTTCCAATTTATATCAAATTGACATGAATAAAAACAAAATTATACCAACTAAAATGTGGAAGAAACTACTGAGGGAAAGGGACAGCATCTACACTTCAGTTCATGTGGGAAATCTAGAATTAACTCTCTAGGTAATCCACTTAATTGAACCTCTATCTCTAAAAACTCTGTTTGCATAGGAGCATTTCCATTTATCTGCTTCATAATGGTTTTACAATGTGGTAACAGAAAGATGAAAATTATTATTGTAGCAGTATAAGACTAAATCATTCATATCAACATGTATCTAATAACAATTTATACCTTAAAATTTCATAGTCAACACAATGCCTTTACTCCAAGTAAAGCACCTCATAGGTCTAAGTTTTGTTTGCTGGATACAATGTATGCTATTAAGCTGTTAGAGCAAATACATTTGTAATCTCTATATTTTTAATATTCTGCTAGATTCAACATTTAGCCATCATCAAATATTTGAACATTGAATTTTCTTTCAGGAAATGTGAAAACTATCTTTCTGGATACTTACCTCTCTTTCTGATTTATCGTTTTCATACTGGCACATTCTTCCTTTCAAGTGATTCAATTTGCTGACTAACTCCTTATGGCTCTCTTTCAACACAGCATCTTGTTTTTCACATTCAGCTTGAAGCACTTTTCTAAGCCCCTGAAGCTGCTCTTCAATATTCATTCCTGACTTTTCATTATTGTCACTTTTGTGGAACGCATCATCCAGTTGCCTTCGAAGAAGCATGTTTCCACTCTGTAGGTCAGATCTTTCCTCCTTTAGGGATTCCAGCTTTCCAGTATACGGGTTCAATTTTTCTGGTTCCCTTTGATTCATGTGTTCAATTTCCTCCTCTTGACACTGAGTTTGGTTTAGGTCTTTCAGTACAGGTTCAGAAACCAATGTCCTTTCTCTGACAGCATATCTTGTTTGAGGGAGCTCAGTGTCTAAGCTATTGGATTTACTTCCAGGTTTAGGAAGTTGCTGAGAATGAATCTCACTGTTTTCTTTTAGGTTACACATAGCAAACCCGATGTTGTCCACGAAATGCAAGCATTCATCTTTTAATCCCTGGAAAGGATTTTGTAGGTGTCTTAATTGCTTACTAAGCTCATAATGATGGTCGGATTCCGCTTCTGTTTTCAATCTTTCTTTGCTTTGTCTTTCGTTCTCCAGTTGAGAGTTCAGCATTGTATTCTCAGCTGTTGGGACATTAAGCTGTCTGTTATATTCAAATACTGTTTTTGTTAGCGTTTTGTCATTCTGTTTTATTGTTTTTTGAAGATGGTCCTTCTTTTCTTTTACATTTGCAGTGTCCTCAAAGTATTTATTTTCCACTTCCTGATTCTGAGTTTTGAGTGTTTCCATTTGCAGTCTTAGTATGGCGATTTCATCCTGCAACACGTGCTTTTCACGCAACAGGTCTTTCTCGTAACTCTCAGAATCCTAAGTAAAACAAAGGAGACTTGTAGCTAGCACTCAATGAAATGACATATCATGATATCCTCTGAAATTAAAGAAGAACCTAAATGTTTATATAATGAAAAGGTTGCAGTAGTTGGATATCCCATTGAAAACATACAATGTTGAATCCAAACCTCCAACTTCATACAAGCATAAATTCCCCAAAGTTAAAAAAAGATTAATATAAGATGCTGAATCCATGAAAGTGAAAAAGAGAATTTTAAAATCATAAGGGAATTTTAAGAGCCTCAGAACTGGAAAGGCAGCAAACCCAGAAGGCATGAAATAGAAGATTAAGAAGTCTGACTACAATTTAAAAGGTCACCATCTGAATATACACTTATCCCACAGTAAGAGTATTCACTCTGCATACATTTGGACTGATTACATTTCCTAGAATTTTTTTCCCAAGAATACTCAAAAGATATTTTACTTTTCTAATATTTTCAGAGTCACTTATAAGATTAAATCTACTAATCACTGATAAATCTAGGCATTGCGCTAAGCAGTTCTTTATACATCAATGAACTCATTTCGTTATCACAATTTCAAATAGAACGATTAAAAAGATGAGCAAGTTCAGGATTTTTTCCCAGGACTTTGGACTCTACAATAGGGTGCTTGCTGCTCTTCTAGTGTAAATATATAAATTCAAAAGAAGCCTTAGATTTCAAAAAACTCAGGGTAAATAGGCTAAAAATTATAGAGCTCTTCTTAGAAAGTAGTGAGATTATTTGCTGCTACATAAGTGTTGTTTCCTTTTCATAATGTTTAAAGGAGAAATAAATGTGAAATAGGGGAAAATACACTGACTTCTTTGAATAAAATACTCACCAATAAATTATCACTAAGTATGCATCATGGCATACAATTTTCTTCAAAAGTTCCTAGCACTGAAATAGGACTCTACTTGGAACAAATTGTTCCTTTTCTCAAAAGTAGGAGAATGAGATCTAAAAGACGGTCTCTGCACTGGCTATACTTCAACTCCTTACAATCAGAGGAAGTGAAAACTAACCTCTCTACTAATACAGCAAGGGGATGAAACCACTGCCTCCAACTGAAACTTCTGTTATTAGTAGCAATAGTTTTGAGATTGTAGAAAGCTCATCGATCCCTGTAAAAAGTATTGAAAGCCTCCCCTTTAGATGACACATTGGGAACGTCACTACTTGACTGTTGGACATAAAAGGATTTCAATCAAGAATATCATTTATTGCAATGGACCAAAAATGCCACTCTCCCTAAAATACACACACATACACACACACACACACACACACACACACACACACACTTTTAAAATCCTCTACAATTCCCATATGTACAACATTGGTTTTTAAAATATGTACATACACACATATTTGAAAATGACTAAACAAAATACCTCAGAATTCATTTTCTTAAGATTTATTTCTGTCTCCTTTTGTTGTTGAAGGCAATTGGTCAGAACTGTGTCATGTAATATTTTGTTGTCCTGTTCTCGGGAAAGTGGCCTCTGAGTGTTGTTTTCCTCTTGTACAACCTAGAGAATCGAATATGAACAAAGAAAAATTAGAATATAACTAAAATTTAACTGTTAAAAATCTTAATCTACGTTTACTTACTCCCAAATTATCGGACTTTAATTAGAAAGTGAAAAATAACTTGCCTTAGTCTAAATTAGAAGAAAAACATGAATCCGCAAAACTAATTTTGTCACTGTTTGAACTAAACAATTGGTTATATGTTAAATCCACCCAAAAAATGAAACAGTAGATGATTTTTAATGTCACAGAGGCTTTCTCATTTAAAATAGTTCACCTCACCATGTCTTAAATAGTGAGCCCCTACAGTGAATTTAAGAATATCTTTTAAAGATTAATAACTGGAGAATAGGCAAACTTTAATTAGAAGCCCACATCATTAACATCAATCAGTAAGAGAAGTAAATTCCTAAATATTAATTCACATTATACACTATGAGTGTTACACATTGTGTTATACATTGATATAATTATCTGTTGCATCCAATTCTAACTTATTCAATACCCACTAGTAAGAGCAGACAAAAAATTAAATCATATTTACTGATTTCCTACACTGAAAGGAAAGATATTAGAAAGTTACTGTTTGTGTCCTAACAACCAAAGGTCCCATCCTGAGAAGATGTGATTCTCTTAAAAAGCAGTTGAGTTGAGTGCATGACCCCATTCTCTCCCTGAATGTAGACGCAGAGTCCATTACACAGAGGTCACAAGGAAGAATCCATCTCTAACCTTGGCCTTAGTGACCAGCCATACGGAACTGCACATTTTGAACCCCTGAAAATCATGACTCCTTTCACGGGAGCCTGAATCAGTGGCCATCATTTTTACATGGTTCATAATTTCAACTGTCTCATCATGTGATTCAATATTTGATGTTACTTTCTTTTTTATTTAAGGGAGTTATAAAAATTAAAGGAGCAAACAACATTCAGGACTTTATTATTATTATTTTTGCCTCAATCCAAAGATAAAGTTGAGCTACGAATATCTATAGATTCTAACAACATTTTAAGTTTTGTAACTAGTTCAAATGTTATAAATATCATTCAGTTATGACCTTTTGACTCTAAAAGGCTAGCATGGAAGGTAATTTCAATTGGACTCTATTATATTATTAAAGCACAGAAAACCGTATTATACTAGAAATTTAAAATTAAATTTCACATACATGTGTGTAGTTCTTTTCATTTCCATCAAGCCTCGCTTGTCCTTCCTCTGATGTCATTCCTAGGTGTTGTCCTGCTGACAAATCTATGTATTAGTTAAAACGAACTACTTAGAACAATTAGATAAAAGCTATAATCTTTATAAATACAGAAAATAACATCTTATCAACTGAGACTTCAAATTAAGCGTCATCTTTTCCTGAATATTTACTTTACTTAAGAAATACTTCTAATTAGCTAACACTTCTAATTAGCTAACAAACCATTTGGGAAATATGAGATGTCACAAAGTGAAAGGCATACAAACATGTCAAAAATTCATCCACAAATTCATTCAATGAACATCGATGGAAAAACAATCAGAAAAAAACCCTACAATTTAGAAATGCAGTACAAACACATCGAGTTGCACTATATACTCTGTTCTCTACCTCGTAATATACCTTTTGAACAACACCCTAAGATTCAACTGCAATGTCATTCATTGTTTCCAGAATGACTTACTTCTGATGCATTTATCAGTGTACACCCTTCCTTACATCTGAAATGTTTTCCTCTACTATTCTGAAAATTTCTTTTCACCTTTGAGGATTCAGCACTGGGGTTTAAGGAAGAAGACAGAGAAGAGGAGACAGACTGCGGACACAGCTGAGATTCCCATCACTGCTGGGAAAGTCAATTCTAAAATATGTAAAGCCATAGAAAATCCAAGAAATATTTGATTGTTGGTTTCGAAAGGTGCTTTTTCATTTACAATACATACAGTTTTAACTGATACTTTTGAATTCAGAATATAAAACTAAAGCTAAGAAACTATGTTTTGTTTCACTAGGCAACCTTTAGATCTTTATGAAGTTTTCCCATCTGGTCCTAATGTTCTAAGTATAATTCTGCTGCCCACTCCCCAGAGTATGCTAAATACTAGTCTAAAGGAAATCACGCTTTCACCTCATTCTCTTTCTTATTTCCATATGTTATTGTGGTTCAGGAAGAATGCCAATGTCTTGCTAAAAGTCATTCTGTTTGGCTGTTAAGTTCCATAAACAGAGTAAACATGAAGTAGATTTTGCCACAAAATGACTATTGGAAAGTCAGAACTACGATCAACCTACATAGAGGTGGGCTAGAGTTGAACACTTTCTGTTTCTTTATTTCCTTCTTTGCTTTCTCTGTTTTCTGGTAGCTGTGATTCACTCAAGTCATGGAGCCTATAATTACATAACAGAAACACACCTACAATCTGAGTCTCTAGTTTATCTATTACGGTCATCTGTCCAAACTCTGTGGATGCTGACAGAGTTTTGCTCATGGAGTGTGATGCAAATGGCCTTTTATCACCAACTTTCCAATCCCTGCATCTTTGACCAGTTTCATGATTGGAGGTCAAAGAAGTAGAATCCCAATCCGAATTCTGGGATTAAGTTTTCATTTATTAGGATGTAAAAATAACACAAAGTTGACTATCTTGTAAAACTTCCTTTTTCAGAGAAGCAGTCACACGTCCTCTTTTCCCCCAAACACACTATTCCTTCAGAATACATTTTATTTTAGGTGTCCTACACTTGCCATTTACATAGGTAAGGTTAATTAACTATTGTCACGCAGCAATTTCTATTACATAATGTGTTTCCAATTAAATATTTCCTGCTTAATAGTTAAGATGGTGAAGGGTATGATTTTTTTTGTTACTGTCAAAAGTTATGTGTAACCACTTATCTTAAGTTTAAATATGCATGACAAACATGGGTTTACAAAAACTTTTAATGAATCGTACTACTTCAAATAAGAAACTATTTATTATAAGAAAATGGTCTTTTCTAAATGCTCCAATATCTTCAGAATTCATTTTTAAACCTTAGATAAACAGATATTCATATGACAAATTACAGTCCTGGGCGACCTTATTGTTTCCAAGGAAAAATGGGATCAAACTGGGTCCCCATGAGCTCCAAAGAGTACAGGGCACCATGAGACAGAAAACAAATACATAACAAAACATTTTCCTTTTGCTTTTTAAACACAATCTCAGCTTAAATCTATGAGACAAGTGAAAGAAAACCACAACAACTGTAGAAGTGAAGCTTTAAAGGCTCTTTTATCACTTCACATCCAGGAAGCCCGTACATCATTTAAAACGGTGGTTTCCAATGTCATGTGAGAATCCTTGAAGTCCCAAGGTCTGTCAGTCGAGGGGCCCGAAAAGGTCAAAGCTATTTTCACAGAAATACTGAATGTCATTTGCCATTTTCACTCTCATTCTCTTCTAAGTGTACAGTAGAGTTTTCCACAGCCGTGATATCACAGCTCTGATGGTGACATCATAGCTCTATGGTTACTGGGTCGTAGCTCCAATGGCTCACGGAATGCATGACTGTGTGTGCTCGTATTTTAAATTGTTCAGTTTTTATTTCTAATATTGTAACTATCTATGGAGACTACCGACTTAAAAATATTCTTTGGAATTCTCAATAATTTTTAATAGCATAAAAGCATCCCAAGGCACAAAAGCTTCAGAATGCCTTTTTTCAAAGATTGTGTCTACCAAATATTCATTATCATTAATTACTTCTCCCATTTTTAATAATCGAAGACACCATAGGCGCACGTACACACATAGCCAGTGTCTGCTCAGCAGAACATCTGGTTGGCTTAAGACCATCAGTGTCACAACACTAAGAGGAAGTAAAGTTAAAACACAAATGACATGGTAGCAACTGAGGCTTACTTGGGTAAACGTCAAAATTCAAATGATCATTTGAAACGCTGGAAGTATCTTCCAGTTTGATTATTAACCTCTGAGAACCCCTATTAAGTACAGGGGTTCCAAACTGGGACATTTAGGATATCAAAACAAGAGGAGAAACATTTTAGTGAAGTCACCCTTTTAAAATCTTGTTTTCTTATTCCTGTCGATGTCTTTTTTCTCAAACATCGATACCAACAATGACATCATGTTGTTTATGTGAAATACTTCAATTAAATTTGTAACAAAGGAAAGTAAGTCTGAATAGAACTATGAGCATGTCAAATGTCCTTGCGTACTCCTTCCCAAAATTAAATTGGTATTACACAGTGTACCTGGTCTGAAGGGTTGCACATCGTCCATTCCTACAGCTCTGTTAGGAACAGGATCTTCCACCTCAATGCTCGGCTGAAGGGGTTAGGAAACAAGATGATTAGTAATTAATGGACATTTCACACCATCTCTAGTTAATAATTCAGGATGAAAATGTTAAAGTTATTATCTCCAAAAAAAGGATTTTTTGAAAAATATGTGTTTAAGCATATATTAGGTTCGTGCAAACGTAATTGCAGATTTGCAATTTCTTTTAACCTTTTAAACCTCAATTACTTTCACAACAACCTAATACTTTGATAAGTGTACTTGATATAACTGTTAAATATTTCTAATGACAGATTTGTTTTTTAGTGTTAAAACAAGATACTTGCTTGACATGGTAAGAACCCTTGGTGTATGTCCAGTTGAGTTTAGACAGAACATTTTAGAACCTACTTCATCTATGTCAACAAGAGCTAGGAAAAACCGAACTCTTATTTGACAAAAAATTTGATAGAAAAACATGATTGAACCAAGTGGCAAAGAGATAAGAAAAACTTTTCATTAAATTGTGTTTCAATAAATGATAGGAAAAATGTTATATATAGTTATGCAACTTTTCAAAAAAGTATAATAATTTCTAATCAGGGAAAAATAAGAACATTTATTTACTATAGTCATCTGAAATGTACCAGACACTTACTATGCACATTTTATTTCTTTTCCACCCAAAACAACAAATATGAAAACAGTTTGATGATGGTTACCCCACTTCCTGCTTGGTGGCCATTCCAAGACATTAGAATGAAATGATGAACAGATGTGATCCATTGTTGTCTCTGCCCAGCAGGTTTTGCTCCTAGATCTTCACATGACTGGCTCCTTCTCATGCTTCACTTGGCCGTTTTTGTCACCCTCAGAAAGATCTTTCCTGACCACCGAAACTGCACTCCCACTCCTATTCCAACTACAACCGTGCCCCCCGCCCCATGACAATATTCTCTAACCCAGCATTCTCCATTCTCTTTAAATGACCCAGATATAGTGACTTACAATGGACTGTTGTTCACTTGTTTTTCTGCTCCCACAGCTACAGCTGAACCCCTGAACTTCCCTATTCATTGTCTAACTGGCCAGCACAAAGCTGGTATCTAACTAGAAATTTACTCAAGGTGAAACACTGAGCTCGCACCAACAGAGCCTCAAGTACCGAAACACTACACATCTACAGGGTATCGCCTATCACAGTCTCCTGAAGTTTAGCATCCCCCAGATTAGAAATTCACATGCTTCTGACTTTTCCACTCTGTTCTTAACACTACTGCCATTTGATTGTCCTTCAGGTTTACAGAAAGTGTCCTCACCATTTAGTAAGTCACTATGGCCCACTGTGATCATTGATTTTATATTTCTATAGCTCCCTTTACACTTCGCAAAGTGTTTTCACATTTGTTACCACATTAGTTCATTCCACATACTGAAAGGTAGGCATAAGTACCATTACGACAAATGAGGTCACTGACATCCGACAGGTTAAAAAGAAGTTTCCCCAAGATCCCACAGCTAGTAAGTGACCGATCCAGGATTCTAGTGTGTTCTTATCGTCAAACACAGTGTCTATACCAGTAGGCAGCCGCTGCCTATATCAGAAGATCACACCATTCTTATATCTTTCCACAGCTGTCATCTCACATTGGCTCATCATTACATTGTATTTCTAGTACTACGAGTACGGTCACCATCAAGTTACTCAATGGTTGCTATTTTAACTGAACACGACAGTTGTTACATATTAAAGCAGCACTCAGCCAAATTGTTGTTAGTGTAATCCAACATATTATTAGTATTCACCAGGCTTTTCCTACTGTAGAAAATGTCCTTGCGGACCTATTTGACAATACAAATATAATGATACTTTGATATCCCAGACATTATGTTTTCTAGTTCCAAGTTACAAACAAACCCTACTATCCAAATTCTTTCTGAATTTCATTAGGATATTTACACATCCACAAAAACCACAAAGTCATGCATTTGGGCATAGTTCGAACTGAAATAACTTTAATTTTTAGGTAAAGTTAACTTCACAACCCAAACCGATTCCTTATGACTTGGAAGCCTACGTGTTTTATACTATTCCCAAGATTCTGTAGCTATTGAGTTACCCATCCAGGATTCCATTCTGTTCTTTCCTCAAACACAGTGTCTAGACCAGTAGGCTGCAGTTGCCTGTATCAGAAGATCACACCTTTCTTATCTCTTTCCACAGCTGTCACCTCGCATCAGCTCATCATTACTTTGTACTTCTATTACTACAAGTATGGTTGCCATCAAGACACTCAATGCATGCTATTTTAACTGAACAAGACAGTTGTCCTGTACTAAAACAGCGCTCAGCTGATTACTGTTAGTATAATCCTACGTATTATTACTATTCACTATGGTCTTTTTTCATTGGAACGGTTTCTTGCAGATCTATTCGACATTACAAATATAATAATGCTTTGATGTCCCAGGCATTATCTTTTCAAGTTCCAAATTATTAAAAAAAAAAAACACCCTACAATCCAATTTCTTTCTTTCTGACTCATTAGGACATTTGCACATCTACAAAAACCACAGAGTCATGCATTTGGGCATAGGTTGACCGGGAATAATTCTTTAGCTTTTAGGTGAACTTAACTTCACAACCCAAACTGATTCCTTATGACTTGGAAGCCTTAGTGTTTTATGCTATTCCACACTGACTTCCTTAAGTGACACTTGCAAGTTAGCAGAATTGTACTACGCTGTCTTATTATATTACGCACATAGCTAGTTTATTCATTATAGGATAAACCATAAAAAATGATTTGTATGAGGAAATGCAGAGGCGAGAAAGTAAAGTCAAAGCATACCTTTTTCATTTTAACATCACTCAATGGTGATATTTAAAATAGTAATGATAATAATAATAGTGTAAGACAGTACCTCAGAATCCCAAGGTGATTCTTCATCTTCATCTTGTCCTAATCCTAATGATGACTTTATAACTATAAAATGTAGTCACAGGTACATTAATGTGAACATATATTACTATGCATTTTAAGTACACATTCAGTCGTGCTTATTTCCATAAAAGTAATAGCAGAAAAGAATTCAGGGGAACGAAGCATTTGCAAGAAGAAGCAGCTGTTAGTAGTGGGGATACTTTTGCCCAAAAGATAGGAAAAAATGCTTAAAAGAAATGAATATCACATTTGGATCGACACATGTTAGATTTCTTTATAGCAGAGCTTAAGCTAGAAAGAATTCATAGATAGTCACTAAATTACCACTTATATTATTCTGGTGTGCTCCATCAACACAAGTCAAATTACCATTGTTTGCTTGGTCTTGTGGAGCACTTTCAATAATATCCACACGATTTTCTCTTTTTCGAATTGCTGGCTTGGTTGCTTCTTTCTATTAAAAAAAGAAAGAAAAAATAAAAGAAAAACCCAACTTCAGAAAACATCCTATTCATTTACTCATTGACTCACTCACTCAGTCCATCCGTAGGTAAGACAAGAAAACTTTACTGTAGCCGTCATAGGCACAGACCCAGGGGAAGCTGGAAATAGAAATGAAACATTTTGTCCTACATTCTAGTAGGAGTAGAGATATTATAATACATGAAAAATAACAACAGAAAAGTACCGCTCTCCACTTCGACACCTGAAGTGAATAAAGTATAGTAAGGGCACAAAAGAGACGACAATCCGTTGTATCAGGGAAGCTCAGCAGATACTGCAAAGATAGGGCTGCATCTTGAAAGTTATACAAGGTGCTGAGGGAAGGCATGAAGGGGATTCCAGAATGGCAGCAGGAGCAAAAGCCTGAGGTGTGAAACAACATGTTGTAAGTGAGGGCAGCAAAGGAATGAGGTAAGCCTGGAACTCTGAGAATGGGATGGAGAGACATCTGCAGAATCAGAACCAAATCAAAGAAGGCACATGTCATGCTAGCAGATGAATTCTACCCTCACGTAATGGGGAGTGACTCAGGAAGCAGAGGTGTTGCATCATCACAATTCTAGTTTACAACAGCCACTCGGGCTGCAATTTATGATATTGAGGACTTCCGTTTCTTTCTAGGATCCTATCCATCAGCCTGTCTTGTGTCACAGCATAGCCTCTCCCCGGTGCCTCCAAACCCACAAAGGCAGCTGCCAACAATAGGTCACTTTGTAGCTTCCCCTAGGTGGCTCCCGGTTGCGCACAAGCAGCAGCTGACTTGGGCCTGCCACACAGCCCCTCCCAGGAGGCCACAAATCCAACACACCTGGGGATCAGTGTCAGCAACACCAGAACATCACCAAAATAGCTCCATAATGACACGCCCAAGCCATGGACTGAGCAGACACCGGAGCCCTGCTACAGCCGATCTCACTCTGTGGGGTCAGCCCACACACAGGGGTTCATCTACTGTAGTCACAGCCAGTCGTCCTGAGGGTCAATTCCACACCCAGATGTGCCAACAGCAATAAGGCTCAAGTACAACAGGAGGGCACACACCACCCACACGAGCTTCTGGAGCACCCGGCTCAGGTGACCGGGGAGACTGTACCACTGGGCCCCACGTGACACCTGGTATGTAAGGCAATACTGTCAAGACGAGGAGAATTAGCAGATCTACAGAATACAGAAAAAAAAACACAGAGAGGCAGTGAAAAAAGAAGAGAGAAAGAAACATTTCTCTAATGAAAGAACAGGATAAAACTCTAGAAAAAGAGGTAAACCAAACGGAGACAAGCAATATACCAGATACAGAGTTCAAAATACTGGTTATAGGGATGCTAGATGAAATTAGGGGAAGAATAGACAAAGTAAGTAAAACTTCAACGGAGAGACAGCACACATAAAAAGGACATAGAAATCGTTTAAAAATAGTCTGAAATGAAAAATACAATATCTGAAATGAATAATTTATAGATGGAATCAGCACCACATTTGGTGAAGCAGAGGTTCAATAGTGATTTGGTAGACAAGGTAGCACAAACACCCAATCAGAACAGAAAAAAAATGAATATAAATAAAAAAAAATAAATAAAACAGAAAGTGCTTTAAGGGATGTCTGGGACAATATCAGGTGTAACAACATCCGTAAGGCTATCTAAAGGAGAAGAGAGAGAGAGAGCAAGAATTGAAAACCTATTGGAATACACAATGATGGAAACCTTTCCTAACCTGGAGAAGGAGATAGACACACAAGCGTAGGAAACACAAAGAGTTCCAAACAAAATGAACCCAAACAGGTCCACACGAAAACATATCATAATTAAAATTCCAAAGGGTTAGGACATGGAGAGAATATTAAAACCATCAAGAGAAAAGTAGTTAGTCACGTACAATGGAGATCTCATAAGACTGTCAGGAGATCTCTCAAGAGAAAATTTGCAGGTCAGAAGAGATTGGCAAGAAATATTGAAAGTGATGAAAAGCAAGAATCTACAACCAAGATTACTATTACTGCATCCGGCCAGGCTCTCATTTCGAATCAAAGGAGAGGTAAAGACTTGCCAGAGAAAAAGATGATGGCATCAGCACCAACAAACCAGTATCAAGAAATGTGAAACGAGGACTTGAAAAAAGAAGTAGAAGTAGAAAGAGGAAGAGAAGGAGGAGGAAGAGGAGGAGGAGGAGGAGGAGGAGGAAGAGGAGAAGAAATATGAATAATAAAATGGCAATAATTACATACGTATAAAAATTACTTTAAATGTAAATAGGTTAAATGTTTCAGTCAAGACATAAGGTGGCAGAATGGATAGGACTACAAGAGCCATATATATGACATCAAACTCAAAAATTTTTGCACAGTAAGAGAAACCATCAACAAAATGAAAACACGACCAGATGAATGGGAGAAGATATCCAAAACACATAAGGAACTCATAAAACGTAACACCAAAAGACAATGCAATTACAAAATGAGAAGAGTACTTGAATAGACTTTTCTCCAAAGAGGTCACACAGATAGCCAAGAGACATACGAAAACATGCTCAGTGCCACTAATCATCAGAGCGATGCAAATTAAAAGCACAATGAGCTACCACCTCACACCTGTCAGAATGGCCGTCATCAATAAATCAACAAAAAACAAATGTTGATGAGGATGTGAAGGGAAGCCCCGAGCACTGTTGGTGGGACTGCAAATCTGACCAGACACAATGGAAAACAATATGGAAGCTCCTCAAAAATTTGAAAATAGAACTACCAGGTGGCATAGCAATCCCACTTCTGGGTTTTTCTCCGCAGAAATCCCAAACACTGATTTGAAACATGTATGCATCTGTATGGTTCTATTTACATTATTTACAATACTCCAGATAAAGAAATAACTGAAGTATCCATCGTAGTGGATAAAGAAGAAGTGGTACATATACACAACAACATACTACTTGGCTGTAAACAAAGAACAAAATCTTACCATTTGTGACAATGTGCGTGGACCTAGAGGGTATTATTCGAAGTGAAAAAAGTCAGATAGAGAAAGGCAAACACCACATGATTTCACCTATTGGTGATATGTAAAAAAAATAAATGAACATAGAAAAAAGAAACAAACTCATAGGTGCAGAGAACTAACTGATCGTTGCTCAGAGGGAAGAGTATTGGGGAACAAACTGAAAAGGTTAAAGGGTTAAGAAGTACAAATTGGCAGTTATAAAATAGTCATGTAGATGTCAAGTACAGCACGAAGATATAGTAAATAACACTGTAATAACTAAGTATGGTGTCAGGTATACCACACTAATCAGGGTACCACTTTACACATTGTATAAATGCCTAACCACTATGCTGTACACCTGAGGCTGACATCATTGAATGTCAACTGTAACAGTAATGAAAAATTTTACATTTAAAACTAAAAACTTTCTGAAATTTGATATTTTATTATGTAGTTTTTAAGAATCTCTGCTTTTCACCAGAGTAAAGAAAGGATCCTGTCTTTTGCAGACACGGCTCCTTTCTTTACTTTGGTCAATGCATCATGGTCAATGGGCATAAAATCTCACAGACATGTTTTTATAGGGAGCAGCTAAGAGCATCATCAGCTTTGGAGCCAAGTGGATTTTGCATCAAACCCTCAAACTTCTCCCTGGCTACTGCAAGACATGCTGCCTAGATTGCCTTGGACTCCATTTCCTTATCTCTGAACATGAGGATTCCCTTCCTTGACAAAGCTATTCTGAGGATTAAATCAGATCATGCTTGTTACAGAATAGGTACAGAACAAGTGTTGATTTGACTATGGAGTATTTCAGCATATCAGTTAAATGAAAATCTGTGTCGCTCTTGCTTATACGGGCGCAGGGGCCCACGCATCAAAAACCATGTAATCAAACACGCCATTAAAACACTAAACTTGAAAAAAAAAAGAATCTCTGCTTTTCAAATTGGTTATTATTTTATACAAAACATATACTCTTCAATTAGATAAAGACATTTAAAATATTCACAATGCAATGATGTAGAACATAGTGGAATCCCTTTGTAATATGGGTTTTGAGATAGACAACATGATTTCTAAACTTTCAAAACTTCTACTATTATTTTAAGTCTAAATGATGAACCTGGTATACCGGAAACTAATATAAAATAATATGGAATGTCCACGGGATGTAAGTGAAAAAATAATGGAGAAAACACTACCTCCTAACAAGTATACCATACCAACATACAAAGCGTAAAAAAATAAAACTATATGTCATATGCTATATAGTTTTAAAACTGAAAGGTATCAGGAAGAATTCATGACTGTTACAATGAGTACCTGAATCCATTAAAGATTTCATTTCGGGACGAGTATGATAAAAGTCATGCTGGTATAACGTAAAAGTCACATTAAGAATCCTTACCTTTAACCAAATTGCATATCTCCGTCACTGTGGGAAAACTCCCTATAGAATTTTACTATAACTATACATTGCCCAGACCCTTCTTTTTTCAGCTCCCAACTTCGATACTTACTAAAGTTAAAAGAACAACAACAAAACAACGAAGCATCAAATGGTCATATGTTATAAAATGGTTCACGTTGACCAATTTTTCATAACAAACATAAAACAATGATAGGTGGAGCACTACTAAATTTTACAACTCGGCGCTACACAAAACTAAATTAAGAGCACAACAGTTAATTTCACACAGGAGCCTTTTACCTTGGTACCAACATCGAAGAGTCCATCGTCTGACGTAGACCATGAATCATCACTGCCAGGTTTCCAGGAAAGACTTCCGGGGAAAGATACACAACAGACACAAGTGAGTTCATTTCTTTACAAAGGCAGCAACAACAACAACAAAAGGAGTACAATTCAGCTATCTGCATATGAAATGAAGTTTCTTGATATGATTAAAATTTAGACGATGTTCTAGAAAAGCTATCAGTTATCTATTGCTGCCTCCACCACTCCCAACTCGTGCAATATTTAATGAAGATACACTCTAGGTTTCCATAACAAAGAACGACAGAAACATGTTGCCAACACCTGAGAGTACCTTGTTTTCACCAAAAGTCCTGAAGGCTGAATTGAAAACGCAATTAATAGCTGACAATAGGAACCTGAACTGGGACAAAAGCAATGACCTAAATCAAGGTAGAACGATACACTGAGCCTTCTCCACGGTCTGTCCCTGGTTCAAAGATTAATCTGTGTGGGTCAAAAACGGCAGTCTTGCTTCTTTAACATAGAAAGCAGTTACTAAACTTACCCCATTCCTTGTTTTCACTCAAAAACACTACAGTGAGGTCCCTGAAATGCATGAAATGTTTGCAACTTACATGTACAAAAGTCAAAGAACAAATATGTACGTTGTTAGCCTCCCCACTCCCAGATCACTTGTCCGCAAAGCTTCCTGGCAATCTCCAACCTTGAAAACTTCAGCCTACGAAGGCATAGACTCCTGAAACAAGGTTGGGCTCAAATGACCCACAGTAGGAGTTCTCTATTTCCCTGTTCCTGGAAAACAAGCTAAATGGAGCCTCAGTCATCCACTCCCAACACAGGCATGTTACCACCTACCCAACTCCATTACTGGTTTCACAATCAGTCCTCCCTCTGCCCAACCCTCCATCTCCATGGGAAGGACATCAGCGCGTTGGGCAAAGAGGTAGAGGTGATGTGACACCTGCCGTGGGCCATAGATCTATGTAGTTCAGCAATCTCCAGTGCCTTTGGACTCAAGGGGACCCCCTCTGTAATTTCGGGTGCAGGTGGATGATACCACATTCCTACTTGCTATAAAGAGAATGTTTCCAGAGGCTCAAAGGTTTAATATGTTTTCATACAAACCTTACATTTTGCTGGTTCCTCCAATTCAACAAACAAAACAGCAGCAACCTGTTCAGGCAGGACGCCCTTGAGCTCCTTATTTTAATCTGCTTTTTTAGACAACTACCAACATCCTGTGTCCTTCCTTCCTGTAATTTCTCTTTACCTTGTCATACCCTACCATTCTGATCTCTTTTCCCTCATCTGATCTCTATCTAATCTCTGCTCTAAGAGCCTTATTCCCATCCCAACCTGTGTTGTTCCTCTTGAAATGTGGATTCCCCTGCTAATTCCATTCTTAGCCTCTTCCATTGCATTCACTAGAGCTTTCCATAATTAAAACACTCACCCAAAGGATGATAAAGAAGGAAGTGTACTGGGCTTAGAAACCTATACTAATCTCATTTCATCACTCACTGTACTCAAAGAAGTCACTTCAATCTCTTACAGTTCAAACTTCTCATGTGATCAACCACTTGACCAAAACATTAATGGCAGCATGAAGTACTAGGGGGTGTTTTGAATAATTAATTGATAACATTCATTCAACACCTGGAATTCTATGTACTTTTGATTCTGTCAAGAAAAATGGAGAATACTTAGCTGGCAGAAGTGGAAAAAAATAACACAACAACAGCAACAAAACTACCCCGAGTAAAGCAGAGAAAAAGGTAAAAAATCAAGAAAAGTCATGGAAGAAGGAAGAAAGACTCTGGAAAAAGAGAAAAAACTTCCTAGAACAAGGTAAAGGTATTAGCCAGAAGGAAAACACAGTCTGAGGAGTCAGTAAGTAGAGAAATCAATTAGAAATATCCTCTCAATTTGTGCTGAATTAGCACAACAGTCTATACATAGATGATCTTCACTTACAGAACAACAATTCGTCCCAAGAAGGGTACATCGCATTATACCTGAAAACATTTATCTGATTAGGTCTTGCTTATGTACAACCTGTGGTTCTGTGGCCACAGCGAACTGACATCTGCCCTCAAC
Organism: Rhinolophus hipposideros; assembly: GCF_964194185.1. Classification (NCBI taxonomy): domain Eukaryota; kingdom Metazoa; phylum Chordata; class Mammalia; order Chiroptera; family Rhinolophidae; genus Rhinolophus; species Rhinolophus hipposideros. The sequence continues at coordinate 607,733 of NW_027669000.1, forward strand.
ACTGATGGTGAAAACAAGGTTCTCGTGACTGCTGCAATTGTCAAGTACATTAAGACAAAAGCTTGGGCTAACTGGGCTTGATAGGAAACTTCTAAATCAGCTAAGGCATCACTAAACGGGACTCTCTGAGGCCACCTGACGTGCACCTGAATCTTGAATCCAGACCTGTCCAGGCACTTCTCAGTACAGGCTGAGGGACAAGAGAACGGACTTGGGAAGCCAAGCAGGCTGAAGGTCACATCACGGGTCAGCCACTTGGTAACTATGGAACCAAGGGTCAATTAATCCACCTCCTGGAACCACACTCCTCTAATGAATAAAAACGGCCGAACAGCACAGCTACTTTGCAAATCGACTGTGCCGACGACCTGGGATAACCAATGTTAGGCACATAGTATAGGGTCTAGCCCAGAGCAGAACACTCATTAAAGCTTACTGGCTTCTCTCCGCAGTCTCTTAGTTAACATGCAATTTTAGAAATCCATAAAATCCTACCTGCTTGCAGGGTCGCATTGAGAACACTCATCCACTGTTAAAAGAAAAAAATTCAAATACATTGTAAATACACAATAGAAAAACACAGAACTTTGAAAGCGTCAGATTCAAGTGATGTAAAAATATTTGTTTCGGAACACCCCTGAAGACTATAGTAGAGTGAATGTTACTGATACAACTGGTGGGCAATTAATACATGAAGAACTTTTACTTCCTCTGCTGTATATCTGTGAGTGTGTGTGTGTGTGTGTGTATTTATATTTATATATTTATATACATACACATATACACAGATATATATATATATATATATATATATATATATAAATATATACATATATACATATGTACCTATATATTTGTGCATGTATGCATATATACTCCCCAGGGTACGTGAAATACTAGTCTAAATGGAATCACCCTTTCTCCTTATTCCCTTTCTTATTTCCTTATGTTACTCTGATTGAGGAAGAATGCCAATGTCTTGCTAAAACTTATTCTATTTGGCTGTGAGTTGCGTAAACATAAAGCAGACTTTGCTACAAAATGACTATAGGAAATTCATAACTACGATCAACCTACACAGAGGTGGGCTAGGGTTGAACTCTTTCTGTTTTTTATTTCCTTCTTTGCTTTCTCTGTTTTCTTGTAGCTGTGATTCACACAATTCATGGAGGGAAAAATTATGTAAGAGGAACACACCTACAACCTGCGCCTTTCGTTTGTCTATTACGGCCATCTGTCCAAACTCTGTGGGTGCTGACAGAGGTCTCATTGAGTGTGTGGCAAATGGCCTCTTATCACCAAATTTCGAATCCCCGGATATTTGACAAGTTCCATGATTGAAAGTCAAAGAAGTAGAATCCCAGCTGGAAATATCTGAAAATAAAATTTTCGTTTATGAGGAGGTAAAAATAACACAAAGTTGACCATATTGTAAAACTTCCTTCTTCAGAGAAGCAGTCCCACGTCCTCCTTTCTCCCAAACACTCTACTCCTTCAGAGCTCATTTTATTTTAGGTGTCCTATACTTGCCATTCACGTAAGTTAAGTTGAATTAACTATCGTCACTCAGCAATTTCTGTTATATAATGTGTTTCCAATTAAAGCTTTTCTTCTTATTACTTAACATGGTGCTGTGTGTGATATTTTTTGTCATTATCAAAAGTTATGTCTAACCGCTTATCTTAATTTTAAATATGTGTGACAAACATGGATTTAAAAAACTTTCATTGAATGGTACAATTCCAAATAAGAAACTACTTATTACAAGAAAATGGTCTTTTCTAAATGCTTCAATATCTTCAGAATTCATTTTTAAACCTTAGATAAACAGATATTCATATGACAAATTACAGTCCTGGGCGACCTTATTGTTTCCAAGGAAAAATGGGATCAAACTAGGTCCCCATGAGCTCCAAAGAGTACAGGGCACCATGAGACAGAAAACAAATACATAACAAAACGTTTTCCTTTTGCTTTTTAAACACAATCTCAGCTTAAATCTATGAGACAAGTGAAAGAAAACCACAACAACTGTAGAAGTGAAGCTTTAAAGCCTCTTTTATCACTTCACATCCAGGAAGCCCGTACATCATTTAAAACGGTGGTTTCCAATGTCATGTGAGAATCCGTGAAGTCCCAAGGTCTGTCAGTCGAGGGGCCCGAAAAGGTCAAAGCTATTTTCACAGAAATACTGAATGTCATTTGCCATTTTCACTCTCATTCTCTTCTAAGTGTACAGTAGAGTTTTCCACAGCCGTGATATCACAGCTCTGATGGTGACATCATAGCTCTATGGTTACTGGGTCGTAGCTCCAATGGCTCACGGAATGCATGACTGTGCGTGCTCGTATTTTAAATTGTTCAGTTTTTATTTCTAATATTGTAACTATCTATGGAGACTACCGACTTAAAAATATTCTTTGGAATTCTCAATAATTTTTAATAGCATAAAAGCATCCCAAGGCACAAAAGCTTCAGAATGACTTTTTTCAAAGATTGTGTCTACCAAATATTCATTATCATTAATTACTTCTCCCATTTTTAATAATCGAAGACACCATAGGCGCACGTACACACATAGCCAGTGTCTGCTCAGCAGAACATTTGGTTGGCTTAAGACCATCAGTGTCACAACACTAAGAGGAAGTAAAGTTAAAACACAAATGACATGGTAGCAACTGAGGCTTACTTGGGTAAACGTCAAAATTCACATGACCATTTGAAACACTGGCAGTATCTTCCAGTTTGATCATTAACCTCTGAGAACCCCTATTAAGTACAGGGGTTCCAAACTGGGACATTTAGGATATCGAAACAAGAGGAGAAACATTTTAGTGAAGTCACCCTTTTAAAATCTTGTTTTCTTATTCCTGTCGATGTCTTTTTTCTCAAACATCGATACCAACAATGACATCACGTTGTTTATGTGAAATACTTCAATTAAATTTGTAACAAAGGAAAGTAAGTCTGAATAGAAGACTGTGAGCATGTCAAATGTCCTTGCGTACTCCTTCCCAAAATTAAATTGGTATTACACAGTGTACCTGGTCTGAAGGGTTGCACATCGTCCATTCCTACAGCTCTGTTAGGAACAGGATCTTCCACTTCAATGCTCGGCTGAAGGGGTTAGGAAACAAGATGATTAGTAATTAATGGACACTTCACACCATCTCTAGTTAATAATTCAGAATGAAAATGTTAAAGTTATTACCTCCAAGAAAAGGATTTTTTGAAAAATATGTGTTTAAGCAAATATTAGGTTGGTGCAAACGTAATTGCAGATTTGCAATTTCTTTTAACCTTTTAAACCTCAATTACTTTCACAACAACCTAATACTTTGATAAGTGTACTTGATATAACTGTTAAATATTTCTAATGACAGATTTGTTTTTTAGTGTTAAAACAAGATACTTGCTTGACATGGTAAGAACCCTTGGTGTATGTCCAGTTGAGTTTAGACAGAACATTTTAGAACCTACTTCATCTATGTCAACAAGAGCTAGGAAAAACCGAACTCTTATTGGACAAAAAATTTGATAGAAAAACATGATTGAACCAAGTGGCAAAGAGATAAAAACTTTTCATTAAATTGTGTTTCAATAAATGATAGGAAAAATGTTATATATAGTTATGCAACTTTTCAAAAAAGTATAATAATTTCTAATCAGGGAAAAATAAGAACATTTATTTACTATAGTCATCTGAAATGTACCAGACACTTACTAAGCACATTTTATTTCTTTTCGACCCAAAACAACAAATATGAAAACAGTTTGATGATGGTTACCCCACTTCCTGCTTGGTGGCCATTCCAAGACATTAGAATGAAATGATGAACAGATGTGATCCATTGTTGTCTCTGCCCAGCAGGTTTTGCTCCTAGATCTTCACATGACTGGCTCCTTCTCATGCTTCACTTGGCCGTTTTTGTCACCCTCAGAAAGATCTTTCCTGACCACCGAAACTGCACTCCCACTCCTATTCCAACTACAACCATGCCCCCCACCCATGACAATATTCTCTAACCCAGCATTCTCCATTCTCTTTAAATGACCCAGATATAGTGACTTACAATGGACTGTTGTTCATTTGTTTTTCTGCTCCTACAGCTACAGCTGAACCCCTGAACTTCCCCATTCATTGTCTAACTGGCCAGCACAAAGCTGGTATCTAACTAGAAATTTACTCAAGGTGAAACACTGAGCTCGCACCAACAGAGCCTCAAGTACCGAAACACTACACATCTACAGGGTATCGCCTATCACAGTCTCCTGAAGTTTAGCATCCCCCAGATTAGAAATTCACATGCTTCTGACTTTTCCACTCTGTTCTTAACACTACTGCCATTTGATTGTCCTTCAGGTTTACAGAAAGTGTCCTCACCATTTAGTAAGTCACTACGGCCCACTGTGATCATTGATTTTACATTTCTATAGCTCCCTTTACACTTCGCAAAGTGTTTTCACATTTGTTACCACATTAGTTCATTCCACATACTGAAAGGTAGGCATAAGTACCATTACGACAAATGAGGTCACTGACATCCGACAGGTTAAAAAGAAGTTTCCCCAAGATCCCACAGCTAGTAAGTGACCGATCCAGGATTCTAGTGTGTTCTTATCGTCAAACACAGTGTCTATACCAGTAGGCAGCCGCTGCCTATATCAGAAGATCACACCTTTCTTATATCTTTCCATAGCTGTCATCTCACATTGGCTCATCATTACATTGTACTTCTAGTACTACGAGTACGGTCGCCATCAAGTTACTCAATGCTTGCTATTTTAACTGAACACGACAATTGTTACATATTAAAGCAGCACTCAGCCAAATTGTTGTTAGTGTAATCCAACATATATTAGTATTCACCAGGCTTTTCCTACTGTAGAAAATGTCCTTGCGGACCTATTTGACAATACAAATATAATGATACTTTGATATCCCAGACATTATGTTTTCTAGTTCCAAGTTACAAACAAACCCTACTATCCAAATTCTTTCTGAATTTCATTAGGATATTTACACATCCACAAAAACCACAAAGTCATGCATTTGGGCATAGTTCGAACTGAAATAACTTTAATTTTTAGGTAAAGTTAACTTCACAACCCAAACCGATTCCTTATGACTTGGAAGCCTACGTGTTTTATACTATTCCCAAGATTCTGTAGCTATTGAGTTACCCATCCAGGATTCCATTCTGTTCTTTCCTCAAACACAGTGTCTAGACCAGTAGGCTGCAGTTGCCTGTATCAGAAGATCACACCTTTCTTATCTCTTTCCACAGCTGTCACCTCGCATCAGCTCATCATTACTTTGTACTTCTATTACTACAAGTATGGTTGCCATCAAGACACTCAATGCATGCTATTTTAACTGAACAAGACATTTGTCCTGTACTAAAACAGCGCTCAGCTGATTACTGTTAGTATAATCCTACGTATTATTACTATTCACTATGGTCTTTTTTCATTGGAACGGTTTCTTGCAGATCTATTCGACATTACAAATATAATAATACTTTGATGTCCCAGGCATTATCTTTTCAAGTTCCAAATTATTAAAAAATAAACACCCTACAATCCAATTTCTTTCTTTCTGACTCATTAGGACATTTGCACATCTACAAAAACCACAGAGTCATGCATTTGGGCATAGGTTGACCGGGAATAATTCTTTAGCTTTTAGGTGAACTTAACTTCACAACCCAAACTGATTCCTTATGACTTGGAAGCCTTAGTGTTTTATGCTATTCCACACTGACTTCCTTAAGTGACACTTGCAAGTTAGCAGAATTGTACTACGCTGTCTTATTATATTACGCACATAGCTAGTTTATTCATTATAGGATAAACCATAAAAAATGATTTGTATGAGGAAATGCAGAGGCGAGAAAGTAAAGTCAAAGCATACCTTTTTCATTTTAACATCACTCAATGGTGATATTTAAAATAGTAATGATAATAATAATAGTGTAAGACAGTACCTCAGAATCCCAAGGTGATTCTTCATCTTCATCTTGTCCTAATCCTAATGATGACTTTATAACTATAAAATGTAGTCACAGGTACATTAATGTGAACATATATTACTATGCATTTTAAGTACACATTCAGTCGTGCTTATTTCCATAAAAGTAATAGCAGAAAAGAATTCAGGGGAACGAAGCATTTGCAAGAAGAAGCAGTTGTTAGTAGTGGGGATACTTTTGCCCAAAAGATAGGAAAAAATGCTTAAAAGAAGTGAATATCACATTTGGATCGACACATGTTAGATTTCTTTATAGCAGAGCTTAAGCTAGAAAGAATTCATAGATAGTCACTAAATTACCACTTATATTATTCTGGTGTGCTCCATCAACACAAGTCAAATTACCATTGTTTGCTTGGTCTTGTGGAGCACTTTCAATAATATCCACACGATTTTCTCTTTTTCGAATTGCTGGCTTGGTTGCTTCTTTCTATTAAAAAAAGAAAGAAAAAATAAAAGAAAAACCCAACTTCAGAAAACATCCTATTCATTTACTCATTGACTCACTCACTCAGTCCATCCGTAGGTAAGACAAGAAAACTTTACTGTAGCCGTCATAGGCACAGACCCAGGGGAAGCTGGAAATAGAAATGAAACATTTTGTCCTACATTCTAGTAGGAGTAGAGATATTATAATACATGAAAAATAACAACAGAAAAGTACCGCTCTCCACTTCGACACCTGAAGTGAATAAAGTATAGTAAGGGCACAATAGAGACGACAATCCGTTGTATCAGGGAAGCTCAGCAGATACTGCAAAGATAGGGCTGCATCTTGAAAGTTATACAAGGTGCTGAGGGAAGGCATGAAGGGGATTCCAGAAGGGCAGCAGGAGCAAAAGCCTGAGGTGTGAAACAACATATTGTAAGTGAGGGCAGCAAAGGAATGAGGTAAGCCTGGAACTCTGAGAATGGGATGGAGAGACAACTGCAGAATCAGAACCAAATCAAAGAAGGCACATGTCATGCTAGCAGATGAATTCTACCCTCACGTAATGGGGAGTCACTCAGGAAGCAGAGGTGTTGCATCATCACAATTCTAGTTTACAACAGCCACTCGGGCTGCAATTTATGATATTGAGGACTTCCGTTTCTTTCTAGGATCCTATCCATCAGCCTGTCCTGTGTCACAGCATAGCCTCTCCCCGGTGCCTCCAAACCCACAAAGGCAGCTGCCAACAATAGGTCACTTTGTAGCTTCCCCTAGGTGGCTCCCGGTTGGGCACAAGCAGCAGCTGACTTGGGCCTGCCCCACAGCCCCTCCCAAGAGGCCCCAAATCCAACACACCTGGGGATCAGTTTCAGCAACACCAGAACATCACCAAAATAGCTCCATAATGACACGCCCAAGCCATGGACTGAGCAGACACCGGAGCCCTGCTACAGCCGATCTCACTCTGTGGGGTCAGCCCACACACAGGGGTTCATCTACTGTAGTCACAGCCAGTCGTCCTGAGGGTCAATTCCACACCCAGATGTGCCAACAGCAATAAGGCTCAAGTACAGCAGGAGGGCACACACCACCCACACGAGCTTCTGGAGCACCCGGCTCAGGTGACCGGGGAGACTGTACCACTGGGCCCCACGCGACACCTGGTATGTAAGGCAATACTGTCAAGACGAGGAGAATTAGCAGATCTACAGAATACAGAGAAACAAACACAGAGAGACAGTGAAAAAAGAAGAGAGAAAGAAACATTTCTCTAATGAAAGAACAGGATAAAACTCTAGAAAAAGAGGTAAACCAAACGGAGACAAGCAATATACTAGATACAGAGTTCGAAATACTGGTTATAGGGATGCTAGATGAAATTAGGGGAAGAATAGACAAAGTAAGTAAAACTTCAATGGAGAGACAGCAAACATAAAAAGGACATAGAAATCGTTTAAAAAAAGTCTGAAATGAAAAATACAATATCTGAAATGAATAATTTATAGATGGAATCAACACCACATTTGGTGAAGCAGAGGTTCAATAGTGATTTGGTAGACAAGGTAGCACAAACACCCAATCAGAACAGAAAAAAAAATGAATATAAAAAAATAAATAAAACAGAAAGTGCTTTAAGGGATGTCTGGGACAATATCAGGTGTAACAACATCCGTAAGGCTATCTAAAGGAGAAGAGAGAGAGAGAGCAAGAATTGAAAACCTATTGGAATACACAATGATGGAAACCTTTCCTAACCTGGAGAAGGAGATAGACACAGAAGCGTAAGAAACACAAAGAGTTCCAAACAAAATGAACCCAAACAGGTCCACACCAAAACATATCATAATTAAAATTCCAAAGGGTTAGGACATGGAGAGAATATTAAAACCATCAAGAGAAAAGTAGTTAGTCACGTACAATGGAGATCTCATAAGACTGTCAGGTGATCTCTCAAGAGAAAATTTGCAGGTCAGAAGAGATTGGCAAGAAATATTGAAAGTGATGAAAAGCAAGAATCTACAACCAAGATTACTATTACTGCATCCGGCCAGGCTCTCATTTCGAATCAAAGGAGAGGTAAAGACTTGCCAGAGAAAAAGATGATGGCATCAGCACCAACAAACCAGTATCAAGAAATGTGAAACGAGGACTTGAAAAAAGAAGTAGAAGTAGAAAGAGGAAGAGGAGGAGGAGGAGGAGGAGGAGGAGAAGGAGGAGGAGGAGGAGGAGGAAGAGGAGAAGAAATATGAATAATAAAATGGCAATAATTACATACGTATAAAAACTACTTTAAATGTAAATAGGTTAAATGTTTCAGTCAAGACATAAGGTGGCAGAATGGATAGGACTACAAGAGCCATATATATGACATCAAACTCAAAAATTTTTGCACAGTAAGAGAAACCATCAACAAAATGAAAACACGACCAGATGAATGGGAGAAGATATCCAAAACACATAAGGAACTCATAAAACGTAACACCAAAAGACAATGCAATTACAAAATGAGAAGAGTACTTGAATAGACTTTTCTCCAAAGAGGTCACACAGATAGCCAAGAGACATACGAAAACATGCTCAGTGCCACTAATCATCAGAGCGATGCAAATTAAAAGCACAATGAGCTACCACCTCACACCTGTCAGAATGGCCGTCATCAATAAATCAACAAACAACCAATGTTGATGAGGATGTGAAGGGAAGCCCCGTGCACTGTTGGTGGGACTGCAAATCTGACCAGACACAATGGAAAACAATATGGAAGCTCCTCAAAAATTTGAAAATAGAACTACCAGGTGGCATAGCAATCCCACTTCTGGGTTTTTCTCCGCAGAAATCCCAAACACTGATTTGAAACATGTATGCATCTGTATGGTTCTATTTACATTATTTACAATACTCCAGATAAAGAAATAACTGAAGTATCCATCGTAGTGGATAAAGAAGAAGTGGTACATATACACAACAACATACTACTTGGCTGTAAACAAAGAACAAAATCTTACCATTTGCGACAATGTGCGTGGACCTAGAGGGTATTATTCGAAGTGAAAAAAGTCAGATAGAGAAAGGCAAACACCACATGATTTCACCTATTGGTGATATGTAAAAAAAAATAAATGAACATAGAAAAAAGAAACAAACTCATAGGTGCAGAGAACTAACTGATCGTTGCTCAGAGGGAAGAGTATCGGGGAACAAACTGAAAAGGTTAAAGGGTTAAGAAGTACAAATTGGCAGTTATAAAATAGTCATGTAGATGTCAAGTACAGCACAAAGATATAGTAAATAACACTGTAATAACTAAGTATGGTGTCAGGTATACCACACTAATCAGGGTACCACTTTACACATTATAGAAATGCCTAACCACTATGCTGTACACCTGAGGCTGACATCATTGAATGTCAACTGTAACAGAAATGAAAAATTTTACATTTAAAACTAAAAACTTTCTGAAATTTGATATTTTATTATGTAGTTTTTAAGAATCTCTGCTTTTCACCAGAGTAAAGAAAGGATCCTCTCTTTTGCAGACACGGCTCCTTTCTTTACTTTGGTCAATGCATCATGGTCAATGGGCATAAAATCTCACGGACATGTTTTTATAGGGAGCAGCTAAGAGCATCATCAGCTTTGGAGCCAAGTGGATTTTGCATCAAACCCTCAAACTTCTCCCTGGCTACTGCAAGACATGCTGCCTAGATTGCCTTGGACTCCATTTCCTTATCTCTGAACATGAGGATTCCCTTCCTTGACAAAGCTATTCTGAGGATTAAATCAGATCATGCTTGTTACAGAATAGGTACAGAACAAGTGTTGATTTGACTATGGAGTATTTCAGCATATCAGTTAAATGAAAATCTGTGTCGCTCTTGCTTATACGGGCGCAGGGGCCCACGCATCAAAAACCATGTAATCAAACACGCCATTAAAACACTAAACTTGAAAAAAAAAAGAATCTCTGCTTTTCAAATTGGTTATTATTTTATACAAAACATATACTCTTCAATTAGATAAAGACATTTAAAATATTCACAATGCAATGATGTAGAACATAGTGGAATCCCTTTGTAATATGGGTTTTGAGATAGACAACATGATTTCTAAACTTTCAAAACTTCTACTATTATTTTAAGTCTAAATGATGAACCTGGTATACCGGAAACTAATATAAAATAATATGGAATGTCCACGGGATGTAAGTGAAAAAATAATGGAGAAAACACTACCTCCTAACAAGTATACCATACCAACATACAAAGCGTAAAAAAATAAAAGTATATGTCATATGCTATATAGTTTTAAAACTGAAAGGTATCAGGAAGACTTCATGACTGTTACAATGAGTACCTGATCCATTAAAGATTTCATTTCGGGACGAGTATGATAAAAGTCATGCTGGTATAACGTAAAAGTCACATTAAGAATCCTTACCTTTAACCAAATTGCATATCTCCGTCACTGTGGGAAAACTCCCTATAGAATTTTACTATCACTATACATTTCCCAGACCCTTCTTTTTTCAGCTCCCAACTTCGATACTTACTAAAGTTAAAAGAACAACAACAAAACAACGAAGCATCAAATGGTCATATGTTATAAAATGGTTCACGTTGACCAATTTTCCATAACAAACATAAAACAATGATAGGTGGAGCACTACTAAATTTTACAACTCGGCGCTACACAAAACTAAATTAAGAGCACAACAGTTAATTTCACACAGGAGCCTTTTACCTTGGTACCAACATCGAAGAGTCCATCGTCTGACGTAGACCATGAATCATCACTGCCAGGTTTCCAGGAAAGACTTCCGGGGAAAGATACACAACAGACACAAGTGAGTTCATTTCTTTACAAAGGCAGCAACAACAACAACAAAAGGAGTACAATTCAGCTATCTGCATATGAAATGAAGTTTCTTGATATGATTAAAATTTAGACGATGTTCTAGAAAAGCTATCAGTTTTCTATTGCTGCCTCCACCACTCCCAACTCCTGCAATATTTAATGAAGATTCACTCTAAGTTTCCATAACAAAGAACGACAGAAACATGTTGGCAACACCTGAGAGTAACTTGTTTTCACCAAAAGTCCTGAAGGCTGAATTGAAAACGCAATTAATAGCTGACAATAGGAACCTGAACTGGGACAAAAGCAATGACCTAAATCAAGGTAGAACGATACACTGAGCCTTCTCCACGGTCTGTCCCTGGTTCAAAGATTAATCTGTGTGGGTCAAAAACGGCAGTCTTGCTTCTTTAACATAGAAAGCAGTTACTAAACTTACCCCATTCCTTGTTTTCACTCAAAAACACTACAGTGAGGTCCCTGAAATGCATGAAATGTTTGCAACTTACATGTACAAAAGTCAAAGAACAAATATGTACGTTGTTAGCCTCCCCACTCCCAGATCACTTGTCCGCAAAGCTTCCTGGCAATCTCCAACCTTGAAAACTTCAGCCTACGAAGGCATAGACTCCTGAAACAAGGTTGGGCTCAAATGACCCACAGTAGGAGTTCTCTATTTCCCTGTTCCTGGAAAACAAGCTAAATGGAGCCTCAGTCATCCACTCCCAACACAGGCATGTTACCACCTACCCAACTCCATTACTGGTTTCACAATCAGTCCTCCCTCTGCCCAACCCTCCATCTCCATGGGAAGGACATCAGCGCGTTGGGCAAAGAGGTAGAGGTGACGAGACACCTGCCGTGGGCCATAGATCTATGTAGTTCAGCAATCTCCAGTGCCTTTGGACTCAAGGGGACCCCCTCTGTAATTTCGGGTGCAGGTGGATGATACCACATTCCTACTTGCTATAAAGAGAATGTTTCCAGAGGCTCAAAGGTTTAATATGTTTTCATACAAACCTTAAATTTTGCTGGTTCCTCCAATTCAACAAACAAAACAGCAGCAACCTGTTCAGGCAGGACGCCCTTGAGCTCCTTATTTTAATCTGCTTTTTTAGACAACTACCAACATCCTGTGTCCTTCCTTCCTGTAATTTCTCTTTACCTTGTCATACCCTACCATTCTGATCTCTTTTCCCTCATCTGATCTCTATCTAATCTCTGCTCTAAGAGCCTTATTCCTATCCCAACCTGTGTTGTTCCTCTTGAAACGTGGATTCCCCTGCTAATTCCATTCTTAGCCTCTTCCATTGCATTCACTAGAGCTTTCCATAATTAAAACACTCACCCAAAGGATGATAAAGAAGGAAGTGTACTGGGCTTAGAAACCTATACTAATCTCATTTCATCACTCACTGTACTCAAAGAAGTCACTTCAATCTCTTACAGTTCAAACTCCTCATGTGATCAACCACTTGACCAAAACATTAATGGCAGCATGAAGTACTAGGGGGTGTTTTGAATAATTAATTGATAACATTCATTCAACACCTGGAATTCTATGTACTTTTGATTCTGTCAAGAAAAATGGAGAATACTTAGCTGGCAGAAGTGGAAAAAAATAACACAACAACAGCAACAAAACTACCCCGAGTAAAGCAGAGAAAAAGGTAAAAAATCAAGAAAAGTCATGGAAGAAGGAAGAAAGACTCTGGAAAAAGAGAAAAAACTTCCTAGAACAAGGTAAAGGTATTAGCCAGAAGGAAAACACAGTCTGAGGAGTCAGTAAGTAGAGAAATCAATTAGAAATATCCTCTCAATTTGTGCTGAATTAGCACAACAGTCTATACATAGATGATCTTCACTTACAGAACAACAATTCGTCCCAAGAAGGGTACATCGCATTATACCTGAAAACATTTATCTGATTAGGTCTTGCTTATGTACAACCTGTGGTTCTGTGGCCACAGCGAACTGACATCTGCCCTCAACACTGATGGTGAAAACAAGGTTCTCGTGACTGCTGCAATTGTCAAGTACATTAAGACAAAAGCTTGGGCTAACTGGGCTTGATAGGAAACTTCTAAATCAGCTAAGGCATCACTAAACGGGACTCTCTGAGGCCACCTGACGTGCACCTGAATCTTGAATCCAGACCTGTCCAGGCACTTCTCAGTACAGGCTGAGGGACAAGAGAACGGACTTGGGAAGCCAAGCAGGCTGAAGGTCACATCACGGGTCAGCCACTTGGTAACTATGGAACCAAGCGTCAATTAATCCACCTCCTGGAACCACACTCCTCTAATGAATAAAAACGGCCGAACAGCACAGCTACTTTGCAAATCGACTGTGCCGACGACCTGGGATAACCAATGTTAGGCACATAGTATAGGGTCTAGCCCAGAGCAGAACACTCATTAAAGCTTACTGGCTTCTCTCCGCAGCCTCTTAGTTAACATGCAATTTTAGAAATCCATAAAATCCTACCTGCTTGCAGGGTCGCATTGAGAACACTCATCCACTGTTAAAAGAAAAAAATTCAAATACATTGTAAATACACAATAGAAAAACACAGAACTTTGAAAGCGTCAGATTCAAGTGATGTAAAAATATTTGTTTGGGAACACCCCTGAAGACTATAGTAGAGTGAATGTTACTGATACAACTGGTGGGCAATTAATACATGAAGAACTTTTACTTCCTCTGCTGTATATCTGTGTGTGTGTGTGTGTGTATTTATATTTATATATTTATATACATACACATATACACAGATATATATATATATACACACATATATATGTATATAAATATATACATATATACATATGTACCTATATATGTGTGCATGTATGCATATATACTCCCCAGGGTACGTGAAATACTAGTCTAAATGGAATCACCCTTTCTCCTTATTCCCCTTCTTATTTCCTTATGTTACTCTGATTGAGGAAGAATGCCAATGTCTTGCTAAAACTTATTCTATTTGGCTGTGAGTTGCGTAAACATAAAGCAGACTTTGCTACAAAATGACTATAGGAAATTCATAACTACGATCAACCTACACAGAGGTGGGCTAGGGTTGAACTCTTTCTGTTTTTTTATTTCCTTCTTTGCTTTCTCTGTTTTCTTGTAGTTGTTATTCACACAATTCATGGAGGGAAAAATTATGTAAGAGGAACACACCTACAACCTGCGCCTTTCGTTTGTCTATTACGGCCATCTGTCCAAACTCTGTGGGTGCTGACAGAGGTCTCATTGAGTGTGTGGCAAATGGCCTCTTATCACCAAATTTCGAATCCCCGGATATTTGACAAGTTCCATGATTGAAAGTCAAAGAAGTAGAATCCCAGCTGGAAATATCTGAAAATAAAATTTTCGTTTATGAGGAGGTAAAAATAACACAAAGTTGACCATATTGTAAAACTTCCTTCTTCAGAGAAGCAGTCCCACGTCCTCCTTTCTCCCAAACACTCTACTCCTTCAGAGCTCATTTTATTTTAGGTGTCCTATACTTGCCATTCACGTAAGTTAAGTTGAATTAACTATCGTCACTCAGCAATTTCTGTTATATAATGTGTTTCCAATTAAAGCTTTTCTTCTTATTACTTAACATGGTGCTGTGTGTGACATTTTTTGTCATTATCAAAAGTTATGTCTAACCGCTTATCTTAATTTTAAATATGTGTGACAAACATGGATTTAAAAAACTTTCATTGAATGGTACAATTCCAAATAAGAAACTACTTATTACAAGAAAATGGTGCTTTCTAAATGCTCCAATATCTTCAGAATTCATTTTTAAACCTTAGATAAACAGATATTCATATGACAAATTACAGTCCTGGGCGACCTTATTGTTTCCAAGGAAAAATGGGATCAAACTAGGTCCCCATGAGCTCCAAAGAGTACAGGGCACCATGAGACAGAAAACAAATACATAACAAAACATTTTCCTTTTGCTTTTTAAACACAATCTCAGCTTAAATCTATGAGACAAGTGAAAGAAAACCACAACAACTGTAGAAGTGAAGCTTTAAAGCCTCTTTTATCACTTCACATCCGGGAAGCCCGTAAATCATTTAAAACGGTGGTTTCCAATGTCATGCGAGAATCCGTGAAGTCCCAAGGTCTGTCAGTCGAGGGGCCCGAAAAGGTCAAAGCTATTTTCACAGAAAGACTGAATGTCATTTGCCATTTTCACTCTCATTCTCTTCTAAGTGTACAGTAGAGCTTTCCACAGCCGTGATATCACAGCTCTGATGGTGACATCATAGCTCTATGGTTACTGGGTCGTAGCTCCAATGGCTCACGGAATGCATGACTGTGTGTGCTCGTATTTTAAATTGTTCAGTTTTTATTTCTAATATTGTAACTATCTATGGAGACTACCGACTTAAAAATATTCTTTGGAATTCTCAATAATTTTTAATCGCATAAAAGCATCCCAAGGCACACAAGCTTCAGAATTCTTATTTTCAAAGATTGTGTCTACCAAATATTCATTACCATTAATTACTTCTCCCATTTTTAATAATCGAAGACACCATAGGCGCACGTACACACATAGCCAGTGTCTGCTCAGCAGAACATCTGGTTTTAAGACCATCAGTGTTACAACACTAAGAGGAAGTAAAGTTAAAAAGAATTGTCATGGTAGCAACTGGAGATTACTTGGGTAAATGTCAAAATTCAAATGACCATTTGAAAACGCTGGAAAAATATTCCAGTGTGATCATTGGTAACCCGTATTAAGTACAGGGATTCCAAACTGGGACATTTAGGGTATCGAACAAACGGAGAACTATATTAGTGAAGTCTTTGTTTTAAAATCTCATTTTCTTATTCCTGTTAATACCTTTTCATCAAACACTGATACTAACAATGACATCACGTTATTTATGTCAAATCCTTCCATTAAATTTGTAACAAAAAAAAGGAATGAGGAAGAGAAGACTGCAAGCATGTCACATGTCCTTGCGTACTCCTTTCCAAAATTAAATTGGTATTACAAAGTCTACCTGGTCTGAAGGGTTGCACATCGTCCATTCCTATAGGTTTGTAAGGAACAGGATCTTCCACTTCAATGCTCGGCTGAAGGGGTTAGGAAACAACATGATTAGTAACTAATGGACACTTCATGCAATCTCTAGTTAACAATTCAGGATAACAATATTAATGTTATAATCTCCAAGAAAAGGACTTTTTGAAAAATATGTATTTAAGCAAATATTAGTTTGGTACAAATGATACTGCAGTTTGTGCAATTTTTTTTAAACCTTGTAAACCGCAATTACTCTTGCACCGAACTAATACCTTGAAAAGTGTATTTCCTATAACTTGAAATATTTCTAATGATACATTCTTTTTGTTTGTTTGTTTTTTTAGTGTTAAAACAAGATACTTGCTTGACATGGTAAGAAACCTTGGTGTATGTCCTGTTGAGTGTAAACAGAACATTTTAGAACCTACTTCATCTAGGTCAACAAGAGCTTGGAAAAACCAAACTCTTATTTGATAAAAATTTTGATAGGAAAAATGATTAAATAGAATGACAAAGTTGTAAGAAAAGCTTTTTGTTAAATTATATTTAAATAAACAATAGGAAAAACATTATATATAGTTATGCAACTTTTCAAAAAAGTTTAATAAATTCTAATCAGGAAAAGATAAGAACATTTATTTACTAACCATCTCAAATGTACCGGGCATCTGCCATGCACAGTTTATTTCTTTTCCACACAAACAACAAATATAAAAATGGTTTGATGCTGGTTAGCCCTCTTCCTGCTTCCTGACCATTCCAAGACACTAGAATAAAATGATGAACCCACACGATCCATTGCTGTCCCTGCCCAGCAGGTTTCGCTCCTAGACCTTCAAATGACTGGCTCCTTCTCATGCTTCACGTGGCAGTATCCCACACAGACATTTACTTCAGGTCAAAACACTGAGCTTGCACCAACAGAGCCTCAAGTACCGAAACACTACACATCAACACGGTATCTCCTATCACAGTCTCCTGAAGTTTAGCATCCCCCAGATTAGAAATCCACATGCCCCTTCTAACTTTTCCACTCTATTCTTGACACTACTGCCATTTGATTGTCCTTCAGGTTTACAAAAAGTGTCCCCACCATTTGGTAAGTCACTACCGCCCACTGTGATCATTGATTTTACATTTCTATAGCTCCCTTTACACTTCATAGAGTGTTTTCACATTTGTTACCACATTAGTTCATTTCACACCCTGAAAGGTAGGCATAAGTACCTTTATGATGAATGAGGTCACTGACATCCAACAGATTAAAAAGAAGTTTCCCCCAGATCCCACAGCTAGTAAGTGACCTATCCAGGGTTCTAGTGTGTTCTTATCTTCAAACACAGTGTCTACACCAGTAGGCTGCAGTTACCTATATCAGAAGATCACACTCCTCCTGTCTCTTTTCACAGCTGCCATCTCACATTGGCTCATCATTACTTTGTACTTCTATTACTACAAGCATGGTTGCCATCAAGATACTCAATGCATGCTATTTTAACTGAACAGGGCAGTTGTTGTGTATTAAAGCAGCACTCGGCTGATTGTTGTTAGTATAATCCTACATTACTATTAACAATGCTCTTCCTTCCCTGCAAAAGTTCCTTGCAGATCTATTGGAGAATACAAATACAATAATACTTGCATATAGCAGGCATTATCTTTTCAAGTTCCAAGGTATAAAAAACCCTAAATTCCAAATTCTTTCTTTCTGAATCTCATTAGGACATTTACACAACCATAAAAACCACAGAATCATGCATTTGGGCATACTTCAAGCTGGAATAATGCTTTAGCTTTTAGGTGAACTTAACTTCAGAACCCAACTGATTCCTTATGACTTGGAAGCCTTCTTGTTTTATACTATTCTACACCGACCGCCTTAAGTGAACCTTGCAAGTTAGCAGAATTGTACTACGCTGTCTCATTATATTAAGCACATATGTATTTTATTAATTATAGGCTAAACCATTAGAAAATAATTTAGGTGGGGAAATGCAGAGGTGAGAAAGTATAGTCAAAGCATACCTTTTACGTTTTAACATCACTGAATGGTGATATTTAAAATAATAATGATAAAAAATGACAGTACCTCAGAACCCCAACATGATTTCACAGCTCCTTTTCCGAATCTTAATGCTGATATTTTAACTATAAAATGTAGTCACAGAACATTAATATGAACATATATTACTACGAATTTTAAATACACATTCAAAAATATTTCCATAAAAGTAATAGCAGAAAAGAATTTCGGGGGGCCGAAGCATTTGCAAGAAGAAGCAGTTGTTAGTAGTGGGGATAGTTTTGCAAAAAAGATAGGAACAAATGCTTATAAGAAATGAAAATCACAGTTGGATCTACACGTGTTAGATTTGTATATAGCAGCACTTAAGCTAGAAAGAATTCATAGATAGTCACTAAATTATCACTTGTATTATTTTGGTATGCTCCATCAACACAAGTCAAGATATCAGTTTTTGTTTGCTCTTGTGGAGCACTTTCAATAATATCCACACCATTTTCTCTTTTTCCAGTTGCCGGCTTGGTTGCTTCTTTCTATTAAAAAAAAGAAAAGAAAAACCCAACTTCAGCAAACATCATATTCATTTACTCGTTCACTCGCTCACTCAGTCCTTCTGTCAGTAAGACAACAAACCGCTATCGTAGCCATCGAATCATAGGCATAGACCCAGGGGAAGCTGGAAATAGAAATGAAAGATTTTGTCCTATATTCTAGTAGGGGTCGATATATTACAATTCGTGAAAACAATCAGAAAGGAAAGTACCACTCTCCAGTTCTACACCTCAGATGAAGAAAGTAGAGTACGGGCACAAAAGAAACAACAATCAGTTGTACCAGATGCTGCAAAAATAGGGCTACATCTTGAAAGACATACGAGGTACTGAGGGAAACCATGAAGGGGAGTCCAGAAAGGGCAGCGGGCACAAAAGCCTGCGTATAAAATAACATATTGTAGGTGAGGGCAGAAGAAGAATGGGGTTAGCCTGGAACTCTGAGAATGGGATGGAGAGACAACTGCAGAATCAGAACCAAATCAAAGAAGGCGCATGTCATGCTAGCAGATGAATTCTACCCTCACGTCATGGGGAGTCACTCAGGAAGCAGAGGTGTTGCATCATCACAATTCTAGTTTACAACAGCCACTCGGGCTGCAATTTATGATATTGAGGACTTCCGTTTCTTTCTAGGATCCTATCCATCAGCCTGTCTTGCTTCACAACATAGCGCCTCGCAGGTGCCTACAAACTCACAAACGCAGCTATCCACAGCAGGTCACTTTGTAGCTTCCCCTAGGTGGCTCCCGGTTGGGCACAAGCAGCAGCTGACCTGGGCCTGCCCCACAGCCCCTCCCAAGAGGCCCCAAATCCAACACACCTTGGACCAGCTTCAAGTGACACCAGAACATCACCAAATTAGCTTCACAAATGACCATGCCAAGCCATGGACTGAGCAGACACCGGAGCCCTGCTACAGCCGATCTCACTCTGTGGGGTCAGCCCACACACAGGGCTTCATCTACTGTAGTCACAGCCAGTCGTCCTGAGGGTCAATTCCACACCCAGATGTGCCAACAGCAATAAGGCTCAAGTACAACAGGAGGGCACACACCACCCACACGAGCTTCTGGAGCACCCAGCTCAGGTAACCGGGGAGACTGTACCACTGGGCCCCACACGACACCTGGTATGTAAGGCAATACTGTCAAGACGAGGAGAATTAGCAATCTACAGAATACAGAGAAACAACAATAAAGATGCAGTGAAAAAAGAAGACAGAAAGAAACATTTCTCTAATGAAAGACCAGGAAAAAACTCTAGAGAAAGAACTAAACACAAGAACTAATGGACACAAGCTATCTACCAGACACAGATTTCAAAATACTACTTCTAAGGACGCTCAGTGAACTTTGGGGAAAAATAGATAAACATTGTAACACTTCAACCGAGACAGCAAACATAAAAAATGGACATGGAAATCATTAACAAAAGTCAAATATGAAAAATACAACATCTAAAATGAGTAATTAATAGATGGAATCAGCACCAGATTTGGTTGAGGCAGACGTTCAAATCAGTGATTTGGAAGACAAGGTAGCAGAAAACACACAATTAGAACAGAAGAAAAAGATATGAAAAATGATTATGAGTAAAAAAAAAAGAGAGAGAGAGTACTTTAAGGGACTTCTGGGACAAGATGAAGTGTAACAGAACTCGTAGGGCTATCAAAAGGAGAAGAGAGAGATAGAAAGGAATTGAAAACCTATTTGAATAAATAATGACGGAAATCTTCCCTAACGTGTTGAAGGAAACACAAGTGTAGGAAACACAGAGAGTTCCAAACAAAATAAAGCCAAACAGGCCCACACCAAGACATACCAGAATTAAAACGCCAAAAGGTAAAGACACAGAGAGAATATTAAAACCAGCTAGAGAAAAGCAGTTAGTTATATACAAGGGAGCTCGCATAAGACTGTCAGGTGATCTCTCCAAAGTAAATCTGAAGGCCAGAGGAATGGGCAAGAAATATAGAAATGTGATGAAACGCAATAATTTACAACCAAGAGCACTGTATCCGGCAAGGCTCTCATTTAGAATCAAACGAGAGGTAAAGAGCTTGCCAGAGAAAAAGGAGGTGATGCAGTTCAGCCCCAGGAAACCACTATTACGAGAAATGTAAAACCACGACTAGAAAAAAAAGGAGGAGGAGAAGACGGAAAAAGAGCAGGAGGAAGAGCAGGAGGAGGAGAAGAAAAGTGAATAATAAAATGCCAATAACTATGTACCTACAAATAATTACTTTAAATGTAAATAGATTAAATGCTCCAGAAAAGACATAAGGTAGCTGAATGGTTAAGAATGCAAGACCCATATACACGACAATCAAACTACAAAATTTCTGCACAGCAAAGGAAACCAACAACAACATGAAGTCACGAGCGGGTGAATGGAGAAGATATTTGCCAATGATATATTTGAGGTTGACATCCAAAACATATAAGGAACTCATAAACCTTAACACCAAAAGACAAACAATGCGATTACAAAATGAGAAGAGTACCTGAATAGACTTTTTTCCAAAGAGGTCACACAGATAGCCAAGAAACATACGAAAACATGCTCAGTGCCAGTAATCATCAGAGCAATGCAAATTAAAAACACAATGAGCTACCACCTCACAACAGTCAGAATGGCCATCATCCATGAATCAACAAGCAACAAGTGTTGTTGAGGATGTGAAGAAAAGAGTCCTTGTGTACTGTTGGTGAGACTGCAAATCCGAGCAGACAATGGAAAACAATATGGAAGTTCCTCAAAAATTTAGAAATAGAAGTACCATGTGGCACAGCAGTCCCTCTTCTGGGTTTTCCTCCACAGAAACACAAAACACTAATTTGAAAAGCAATATGCATTTCTATGGTTGTTGCCGCATTATTTTCAATAGTCCAGATAAGAAAGTAACCAAAGGATCCATCATCTTGGATAAAGAAGAAGTGGGACATATATATAACAAAATACTACTTGTCTGTAATAAACAATAAGTACTTATCGTTTGTGACATGTGTGGGCCTAGAGGGTATTATTCTAAGTGATAAAAGTCAGATAGAGAAAGACAAATACCACCTGATTTCACTTATTGGTGATATGCAAAAAATAAAAAATAAATGAACATAGAAAAGAGAAACAAACTTATAGATGCAGAGAACTAACTGATCGTTGCCCGGTTCGAGGATTGTTGGGGGAATGCTTGAAATGGAAAAAGGAATAAGAAGTACAAAGTGGCAGTTATAAAATAGTCATGAAGATGTCAAGCACAGCACAGAGAATACAGTAAATAACATTGTAATAACTAAGTACGGTGTCAGGGATACCACACTAATCGGGGTACGAGTTTACACATTATATAAATGCCTACCCACTATGCTGTATACTTGAGGCTGACATCATGGAATGTCAACTATAACAGAAATGAAAAATTTTACATTTAAGAAGCGAAACTAAAAACCTTCTGAAATTTGACATTTTAGTATATGGTTTAAGAACCTCTGCTTCTAAAATTAGTTATTATTTTAAGCAAAACATGTACTCTTCAATTAGATGAAGACAGTTAAATATATTCATAATGTAATGATTGAGGACATAGTGGAATCCCTTTGTAATATGGGTTTTGAGATAGAGAACTTGAGTTCTAAATTTTCAAAGTTTCTATTATTTTAGTCTAAATGATGAACCCAGAATACCTGAAACTAATATAAAATAATATTGAATGTCAACTGAATATAACTTAAAAAAAGAAAAAAAAACATAGAGAAAACACTCACGCCTACCAACTATGTGATACCAAAATACAAAGTGTAATAAAATAAAAACTATATATTACATGCTACATAGTTTTAAAAACTGAAATGTACCAGGAAGATTTCATGACTATTACAATAAGTAAATGAATAAATTACAGATTTCACGTAGGCACGAGTATTATAAAAGACCCACTGATGTAATGTAAAAGTCACATTAAGATTCCTTACCCTTAACCAAACTGCATAGCTCCATCACTGTGGGAAACCTCCCAATAAAATTTAACTATCACTATGTATTTCCCAGCCCCTTCTTTTTTTCAGTCACCATGTTCAATACTTCCTAAAGTTAAGGGGGAAAAAGAAAGAGTGATGTCGTGAAAATGGCAGTGTGAGGTGTGCCTCTTGAAATCTTCCCTGGAATTTACAACAAGTTGAACAACTATCACTCCACAAAGGACTCCCTGCGCAGCAGACCGGCTAGACTAAGGGGCGTACTACTGCAATAGCCTACAGGTGGACAAATTGCTCGAGCGGTGGAGGAGAGAAGGGAGAAGTGCGGAGACGGGGCCATGCAGGCTCAGGACCCAGACCTAGCTTAGTGCTCCGAGCTCCCTGAGTCCCGGAACTAGTACAGCTACAGAAGAGGAAAGAACTCGTGCTACTAGGGCTCCGCTTATGGCCCACAGGGCTGAGAGGACAGCATATAACACAGCTGAACCCAACGTTAATGGCAGAGACCTCAGAGCAAAGACTGACGGAAGAAGGATGAAAACAGTGGTAAGCCCTCACTGCAGAGTAAAGAATGGAAGACTCAGGCACTGAGACTAGCTGCCCCCTCCCAACCCTCCCAGAGCTCGACCCGCCCCCACCTGCCCAGTGCTAGAAGCAGAACAGTAGCAGTGTCAGATCAAAAGAACAGAATATTTGCAGTTCTGAGAACTGTGGTCTGCAGTCAAGAACTCACAGCCCAAGTACTTCCAGCAAAGAGGAGGGAGCTGTGGAAGCAGGACCCGCTGAGGTGGTTGTCACCACCATTGCTCTGGGCCATCTCTCACAACCCACCGGTGCCACCCCTGTCCCCACCTATCTGGGTGGACCCCTGCAGGAATAAACAGAACTGCTGAAATGCAGGGGCTCTGAATCTGGTGCAGGAACAGCTTTGGAACTTCAGAAGTTCTCCGCATTTCCCCACGGAGGCAGGGCCTTGTGACCCCAGCAAACTGTTCACAGAGGAGACGCCCGCCTTCCAGGGAATCCCACCACTGTGTGAGAAGCCGGAATAGCGCACAGAAAACATAACACTACAGTGTGAGACAGAACAAACGGCTGCAGTCGCACAGAAAATAAAACATTATCCCAAAACCTACTGGAAAGCAAAAGAAAGACCTCTTTCTATCAACCTGTTGCACAACCCACTCCTATAGATGTCTAGGAAGAGAAATAATAAATCATCAATTGCCATGAATAGCCATGGCTACAACACAGCTCAGAAAGAAATTGAAAAGTCTCCAGAAAATAAACTTAAAGATATGGAAATATGTGACTTAAATGACAGATAATTCAAGATTACAGTTCTGAAAACACTCAATGAGATGCAAGAAAACACAGACAGGCAGTTTAATGAATTCAGAAACATAATCAAGAACAAAATGAGTATTTTACAAAAGAGATTGAAATTTTAAAAAAGAACCAAATAGAATTTCTGGAGATTAAGAAATCAAAAGAAATGACAAATGAAACAGCCAGTTTAGGTCGTAGAGTTGACCAGATGGAGGAAAGAATCGGTGACATCGAAGCTAGAAATCTGGAAATCACAGGGATGGAAGAAGAAAGAGACTTGAGACTTAAAAGAAATGAAAGAACTCTACAAGAACTTTCTGACTCCATCAGAAAGAGCAATATAAGAATAATGGGCATACCAGAAGGGGAAGAAAGAGAGAAGGGAACAGAGAATATATGCAAACAAGTAGTCGATAAGAACTTCCCAAACTTATGGAAAGAACTGGATCCTTAAATCCAAGAAACAAATGGAACACCTAATTATCTCAACCCCAACAGGCCTTCTCCAAGGCACATTATATTGAAGCTGTCAAAAATCAATGACAAAGAAAGAATCCTCAAGGCAGCCAGGGAAAAGAAGATGGTAACCTACAAAGGAAAGCCCATTAGATTGTCATCAGATTACTTTAGCAGAAACTCTACGAGTCAGGAGGGAGTGGAACCAAATATTCAAACTATTGAAAGAGAGAAATTATGAGCCAAGAATAATATATCCAGCAAAAGCATCTTTTAGATATGAAGGAGAAATAAAGACCTTTCCAGACATACAGAAGCTGAGAGAATTTTCTAATACACGACCTACACTACAAGAAATGCTGAAGGAGGCTATTCGACCACCATCAACAGGGACAATTTGTGGCAACCAAAACATAAAAGTGGGGAGAGTAAAGGTCTGAACCGGAAAATGGGAATGGAGAAAGTAAGCATGCTGAAGAAAATGGAATACTCTAAATATCAAACTTTCTTTTACATAAACTTAATGGTAACCACTCAAAAAAAATCCAGAACTGAAATACATAATGTAATAAAAGAAGAAACAGAGGGAAAAATCATAGAATACCACCACATAGAAATAAGAGACAACAACGAAAAGGCAAAGAAACAATGGAGACACAGTCTTACCAGAAAAGAAAAGATAGAATGATAGGAAATCCTCACATATCAATAATCACCCCAAATGTAAATGGATTGAACTCACCAATAGAAAGGCACAGAGTAGCTGATTGGATGAAAAAACTAAACCCAACCATATGCTGCCTCCAAGAGGCACATCTCAGCTACAAGGACAAACATAGACTCAACGTGAAAGGATGGAAATTGACACTCCAAGCAAATGGTATCCAGAGAAAGTCAGGTGTAACCATACTGATTGATATCAGATGAAACAGACTTCAGATAAAAAAGGTAACAAGAGACAAAGATGGACATTTCATAGTGATGAAGGGGACTATACAACAAGAAGACATAACAGTCATCAATATTTCTGCCCCCAATCAGGGAGCACCAAGATATACCAAGAAACTACTAACAGAACTAAAGGGAGAAATTGACCAAAACACAATTATACTAGGGGACTTAAATACATCATTGACAGCTATGGATAGATCATTCAAACAAAATAAATAAATAAATAGCAGCCCTAAATGACACATTAGATGAACTAGACATAATTGACATTTATAGAGCACTTCATCCTAAAACATCAGACTAAACATTCTTTTCGAGTGTACATGGAACATTCTCAAGGATAAATCATCTATTGGGACATAAAACTAGCCTCAGCAAATTTAAGAAGATTGAAATCATACCAAACATATTCTCTGATCACAAGGCTTTGAAAATGGATATCAACTGCAAAAAGAAAGCAGGAAAAACCACTAATACATAGAGATTAAACAACATACTTTTAAAGAACGACCTGGTCAAAGAAGAAATAAGAGGATAGATCAAAAGATACACAGAAGAGTGACATCATAGGAATGGCAGCAGCGAAGAGTGACATCATAGGAATGGCAGCAGCGAAGAGTGACATCATAGGAATGCCAGCACTCTTCTATGTATCTTTTGATCTATCCTCTTATTTCTTCTTTGACCAGGTCAATGGACTCTGCTCATCACACAGAAAAGGTAAGAGACTCGTTCGAGGATTACTTGAAGCTGGGCAAATTGGGTGAGCAGGGGAAGACAGAAGGGGGCGGAGTGGCGACCTCAGCCCGCATCTGCGGCTATGGAGACACAGAGGATCCCAGGACAGAACAGAGACCACAAGAGCCAAGACATAGGCTCTTTCCCTGCATCCCACAGCTGATCTCTCCTGCCAAGAGAGCAGCATATCCAGCATTTGAGGCAGTCACCTCAGCTGAGACCTCCAGCTGGGCCCTAGGTAGGACAAAGGACATGATCAACACACCTGGGCCCCTCCGCCCACTCTCCCAATCCTACCCCTGCCTTTCCAGAGACTCAAGCTGGCCCCTGAGCTGAAGAGCAGTGTCAGTTTACAGAGGAGTCAGAGCACTCAGGATCTGGGAGGACCCGGTTTGCAGCTCTGACTCAGGGAAGAGGCTGGGAAGAGTGTGACGCTACTGGGTTGGGAGAGAGAAGACTCCTCCATCTCCAGCTCTCACCTTTTCTGGCCTGCCTAGGGCAGGGCAATTACAACTGCGGAGGCACTCCCAGGGATCAGCAGTAGGCGGCAGACGCAGCTCTGGGCTTTCATCAACTCAGAAATCTCCTGCCCTCCACACACACATAGGGAAGAAGTACCCTAAGACTCAGGAGACCTGGGCACAGGGCTGGCTGTGTTACTCTCAGTGCGCATATGTGCAGGCAAGAGAGGAAAATGCACTGACTTTGTAAAAACTGACATCCAGAATTTATGGCACCACACATCTAAAACTGCCGTCCCAGGGTCACTCTGGGCACCAGGTGAGCGTCTCTGCCTGCCCACGACGCAGAGGACTCTTTTGTACAGGAGAGGACAACCTGGAGATTACTTGGTAGGCTTAAGCAAAGACTGACGCTGCTTTTTTGGTTTTGTTTTGTTTGTGTATTTTTGATATTTTTGCCGGTGTTGAGTGTGGGTTATCAGTTGTTTTTACATGGGTGTATTTGTTTTTTCTTTGCTGTTGGTGTTGCTGTTGTGCTGGGTGATTTGCTTTGTTCTGAAATTGCTCTACACCAGGGCCCAGCTCAAGAGGCACAAAATTCAAAACACCCTGAGGCCGACTCCAGACCAAGTTAGAGTATTATCGGGTTTGACCTACAAGTGACACACCCAGAAGGAATTCTCTACAGGCACAAGAGCCCATAGGGGCCAAGCCTCATTTGAGCAGTCAACCGTCACTCAGCAGAATTACCACTGTGGGCAGAGCCAAGTCTCACAACTAGTCAGCCTAGGAGTCAATCCCACCTACTGACCAGCCAACAGCAATTAAAGATCAACTTTAACAGGACAATATACACAAAACGAGAGTCACCTTTGGTGCACACGAAGAGGAGAAGAAGAAAGTCATGCAAGTCAAATATAAAGGACGCATACTACGTAAGATAACCAATAAAAACAAAGACCCATAAGGGACCTACCTAATACATCAAAGCAAACACAGAGAGTCAGCCAGAATGGGGAAACAAAGAAACATGTCCCAAATAAAAGAACAGAAGAAACCTCCAGAATTGGAACCAAATGAAATACAGGTAACCAACCTGTCAGAGACAGAGTTCAGAACACTGATGATAAGAATATTGAAGGGGTTTAGTGACGACATAAAGAAGGATGGAGAAATCATAATGAACAACCAGTTAGAACTAAGGAATAAAATAACTGAAATAAAGAACCCATTTGAAGGAATTACAGCAGGCTAGATGAAGCAGAGGATCGAATCAGCGACATGAAGACAAGTCAGCAGAGATCACCCAAATGGAACAACAAAAAGAAAAAAGAGTAAAAAACAACGAAAATGGCTTAAGAGTCCTCTGGGATAACATCAAGCGCAACAACATGCGCATCACAGCAATACCAGAAGGTGAAGAAAGGAAGCAAGGGATCGAGAACATATTTGAAGTTATAATGTCTGAAAACTTCCCTAACCTGGTAAAGGAAACCGACGTATAACTCCAGGAAGTGCAGAGAGTTCCAACCAGGATAAACCCAAACAGGCCCACACCAAGACACATTACAGTTAACACGGTAAAGATTAAAGACAAAGACAGAATCCTAAAAGCAGCAAGAGAAAGATAGCAAGTTAAATACAAGGGAACTCCTGTAAGACTATCAAATGACTTTTCTACAGAAACATTGCAGGCCAGGAGGGAGGGGCAGGAGGTACACAAAATGATGAAAAACAAGGGCCTACAACCTAGATTGCTTTATCCAGCAAGGCTATCATTTAAAATTGAAGGAGAGATAAAGAGCTTCCCAGAAAAGAATAAGCTAAAGGAATTTATTACCACTAAGGCAGCATCGCAGGAAATATTAAAAGCGCTTCTGTAAACAGAAGAAAGATGAAAACAATCTAACGACAAATTTAAAAATGGCAATAACTATGTACCTATCAATAATCACTTTAAATGCAAACGGATTATATGCTCCAATCAAGAGACATAGGGTGGCTGAGTGGATAAGAAAGCAAGACCCTTGTATATGCTGTATACAAGAGACTCACCTCAGATCAAAAGACACACACAGGCTGAAACTGACGGCTTGGAGTAAGATATTTCATGCAAACAGAAATGAGAAAAAAGCTGGAGTTGCAATACTTATATCTGACAAAATAGACTTTAAACTGAAGAATATATTAAAAGACAAAGATGGGCACTATACATAATAAAGGAATTGGTCCGACAAGAGTACATAACCCTAGTAAACATCTATGCACCCAACATAGAAGCACCTAAATATATAAAACAGATATTTACTGACATAATGACAGAACTCAACAGTAATATTATCATAGTAGGGGACTTCAACACACCTCTGACAAGGGACAGGTATTCCAGACAGAAAATCAATATGGAAACAATGGCCTTAAATGACACATTGGACCATTTGTATTTAATCAACATTTTCAGAGAATTTCACCCCAAAGCTGCAGAATACACGTTCTTCTCAAGCGCACACGGGACATTTTCCAAGATACACCACGTGTTAGGCCAGAAAACAAGTCTTGATTAATGTAAGAAAATTGAAATCATACCAATTGTCTTCTCTGACCACAGCGCTATAAAATCAGAAATCAACTACAGGAAAAAAAACTGGAAGACACACAAATTCATGGAGCCTGAATAACATGTTACTAAATAATGAATGGATCAACAATGAGATCAAGGAAGAAATCAAAACATGTCTCGAGACAAATGAAAATCAAAACATGACAAACCAAATCTATGGATGCAGCGAAAACAGTCCTAGGAGGGAAATTCACAGCATTGCAGGCCTACCTAAAGAAACAAAAAAAATCACTAATCAACAGTTTATTTTCACACTTAAGGGATGATCAGGACAAAGAACAGCAAAATAACCGCAAAGGGAGTACAAAGAGGGACATAATAAAGGTCAGAGCGGAAATAAATGAAATAGAAACCAGAAAAACAATAAAAAACATCAATGAATCCAAGAGTTGTTTTTTAGACAAAATAAACAAAGTCAACAAACCTTTAGCCAGACTTATCAAAAAGAGAGAGAGAGAGGACCCAAATTAATAAAATCAGAAATGAAAGAGGAGAAGTGACAACAGACACCACAGAAATACAAAAATATTTAAGAAATTACTATCAGCATCTATATGCCAACAAATTAGACAATCTGGAAGAAATGGAAAATTTTTTAGAAGCATACATCCTTCCAAGGCTAACTCAAGAAGAAACGGAAAACCTGAATAGACTGATTACCACCAGGGAAGTTGAATCAGTAATCAACAAGTTCCCAACAAACAAAAGTGCTGGACCAGATGGCTTTACAGGTGAATTTTACAAAACATTCAAAAAAGAATTATCACCTATTCTCCTCAAGCTATTCCAAAAAATTCAGAAGGAGGGAAGGCTCCCAAAACCTTTTTACGAGGCCACTATCACTCTGATCCCCAAATCAGACAAAGACACTACAAAAAACACACAAACAAACAAAACACTATAGGCCTGTATCTCTAAAGAACATAGATGCAAAAACCCTCAACAAAATATTACTGAACACAATTATGCAATACATTAAAAAAATCATACACTATGATCAAGGGGGATTCATTCCTGGTATGCAAGGGTGGTTCAACATCCGCAAATCAATTAACGTGATACACCACATTAACAAAATAAAAAATAAAAATCATATGATCATATCAATTAGATGCAGAAAAAGCATTGGACAAAATCCAGCAGCCATTTATGATAAAAACTATTAAGAAAATGGGAATAGAGAGACCATATCTCAACATAATAGAGACCATATATGATAAACCCACAGCTAACATCACACTCAACGGGGAAAAGCTAAAATATTCCCCTTAAGATCAGGAGCAAGGCAAGGTTTCCCACTTTCTCCACTTCTATTCAACATAGTGCTGGAACTTCTAGCCACAGCAATCAGACGAGAAAAATAAATAAAAGGCATCCAAATTGGTAAGGAGGAAGTAAAATTGTTATTATATGCAGATGACATGATACTATATAGAGAGAACCCTAAAGACTCCACCAAAAAACCATTAGAACTGATAAATGTATTTAGTAAAGTAGCAGGATACAAAATTAATATTCAGAAATCAGTTGCATGTGTATATACCAATAATAAAATATCAGGAGAAATTAAGAAAAGAATCCCATTTACAATTGCTTCAAAGACTATAAAATACCTGGGAATAAATTTAATGAAAGAAGTAAAACATCTATACTCAGAAAATTATAAGACACTGAAGAAAGAAATTAAAGAGGATACAAATAGATGGAAGCACATAATATGCTCATGGATAAGAAGAATTAATAGAGTGAAAATGTCCATACTGCCTAAGGCAACATACGAATTCAACGCAATTTCTATCATATTACCAAGGATGGTTTTCACAGGAATAGAACGTATAATCCTGAAATTTATATGGAACCATAAAAGATCCTGGTTGGCCTCGGCAATCTTGAGAAATAGGAATAAAGTGGGAGGTATAACGATACCTGACATCAAATTATACTACAAGGCTACAGTAATCAAAACACCACGATACTGGTATAAAAACAGATACATTGATCAATGGAACACAATAGAGAGCCCAGCAATAAATCCATGCCTATATTGTCATTCAATCTATGACAATGGAAGCAAGAATTTATGGTGGGGTAAAGACAGTCTATTCAATAAATGGTGTTGGCGAAACCTGGACAGACACATGCAAAAGAATGAAGCTGGACCACTTCCTTACACGATATACAAGAATAAATTCAAAATGCATTAAAGACATAAGTGTAAGATCTGAAACCATAAAATTTCTAGAAGAAAATATAGGAAGAAACTTTACAGACATTACCTGGAGTAAGATTTTTACTGATACATCCTCTCAGCCAAGAGAAGTAAGAGAAAAAATAATCATGTGGGATCACATCAAACTAAAAAGTTTTTTCACAGCAAAGGAAACCATCAATAAAACAAAAAGGGATCCTACTGAATGGGAAAAGATATTTGCCAATGATATATCTGATAAGGGATTAATATCACAAATCTATAAAAAACTTACTCAACTCAACTCCAAAAAAACAAACAACCCAATTAAAAAATGGGCAGAGGACTTGAGGAGACATTTTTCTAAAAAGGACATACAGAAGGCAAGAAGACATATGAAGAAATGCTCAACCTCACTAACCATCAGAGAAATGCAAATGAAAACCACAATGAGATACCACCTCACCCCAGTCAAAATGGCTATCATCAATAAATCAACAAACAACAAATGTGGGCGGGGATGTGGAGAAAAGGGAACGCTAGTGCACTGTTGGTGGGATTGCAGATTAGTGCAGCCACTATGGAAAACAGTATGGAGGTATCTCAGGAATCTGAAGATAGAACTACCCTATGATCCAGTAATCCCACTCCTAGGCATCTACCCGGAGAAATCCAAAGCTCCAATTCAAAAATCTGTATGCACTCCTATGTTTATTGCAGCACTTTACACAATAGCCAAGATACAGAAACAACCGAAATGCCCATCGGTCGATGACTGGATTAAGAAGCTGTGGTACATTTATACAATGGAGTACTACGCAGCCATAAAGAAAAAAGAAATCTTATCATTTGCAACAACATGGATGGATCTAGAGAACATTATGTTAAGTGAAATAAGTCAGAAAGAGAAAGACAAGTACCTTATGATCTCACTTATATGCGGAATCTAAAGAAAAGAATATGTGTATGAACTAATCAGAAACAGTTTTGGGGACACAAAAAACCGAGAGTTGTTAGATGGGCAGGGGGGAGGGGGTTAGGGATGGGGGGAAGGGTGAAGGGATTGGGGGGCGGCTGGTGACCACAGGATGGCCTCAGGGTTTTTTGAGAATTACTTTGGGGAACTTATTCAATAGTGTTTGGAGATTTTGTTGGGTGTCCGATGGACATGTGTCCTGTTTGGGAGACCACCTCAGGGATGCTGTGGATGCCTGGTCATGGCATTGTACACCAGAGACTGGACATTAATGAATGCCAACTATAATTTTATGTGTATAATGTGATGGCTCGGTGTGAGGTCGGGGTGGTGGTGGATGGGGGGAGGGGGGTTCACGGTGTGAGGGATGTAAAAATAAAATAAAATAAAACTATAAAAAAATAAAAAAAAATAAAACAAAAAGGGATCCTACTGAATGGAGAAGATATTTCCCAATGATATATCTGATAAGGGGTTAATATCCCATATTTATAAAATATCTCAGTCAACTCAACTCCAAAATAACAAACAACCCAATTAAAAAATGTGCAGAGGACATGGAGAGTAATTTTTTTAAAAAGGACATACAGATGGGAAACAGACATATGAAAAAATGCTCAACTTCACTAATCATTAGAGAAATGCAAATAAAAACCGCAATGAGATACAACCTCACCCAAGTCAAAATGGCTTTCATCAACAAATCAACAAACAACAAGTGCTGGCCTGGATGTGGAGAAAAGGGAACGCTTATGCACTGTTGGTGGGATTGCAGATTGGTGCAGCCACTATGGAAAACAGTATGGAGGTATCTCAAAAATCTGAGAATGGAACTACCCTATGACCCAGCAATTCCACTCCTAGGTATCTATCAGGAGAAATCCAAAACTCTAATTCAAAAAAATTTATACACCCCAATCTTTATTGCAGCACTATACACAATAGCCAAAACATGGAAACAACCGAAATGCCCATTGGTAAACGATTGGATTAAGAAACCGTTACAGTTATACAATGGAGTATTTCACAGCCATGAAGAAGAATGAAATCTTACCATGCAACAATATGGATGGACGTAGAGAACATTATATTAAGTGAAATAAGTCAGACAGAGAAAGACAAATACCATATGATCTCATATGGGAAATCTAAAGAAAATAATAAATGAATGAACTAATCAGAAACAGTCTCAAAGACACAGAGGAAAAACTGAGGGTTGCTAGATGAGGGGGTGGGGATAAGGGGGAAAGTGAGGGGATCAGAATGAACAGTTGGTAACCACAAGAGTGCCACGGGGATACGAGAGTCAATTTGGGGAATGTAATCAATAATTTCGTAAAGATTTTGTAGGGTATACAATGGATACTTGTCTCATTAGGGAGACCACCTCAGGGATGATGTAGATGGCTGATCACTGCACTGTACACCTGAAGCTGAATAATGAATGTCAAGTACAATTTACATGTACATATAATACATATACATATTTTATATAAAATATATATATATATACATACTATATATATATATCTTATATAAATATATATATTACATATATATTACATATAGTTACAAGAAGCGGAGTACAGCATTAGGAATAGAGACAGTGGAAATGTAATGGCTGTGTGAGATGTCAGAGAGGCAGTGGAGGGGGGAGGGGGTTATGACTGTGTGAGGGATATAAATGATACATGTCTAGCTATTACATTGTTTTGTGCACCGGAAACGAATAAAAGAATGTGAAAAACAGAAAAAAACAGTAAACTGGAAAGGGAACAATGAAAAGCTTCAAAAAAAAATAAAAAAACAAAAACTATCTTACAAAAGAAAAAAAAGATACATAGAAACAAAGGAAAATGAAAATACATCCTACCAAAATTTTGGGGATGCAGCGAAAGCAGTTTTAAGAGGGAAATTTATATCATTACAGGCCTATCTCAAGAAATAAGAAAAATCCCAAATAGATAACCTCATCTTTACATCTTATGGAGCTAGAAAAAGAAGAACAAATGAAACTGAATGTCAGCAGCAGAAAGAAAACAATAAAAATCAGAGCAGAACTAAATGAAACAGAGAACAAAAAGAGAATAGAAAAAATTAATGTGACAAAGAGCTGGTTCTTTGAAAAGATTAATACAATTGACAAATCCTTGGTAGACTCAGTAAGATAAAAAAAGACTAATAAAATCAGAAATGAGAAGGGAAGTTATCACGGACGCCACCGAAACACAAAGCATCATCCAGGAATACTATGAGGGACTACATGCCACCAAATTCAATAACCTAGAAGAAATGGACAGGTCCTTGGAAACATATAGCCTTCCTAGGCTGAATCATAAAGAACTGGAAAATCTAAATAGATCGATCACCACTAAGGAAATTGAATCAGTCATCCAAAACATCCCCAGAAGCAAAAGTCCAGGACCAGATGGCTTCACTAGTGAATTCCACCAAATCTACAAAGAGGATATAATACCTGTCCTACTCAAACTCTTCCAAAAAACTGAAGAAGAGACAATACTCCCTAAATCATTTTATGAGGCCAACATTACCGATACCAAAACCTGGTAAGGATAACACAAAAAAAGAAAACTACAGACTATTATCTCTGATGAATGCAGATGCAAAAATCCTAAGAAAAATGCTAACAAATCGAATGCAACAATATGCTAAAAAGATTATTCATCATGACCAAGCAGATTCATCCCAGGTGCACAAGGATGGCTCAACATTCAGAAATCCATCAATGTGATTCATCCCATAAACAAAATAAAGGACAAAAATCATATGATTATATCAATTGATGCAGAAAAAGCATTTGACAAGATACAACATCCATTTATGATTGGATCACTTAATAAAATAGGTATAGAAGTAAAATACTTGAACATAATAAAGGGCATATACGACAAACCCTCAGCTAATCTCATAATTCATGATGAAAAACTGAAGCCCTTTTCTCTACGTTCAGGAACACCGCAGGGCTGTCCCCTATCACCTCTGCTTTTAAGCATAGTGTTGGAAGTCCTCGCCAGAGCAATCAGGCAAGACAAATAAGTAAAAGGCATCCAAATTGGGAATGAAGAAATTAAATTGTCACTCTTTGCAGATGACATGATGCTATATATAGAAAACCCTAAAACTCCACCAAAAAGCCATTGAAAACAATCAACGAATACAGTAAAGTTGCCCGCTACAAAATCAATGTACAAAAGTCCATTGTATTCCTATATACTAACAATGAAATCTCAGAAAAAGAAAGCAAAAGAACAATTCCTTTTGCAATTGCAAGAAAAAGTATAAAACACCTAGGATTAAACTTAACCAAGGATGTGAAGGATTTATACGCTGAAAACTATAAGACATTTTTAAAAGAAATTGAAGAAGACACAAAGAAATGGATAGACATTCCATGCTCATGGATTGGAACAATCTACATAGTTAAAATGCCCGTATGACCAAAACAATATACAGATTTAATGCAATCTCCATCAAAATCCCAATAGCACATTTTAAAAAATAGAACAAAAAAATCATCAGATTTGTATCGAACCACAAAAGACATCAACAGCCAAAGGAATCCTAAGCAAAAAGAACAATGCTGGAGGTATCAAACTCCCTGACTTTAGCTTGTACTAAAGGGCAATAATAATAAAAACAACATGGTATGGGCAGAAAAACAGACACATAGACCAATGGAATAGAATTGAGATCCCAGAAATAAACCCACATAAATATGGACAGACAATTTTTGACAAAGAAGCAAAAAGCATACAATGGAGAAAAGACAGCTCCTTCGATAAATGGTGCTGGTAGAATTGGAAAACCACATGCAAAAGAATGAAACAGGGCTGAAATCTGTCACCGTGTACCAAAATTAATTCAAAATGGATCAAAGACTTAAGCATAAAACCTGAAATAATAAACTGCATAGAAGAAAACATAGTTACTAAACTTATGGACCTTGGGTTCAAAGAGCATTTTATGAATTTTATGACTCCAAAGGCAATGGAAGTAAATGCTAAAATAAATGAATGGGACTATATGAAACTTAAAAGCTTCTGCACAGCAAAAGAAACCATCGATAAAATAAAGAGACAACCAACTGAATGGGTGAAAAAGTTTGCAAACAGTGCCTCCGATAAGGGGCTAATATCCAAAATATACAAGGAACTCATGCAACTCAACACACAAAAAAACAAACAACCCAATTGAAAAATGGGCAGAGGACCTGAAGAGACATTTCTCCAAAGAGGACTTACAAATGGCAAATAGACATATGAAAAAATGCTCCACATCACTAATCATCAGAGAAATGCAAATAAAAACCACAATGAGATATCACCTCACCCCATTCAGAATGGCTATCATCAACAAGACAAATAGTAACAAGTGTTGGAGAGGCTGTGGAGAAAAAGGAACCCTCATACACTGTTGGGGGGAATGCTGGCTGGTGCAGCCGCTATGGAAGGCAGTGTGGAGGTTCCTCAAGAAATTACAAATAGAATTACCACATGACCCAGCAATCTCTCTCCTGGGTATCTACTCAAATAATCTGAAAACTTTGAATCATAAACACAAGTGTGCTCCAATGTTCATTGCAGCTTTACTTACGGTGGGTAAGACAACGGAAACAACCAAAACGTCCTTCGATAGATGAATGGAAAAAGAAGTTGTGGTACATATAAATAATGGAATAGTATTCGGTGGTAAGTAAAGATGAAATAGGACTATTGCTAAATGGGGTCTAATGGGGTGATGGAAAGAGAACTGGCTGGCTGGTGACCACACAATGTGAGATATAGATAATATATTACAGAATTGTACACCTGAAATCCATGTCACTTTATTAACAATTGCACCCCAATAAACTTTAATTTAAAGGAAAAAAACCCTCAAGTGGTGATATATTATAAAATGGTTCACAGTGACACATTTTCCATTACAAACATAAAACAATGGTAGGGGGAACACTATTAAATTTTACAAGTGCTACACAAAACTAAATTCAGAGTAAAAAAGTTAATTTCACACAGGAGCCTTTTACCTTGGTACCAACATCCAAGAGTCCATCGTCTGATATAGCCCGTGAATCATTCCTGCCAGGTTCCCAGGAAAGACTTTAGGGTAAAAATACACAACAAAAACAGTGAGTGCATTCCTTTACAAAAACAACAAACACAAAGGGAGCAAAATTCAGCTATCTGCATAGGAAATGAAGTTTCTTGATATGATTAAAATTTAGACGATGTTCTAGAAAAGCTATCAGTTATCTATTGCTGCCTCCACCACTCCCAACTCGTGCAATATTTAATGAAGATACACTCTAAGTTTCCATAACAAAGAATGACAGCAAACATGTTGGCAACACCTGAGAGTACCTTGTTTTCACCAAAAGTCCTGAAGGCTGAATTGAAAACACAATTAATAGCTGACAATAGGAACCTGAACTGGGACAAAAGCAATGACCTAAATCAAGGTAGAACGATACACTAACCCTTCTCCATGGTCTGTCCCTGGTTCAAAGATTAATCTGTGTGGGTCAAAAACGGCAGTCTTGCTTCTTTAACATAGAAAGCAGTTACTAAACTTACCCCATTCCTTGTTTTCACTCAAAAACACTACAGTGAGGTCCCTGAAATGCATGAAATGTTTGCAGCTTACATGTACAAAAGTCAAAGAACAAATATGTACGTTGTTAGCCTCCCCACTCCCAGATCACTTGTCCGCAAAGCTTCCTGGCAATCTCCAACCTTGAAAACTTCAGCCTACGAAGGCATAGACTCCTGAAACAAGGTTGGGCTCAAATGACCCACAGTAGGAGTTCTCTATTTCGCTGTTCCTGGAAAACAAGCTAAATGGAGCCTCAGTCATCCACTCCCAACACAGGCATGTTACCACCTACCCAACTCCATTACTGTTTTCACAATCAGTCCTCCCTCTGCCCAACCCTCCATCTCCATGGGAAGGACATCAGCGCGTTGGGCAAAGAGGTGGAGGTGACGAGACACCTGCCGTGGGCCATAGATCTATGTAGTTCAGCAATCTCCAGTGCCTTTGGACTCAAGGGGACCCCCTCTGTAATTCCGGGTGCAGGTCGAAGATACCACATTCCTACTTGCTATAAAGAGAGTGTTTCCAAAGGCTCAAAGGTTTAATATGTTTTCACACAAACCTTAAATTTTGCTGGTTCCTCCAATTTAACAAGCAAAACAGCAGCAACCTGTTCAGGCAGGACGCCCTTGAGACCCTTATTTTAATCTGCTTTTTTAGACAACTACCAACATCCTGTGTCCTTCCTTCCTGTAATTTCTCTTTACCTTGTCATACCCTACCATTTTGATCTCTTTTCCCTCATCTGATGTCTAATCTCTGCTCTAAGAGCCTTATTCCTATCCCAACCTGTGTTGTTCCTCTTGAAACGTGGATTCCCCTGCTAATTCCATTCTTAGCCTCTTCCATTGCATTCACTAGAGCTTTCCATAATTAAAACACTCACCCAAAGGATGATAAAGAAGGAAGTGTACTGGGCTTAGAAACCTATACTAATCTCATTTCATCATTCACTGTAGTCAAATAAGTCACTTCAATCTCTTGGAGTTCAAACTCCTCATGTGATCAACCACTTGACCAAAACATTAATGGCAGCATGAAGTACTAGGGGTGTTTGCAGTAATTAATTGATAACATTCCTTCAACACCTGGAATTCTATGTATTTTTGGTTCTGTCTAGAAAAATGGAGAATACTTAGCTGGCAGAAGTGGAAAAAAATAACAGCAACAAAAAAACCCCAAGAAAAGCAGAGAAAAAGGTAAAAAATCAAGAAAAGTCATGGAAGAAGGAAGAAAGACTAGAAAAAAAGAAAAAACTTCCTAGAATGAGGGAAGCGTACTAGCTTAAATGGAAACACAGTAATGGGACTCAGTAAGTAGAAAAATCAATGAAAAATATCCTCTCAATTTGTGCTGAATTAACACAACAGTGTATACATAGATGATCTTCACTTACAGAACAACGATTCGTCCCAAGAAGGGTACATCGCATTATACCTGAAAACATTTATCTGATTAGGTCTTGCTTATGTACAACCTGTGGTTCTGTGGCCAAAGCGAACTGACATCTGCCCTCAACACTGATGGTGAAAACAAGGTTCTCGTGACTGCTGCAATTGTCAAGTACATTAAGACATAGCTTGGGCTAACTAGGCTTGATAGGAAACTTCTAAATCAGCACTAAGGCATCACTAAACAGGACTCTCTGAGGCCACCTGACTTGTACCTGAATCTTGAATCCAGTCCTGTCCAGGCACTTCTCAGTATAGGCTGAGGAACAAGAGAACGGACTTGGGAAACCAAGCAGGCTGAAGGTCACATCACATGTCAGCCACTTGGTAGCTATGGAATCAGGGTTAAATTAATCCACCTCCTGGAACCATACTCCTCTAATGAATAAAAACGGCCGAACAGCACAGCTACTTTGCAAATCTACTGTGCCGACGACCTGGGATAACCAATGTTAGGCACATAGTATAGGGTCTAGCCCAGAGCAGAACACTCATTAAAGCTTACTGGCTTCTCTCCGCAGTCTCTTAGTTAACATGCAATTTTAGAAATCCATAAAATCCTACCTGCTTGCATGGTCGCATTGAGAACACTCATCCACTGTTAAAAGAAAAAAATTCAAATACATTGTAAATACACAATAGAAAAACACAGAACTTTGAAAGCATCAGACTGAAGTGATGAAAAAATATTTCTTTGGGAACATCCCTGAAGACTATAGTAGAGTGAATGTTACTGATACAACTGGTGGGCAATTAATACATGAAGAACTTTTACTTCCTCTCCTATATATATATGTGTGTATATATATTTATATTTATATATTCATACATATATACGTACACATATGTATGTACATGCATGTACTTATGCATGTTTGTATGTATTATACATTTATATCTAATGAGAGAAAAATAAACGGGATGTGCAATCATTTGATAGCTACAAGTCAAGTGCTACTTACAATGATTGTAATCCTTACCAAACCCATCGGAGTGAACGAAAATGGTATCAGTAGTAAAATCAGTATCATAAACTAACACGGTCCAATTTAAATAGCATGATTTTTCTGCACTTCTGTCATGAAGAGCAGTTAGAAGAGAGTCCACTTGTTTTGCTCTGACACAGTACCGCTGTGCCGCTCTTCAGTCAAGGGTGTTCAGTTTAGGATGAAACACCCTGTCATTAGCAGCTTAGTCAAAGGCAGTCTACTTTGCAGCACGGCAAAACACAGGAAACAGACTCTTTCTGGCCCTCTCTCCAGTGCAGGGTAAGTATGAAAGACTTTGCGATTCCAGTTTTATCAAGTCTAACCCCTGAGATGTTTCCCTCCATTGCTGGAGAACCTATCCGGCTCACCTCATAGAGCAGGAAGGTCCAAAGAGTTATTGCTGTACAGCAGCGTGTGATGCCATTTTTCTCATCCCTCCCCATAGTGGCAAATGTGTATAGAAATCATGGTTTTTTACCTTGTAAGTCATATGTCATCAAATCCTAAGCCGATGAATAACAGCAAACAAACAAACACCCCCCCCAAAAGACAAAGAGGTTATCTTGAATAACTACCTTCAATGACCCTGGAGTTTTAAGTTTTTAAACAGTCAAAAAGATGGCCACTGTATGATTCCAACTATATGATATTCAGAAAAAAACAAAACTATGAAGCAGTAGAAAGACGTGTGGCTTCCGGAGGTTAGGGAGAAGGGAGGGCTGAGGAAACGCCACAGAGGGTATCTAGTAGTGGATCTCGTCTGGGTGAGACTGGAAGGGGGGAGACCTGTCATTATACGTTTGTCAAACCCCACAGATTGGACCACAGCAAGAGTGAGCTCTAACGTCAAGTGTGTGCTGTGAGTGGTCATGCTGAGTCAGTGCAGTTCATGGGTCGTCGTGAATGTACCACCCACGGGCAGGGTGTCAACAGTGAGGGAGGCTCTGTGTGGACGGGGACATGGGTTTTGAGGGAACTTTCTCTACTCTCCACTCAATTTTGCCCTGAACCTAAACCTGCTCTAAAAACGAAGGCTTACTAATTAAAAAAAAATGAAAGTTTTCCACTGAACCTGCTATTACCAGATATGAACACATTAATGCTATTTTCAAAATACAGTCACCTTGAAAATGAATATAAAGATCCAGTATCAGAATATGATTATTCACCCAACCGAATGAAGCATATGAAAAGCCATAAACAAAGCAAGTGATTTTTGGAATACTTACACAAGAAAATCACTGATAAACGTGACTGAACATCTCGCTTTAGCATGCTGAATAGGGATGCCAAGTGAATCAAAATGGAATCGTCCCTGTACTTACAGGACAACTTTGATTCTCATTGTAAATCAAAAATCATTGTGCTGATTTTATTCAAAAGCTATATTGAAACATTAATCACACAAAAAGATTGTAATTGCCATGGTTATTGCCATAGTAATGTATGTACAATACCTTTGAAATACTCACGAAAAGGCAAAAAAGTAACCAGCACTGCAATTTTTAATGGATGATACAACCAAAACCAGTACCAAGGCACGTCACCATATTACTTGCTATTAAAATAAAATTTTAAGCTACACCAAAAATTAAGTCATGCCTATAACTGCTGTGCAGAAAAGATTTCATACAGCAGGCCTGACTGCTATTTTTTGAAAGTCCTGCTTGAATGGCTGGCCCTTGGCTGGTATCTGGAAACCTGCATATGGGGAGGGTTCCCACCATTCCCTAACTAAGTGTGGCTCACCGTGCCTGAAATGCTTGTACAAACAAGGTGGTTCATGCTGGACACTCGCTTTCCTTCTGGGAATCAGGAATGTTAGCACCTGCTAGGGGGACGCTGCCTATGTGACTGGCGTGCCATGAAAGCACTCCATGAAGGCACTGAGTCTAATGAGACTCCGGTACCACTAGACAGCATTTCACATGTGGTGCCAGAATTTAACAGTGGGGAATTAAACACATCCTGCTAACTCCACAGGACATGCGTCTTAGAAACTTGCGCCTGGTTCCCTCCTGTCAGACACTGTCACATACACCTTTTCTATTTGCTGATTTTGCTCTCACTGTAATAAATCACAGGCATTAGTACAGCTATAGGCTGAGTCTTGTAAAGTGCTCTAGTGAATAACCAAACCTAGGGGTGGTGTTAAGAATCTCTAATAAATGGCATTATATGAAATTTTCATTCTTTGGGTTGATGCTTTCTACATGATTAAGGTCAGAAGGTGATTTTGCAGATTACCTATCATTAAATTTGTTTTTTTTTATTCTTCTTTTGCAGATTCCTGTAGAGCTAGATATATTTGAATAAAGGCATAAAGAGGATAAATGAAATGATGTCAGAAAATACTGTAAAACAAGCAACCATCCTATTTTAATCAGAATAAAAAATAAAACATCCTAATGACAACATGTTCTATCAGTTCCTATATAGCAAATGAAGAGATCACACTGTCAATTTTCTACAACTAGGTAGGGTTTATGTCCTTTTTATAAGAGTTATGAATCAATCAAGTAACTGGGATAATTACAGAAAAACATATAACTATCACTTGTAGTATAATAATGTACACTGATTATAGAGTTCCTTTGCTTTCTAAACTTCTTTATTGCTTATAAAACTAAAAACATAGCTCTAGTATGAAAAAGCAGTGGTTAACAGAATATGTGAAAAGGAAACAAAAAATTATATCCATGTAGGATGAGTTCCCCATGGATATACCAAGAAACTCAACATTCAGAGGAAAAAAACGTGTCTTCCCTATTGACCTGCTGTTCTTCTCTCTCCATCTGATAATGTCCTAGTCACTCTTCTCATGTCCCATTGAAATGCTAGTGCACATTCTGGAAACCTAGGAATCATCTTAGTTTTCTCACTCCCCACTAACTTTTTACATTCAATCATCACTAAATTGTATTAACCATAACACTCTCCAGGCTCTGCTTTATTTTTCCACAGCCACTGCCCTAGTCAAACAGGGGCTCTTAGCAGATGGCTTTCACAGGGGGAAGAAATGAAACACCACCGACTCTTATTGTTGCTTCCTAAATGAATAGGATTTATTTTCAGCAAAACAAATGAGAAAGACATTAGCCAGCAAAGACCAACATGTTAAATTGAATAAATTAACCTTCCTGACTTTTTTTTCTTTCAAAATGGATGGGTGAAAAATATCACAATGGACTGATACTAGTCCAAGGAAGTAAAAGCTTCCTTTGTCTGCCACTTATTTTCATGTGCTTTTCTTCAATCTATCCTCTATGTGAGGGGCCAGCAAACTCCAACCTGCCATCAATTTTTGTAAATAAAGCTTTACTGTAGCACAGTCTTGCCTATTCAGTTGGCCCACGACTGCTTTCACACCATGATGGCAGATTTGAGTAGGTATGACAGAGACCACATGGCCTAAAATCAGGCCCTTTACAGAATAAGCTTGCTGGTCCCTGCTTTATACCACAACCAGAGTGTCCGAATGCCGTCTCATCTTGTTCCTAGTCTGCTCAAAACTCTCCCATGATCCCTGCAGTAACCATTGCTGAGTCCCTGCCCACTTGCCATTTCTTCATCTTCATTCTCACTGGAGAACCACAATGCTGTGTGGATATTTACTGTCCCAATACACAAAGAACATGGCCTCTCTCCAGCTCCACAAAGAAAATGATTATACTAAGCTAATCACAGTGACTGCTTTACCCCTAACTGCTGTGGGAACCAGCATGTGCTGTACCCTAGCCTGGAAATGTTAAGGGATATACTGGCAGCCTCTCAGTCTTCTTCCTATTTAAAAGAATCACATAGCTGAACATCACCGTTTATCAGGGAAACAGATATCAAAACCACAGAGCAATACCACCTCATTACTGTCAGATGGCTACCATCAAAATGGCACCATATAACAAATGTCGGCAAGGAAGTGGAGGAAAGGAAAAACAGAGCCTGCACTGTTTTTGGATTTGTAAATTGTTATATTCACTGGGGGAAACAGTATGGAGATTCCTCAAAATATCAGAAATAGAACTGCCATGAGATCTTGCAATTCTACTTCTGGGTATTTGTCCAACAAAAACCAAAACAGTAATTTGAAAAGACATCTGCACCTCTATGTTCACTGCAGCAGTATATATAATAGCCAGGATATGGAAGCAACATAGGTGTCCTTCGATAGATGAATGCATAAAGAGGATTTGATATGTGTGTGAGGTGTGTGTGTGTGTGTGTGTGTGTGTATACAGTAATACTATAACTGATATTAGAATAATTAACTCATCCTT
Organism: Rhinolophus hipposideros; assembly: GCF_964194185.1. Classification (NCBI taxonomy): domain Eukaryota; kingdom Metazoa; phylum Chordata; class Mammalia; order Chiroptera; family Rhinolophidae; genus Rhinolophus; species Rhinolophus hipposideros. The sequence continues at coordinate 652,695 of NW_027669000.1, forward strand.
AATATAACTGATATAATAATAACTCATCCATAAAAGATGAAATCTTGCCCTTTGTAACAATGTGGAAGTTCCTAGAGGTATTATGTTAAGTGAAAGAAGACAGAAAAAGACAAATACCTTATGATCTCATTTATATGTGGAACCTAGAAAAGCAAAACAAACAAAACAGAAACAGACCCATAGCTACAAAAAAGCAACTTGATTGTTCCCAGATGAAAGGGAGTTGAAGAGATGAACGAAAAAGAAAGTGAATGAGAAGTACAAACTTCCAGTGATGAAATATCTAAGCCACAGGGATGTAGTTAACAGCACAGGGAAAATATCAATAATATTACAGTCACTTTGAAGGGTGATAGATGCTTACTAGACATATTGTGGTGATAACCTCGCAAGGTATATCAATGTCAAATCACTATGTTGTACACCTGAACTGATATAATGTGGTATGCCAACTATATAACACAGAAATGCAGTCCTTCAGCCTTTGGATATTGTCCTGTGAGAATATGATGCTTGGAGCCGTTGCTAATTAACCAGCCAGCAAATGAGACTTAAACAAAACACTGACAACCTCACAACTGAAACAGGGACAACAACAGGCAACTCATGGCATCACAGAACCACCAAAACCATCCTGGTGCCTCCTGTTGTAACCACTGTTAATTAGGTCACCTATTACCTGCAGCTAAACTATTCTAACTGATATATTTCCCAAGGCCTACAGGATAAGAGCAACTCCCTTCTCTAGAACTAAAGACTTTCCTAAGCTCGCCTTACCTAGGTGTTCACCACCTTCTCAACCATTCCCACAGCACGCTTTTTATACCATCAAAACTGAACTGCTTGTAAATCCTGCGAAGTTCACTGTGTATCTTAGCCTATGTCTGCAGTTCCTTCTGCCAAACCTGTAATCTTGATTATTGTTTCCCCTGCCCAACACGGTCCTGCCTCTTTATCTGGCCAACTCACACTCACACTGCATACTTCCCTTAAATCCTACCCAGGTTTTTACAACCGAAATCATCATCATGGACATAAAGTGTCTGGCCCACGAGATCTGACAATTAGGTTCACGAAGTCATCCTAGAAAAAGTGCTGCATACCTCATTGCTGAATGTCACTATGGTCACATTCTAAGTACTCCCCTTGGGAAGCTGTGCACCGATGCCAGTGCCTAGTCCACCCTTCAAAGCAATTTTGGAACTCTTTTTCTGGAATGGCCATCAGAGCTGTTGTTGTATTACTCTTGATGTCCCGAATGTCATCAAAATGTCTTTCTTTCAGTATTTCCTTAATCTTCGGGTAAAGAAAGAAGTCATTGGGGACCAGATCAGGTGAGTAGGGTGAGTATATCAATACAGTTATTTGTTTACTGGCTAAACACTCCCTCACAGACAGCGCCGTGTGAGCTGGTGCATTGTCGTGATGCAACAGCCATGAATAGTGGGCCAAAGGTTGAGGTTGTTTTCTTCTAACATTTTCATGCAGTCTTTTCAGAACTTCCAAAAACTAAACAAGCTTAACTGTTTGTCCAGTTGGTACAAATTTATAATGAATAATCTCTCTGATATCAAAACAGGTTAGCAAAATTGTTTTGATTCTTGATTTGGACTGGAAGAACTTTTTTGGTCATGGAGAATTGGCTGACTTCCATTGTGCACTTTGATGCTTTATTTTAGAATCTTATTGGTATACCCAGGTTTCATCACCAGTGAAAACACGGCTCAAAACATTGTCTTGCCTCTCCAAAAGGTCTTGGCAACCTTTGACTCTCCTTTGCTTTTGTTCATCGGTGAGCCCCTTTGGATCTATTTTTGCACACACCTTTCTCATGCCAAGATTTTCAGTTAAAATTTTCCTAACTGTTTCTGTATCGATGTTTACTTGGTCTGCTACGCTTCTCACAGTCAGCCAATGATTTTGACTCACAATTCATTGAATTTTTGCAATGTTTTCCTCAGTTCTGGTCAATTCTGGCCACCATGACGTCTCTTCATCAGTGACACAATCTTTCCCCTCAGAAAAATGTTTAATCCATTTGTTCATGGCCGTTTTCTTCATGACATTATCCCCATGAACCTGGACTAACATGTTCCTGATTTCACTTCCACTCTTGCCAAGTTTAACAAGAAATTTAATGTTTGATCATAGCTCTGATTCAAGCTCAGACAGCCTTGCAATGGCACACAAAAACATGCAACAACAACGAGCAAGACACTGCCACTCAGCAAGACACAGCCACACATCAACACAAACACAACTCTGAGACACTGATATACCAAGGTTATGAAACCTTACTGAGCTGTTTGTACAGTGCTGCCAATGTAAGCGCACGGTGGCAAGTTCTCAAACTTAATTGTCAGATCTGATACTACACACCGAATAACAAACAATAATGATAATTATAAGCTCTCAGTGGGCTCTGGCACCTAGTAAGCACTGTGTAAAGTATAATAAATAATAAAAATGACAATAATAAGAACATGCTCTTGGAGGTAGGGACTGTGGTTTTAAAATGCTTGTCTTCTACAACATCAAAATAACACTTAGTGCCTAAAAGACACCTGACGGTTACACAGCAAATGGCTGCAGAGGCAAATAAATAAATAAATGAAAAGATCGCCCTTGAAAATTCTGTTTTAAGAAACCATAGAAATAAACCAGGGACAGCTCTAAAGTCTTAGGGGCACATTAAAGATCAAATTCCGTTTCATCTCTGTGTTTCCTATAACTTGCAAAACCACCGACACAAGTGCTTTGATAGAGGTCTACTAAGTTAAAGGGGTCCTCGGGCATTTCAGATTGCACAATGTGCCACATTCAGTGAGCAGAATAGCGTTTTTGTCATTGTGAAACTTTTCTGTACTTTTATTATAATCTTTTGAGTCCTAAGTTAGGCTATGGGAACATTTATTATGATTATCTTTTGACTAATGGCTACAGAGCATATTATTCTAGAGAAATTACACTGTCATGACAACTATCCAACTAACAGAAGAAAACATCTTCTAATGAGGTCAACATGTCTCACTCTGTTTTGACTTATGAGGAAAAAAGGTGATAATAGTGAGACCTTGTTGGCATATCCACATGGAAAATAACCCATGCTTCTCAACAAGGCACAGCTTTACTGACTTGTATCAGTAGATACGTTTTAAAAACAGTCTCACTGCGATTCCTTCACACTGGCTAAGTTTTGCAGCTCTTATTGTTTGCCATTTGTTTGTGGGACTAGGAAGGTATTGTTGAGTTCCTAGTTTTAGTTACATTATGGTGAGACAAACCACAATGTAATAACAAGAATTCAATCACTACATGTAATCCATTTGCTGTAAAATTTAAACAAATATTTATTTTTACAAGTCCAACTTATTGTCCAACTTATAAGGTGATTATAGAAGCAACATACAACATACTAATTTAAAAATCATTTTTCTTATTTACATAAATATCATATGGGATTGTAGGGGTCATGACTAGATAAATGAGTTTCTTTTCTCTCAGATTTTAAATTACCTACAATTAACTTTTATAATAATTCTGAATACTAGACTATGAAGAAAGACATTAACTAACAAAGAAAAAATATACATGCAATATACACATTTTTTTTAACAGCTCTTTCAATAGCAAAACTTTCTTAGTCTTACTGTATGTCTGGTAGGACCACAAAGAATACTTCACCATTAAGAGTCTTACCTCGACTGTTACTGTCAGAAGACGTTTTACATCTCCTTTCCTTTTTATAATCAGAAATTAGTTGGGCGTTGCTATGTATAAAAGAGGTGAGAATATTACTGTTTTAATACTGACAGGAAAACATTTATCAAAACATGGAATTCTTAGAGTATTTCAGGTAATGTCTGAGCTAATATAAAAACTTGAATTATCCCATACGCTTCAATTTTGTAAGTTCTAAAGACAAACAAAAAAAGAAACAAAAACTCATAGACACAGACAACAGTTCAGTAGTTGTCAGAGAGTAAGTGGAAGAGGGGATAGTAGAAAAGGGTAAAGGGGGTCAAACATATGGTGACAGAAGGAGAACTGACTCTGGGTGGTCAACACACAATGTGATATATAGACAATATATTAAAGAATTGTACATTTGAAACCTATGTAATTTTACCCCTATTGTCACCCTATGTCACCCCTATAAATTTAAGTTAAACCCCTATGTCACCCCTGTAAATTTAAGTTAAAAAAACCCAGAGTAAGTTGCACAAAATGTTTCTTAAGCATGTGATTAAAGAAGACAAAAGAGCAAGGTGAACCAGTCATGCTGAGGGCACTACAGTTCAGTCAGTTAATTAGAATTAGCAGGGGCGAGAGCTGAGAACTCAGAAATCCTAGTTCTATAGCCCACAAGATCCGTTTTCGGGGAAGTCACCGCTGTTAGGCTCAGAGCTTTCCTCTACAAACCAAGCATCTCACTGCCTTATTTTACAGGTTGTCAGAGGATCAAATAGGTAATACAGCAAAATGGTAAGGCAATGGAATAAGTATTTTTGAGCTTTAGTTTTTGAAATTATTTTGGAATTCCAAATAAACCTAATGTGTGCTTTTCATAGGTTCTATTTAACATTCAAATGTTGCAGTTTACAGAAAATGTTTTTAATTTTGGTTATCAGCTACTCTCTTTATGGTTTGTAATTCAGTACATCTCAGCTATTATGTAATTTGTAATTAAATGCGTTTAGAAATATGTTACCTCAATAAGGTAGATAACATAACTGCCCCTATTATCGTAGCTAATCACACCAGTGGCAGAAAAGTCACAGAAGTCAAGACCTGGCTTGGACTACTTCCGTCTCATGTCTACCTGCTGAAACTCTGACCTCTCAGATCTTTCTAACCTTCCTAGGCATCCCCAGTTGACTTGGAAGATAGAACACATGCACCCTTATGAGGCGTGGAAGGTGTGTGGCCATTCTATCACCAAGTAACCTCCTTTAGATCCAGAGCTTTCTGTTTACTGGCTTCCGTGTCAGGCAAAACTTTAAATACTCTGAAACCTGAGGGAGAGTCAAGTCACTGGCCAGATTTTCATTATTTTGGAAAACAGATCACTGAGCCTCATCTTAACTAAGGAATCACAGGCAAGTTAGTGTCTACTACTCTGGGAAAGGCGCATGGGAACTTCCAGGACCTAAGGAAAGATACTCCATGGGATAGCAAGTGGCCTTGGGGTACAGATCTGGTAACAGGAGAAAGGAAAGTCTGATCTTTTCCTGCAGCATTACTGGCACCTCTCTGACAGCTCAGAAAGTTCCAACTAACATGTGCCGGCAGAAGACACAACAAGACACTCAAAAGGGTAAGTCATCATGGTGTTTGGGCTAAGATGTGGGCCCCGCATAGTTTTTCAGTGTTGGGGAAGGCTGTGTGTGGCTAAAGCTAGAAGTCCAGCCTCCCGGGACAGGGAGCTGGTGCTCTGGAATAGGAGCTAAGGATGTAAGCGAGCATCTGCATGTCAAGTTAAAAATATCGCCACTTTGAAGTCCAAGTGTGGAAAACCATGGACACAGAGGACTCGGGATCAGCAAGGGAACCTTGGAGCATAGGGAGTCATGACGACAGGACCGTTTCTATAGCAACCGTGCAGCAACACAATCGATGGAAACCAATGAATGACCAGAATGACCTTCCTTCCCTCTCCATCTAACTTGTGAAAGAGGATGGTCCCCCTTGGACTTAGGGAACACTCTGGCTTCTTGAAAAATTCAAGAGGGGAGCATAGCCATTAGCCTCCAGAAAATAGAGAATTTCCTGCTAAACTGTACATTTTACACCCCCAAATAACTAGTTGGAAAAGTCAGAGAAGAGACATTATTGGTACCTGACACACAGGGGTTATGCTTGGAATGAAACGGAGAACGTGGGGATCCCTAAAGATAAAGGTCTTCAAAGTTCTGGGATAAGGAATCTGTCCCTTTGCTACGTGTCACACGTCTGACTGTTTGTTTGTTTTCTGGCTGAGGATGTCTACTAACTCACTGACATTCCCCCCCTGCCTGACCTCAGTTAGGACGTCTCACCTGTTCCCTAAGCTGTTCCCTAAGAAGTAACAGTGAAAGTGTCTGGAAGCCCAGTTTGTTGATAACTAGCATTTCAATGTACACACTTACTCCGTCAAACCCTTAGATAAAGCATATTCTTCAGCGGTCCATCCAATGTCATCTTGAGCAAAGACATCTGCACCTGCCTGAAGCAGAAGCCGGACTGTATTTGAGGACTTATTCTTTGCAGCAAGCATGAGGACTGTTCTGAAATAACGGAGAGACAACTTCACCCTTAGGAACTTAAATTACGTAAACAGCAACATTGAGAGACTTTACCAAGTTCAATATATTGCTTATCTGTAAAGAATTGACCATTTACATGCTTAAGTGTTCATCTTTGTAAATTATGTCCAAGGCTAAAATGAAGGGACATAAAAACAAAAAAAAAAGCCTCTTGCCCCACTGGGTATTACCTAGAAGGTGCTAATTTAAAGTTCTCTAATAGCCAAGTAACTCTGCTGAGGTCACTTATCTGAAGTAGGTGAAGATTTCAATGAAGAATTTCCCGTTTCTTCCTTAGTCTTATATATGGTGCATCCAAAGTCAGCTAGAAGTCAAGTAAGTTAAAGCTACTTGGCAGGCTCAAAACAATAATATTAGTACTAATTCTAGTAAACATTGTCATCGTTGAGTTAACGGTGCTCATAAGCATGTGCTGGGCACTGAATCACATGCCAGGTCATGACACACGACCATACTTGAAGGAGATATTATTTCCCTCGTTTCCACATCGGGAAACATGTTTGGTGATGACAGTAATGTTCCCATGGTCACACACGTGACACATAGGAAAGCTGAGCATTGAAGCCAGTCCTGACTGAACTGAAAGCCCATCTCTTTTTTAATCACCCATCCATGACTTGTTTCATTAAAGAAGTTTATTCAGTTAATGTTGTCTTTCTCCCTTCTACCCATACCAATTAAAAATGATTTAAAAAAACCATCAAAATAGACTAGAAACGAAAAAGGATAAAAACTGAGGAATATCTGGTAGTAGTAATTCACAGTCACTTAGGGCAAACCCTATAACATCAGTATTCCTTGAAGAAAACAAATTAAAGCAGAGTCATCCAAACACCAAAATCAACTCCTATTTACGTTTAACGTGCATCTTTTAAGGAAACCTGAATACACAGTAGAGGTTAAAAAAAACTGTCAGAGAGACTAAATCCAATATTGTATCATAAACTAAGTTAGAGTCCATACTATACAAAACTAGTAAAGTTACTGTGAAAACCCTTTAGCTAATATAATACCATGTGACCAAAAACTGCAATGACAAATGACATCAGTCGATATCATAAATGAATATGAATCCTGCAGGATACGGTTCTTCCTGTTCACCAGGCAGAATAATTGCTTTTCTACCTAACTGACGATGTGCCGATATTTTTCACTTTGTAATTATAGGTTAATCCTCTTCTTATTAATTTAATCTTTCTGACTTGAGTAACTGTTACCGCTCTAAAACAGTTCTAAGTTAAAAAAAAAAAAGAACAAACAAATGTACCTTTTCCACTTATCAACTGCATGTATGTTTGCATGTCTCTCGAGTAAAAATTCCACCATTTTCCAGCGGTCCTTATACGCAGCAAATAAAAGTGGTGTAAAATCAAACTGTAAAACAGAGAAAACAATTTATAGCTTAAAAAGCTAGATAGTTCTAAATTGAATTTGAAAACTCATAAAAGATCCTCTAAACTTGAACATACACTAGAGAAAGTAAATAAAAAGTAGCCCTCTGTGTTGTCGTCTGCTGCTCCTTCCCTTTAAAATATCCTCCTCCTTCCTCTCCAACCGATGGACTTCCACCTCATTCTCCAGAACTCCCTTCAAACACTGACGGTCCTGGTGCCAAGAACTTTGCTCCCATCACAATCTCTATCGCACTATACTGCAGTTATTTTATCGTTCCCCACCTGAACCCAGAGCTTTCTGAGGGCAGGGGCTATTCTTCATCCCTGTATCTCCAAGTTCGAAAACATAGATGTAAATGCTTTAAGTCGTTTTATTGAATTGATAACCTAAATAATTATTTCTGGGGTAGAGTTTGTTACATTATATTCCAAAGAATATGTACTTTAGCAGAAATTAATTACTGTGCCCCACTAGGAATATTCCAGAAAGATCACCGGTATTTGAGAAATATAAAACTGTGCTTTATATGGCTATTACTAAAGAAGTGTTTCAGGTCGCTTAATCCCGATTTGACAATACTTTTCTGTGGCAAACATGAACATTTGAAGTATCATAGAATTTCAGGGATACAGTTTGGAGAGCTTTCCAACAGAAGTGAAGGTTTTCTGCAGTTTATACAAACTTGCTTGCTTCTCTTCTATCCATGTTCTCAGGATCCCAGATGTCAACTTCAGGCTCTCCTGCTCCAAAAGGGTCACTAAGGAAATGGACTCTAAATTAAAAAGAGTTAGGCTTCAAATGACCTTTGATTGCTTGTCACTAAATGGTCCATGGGTTTTCTCCCATTATAAGACGATGGGATTTTATCTTGGCTGTTGGTAAGCTCAATGTGAAATTTTATTCTCAGTTACAAGGATAATCTTGGGACCCCAATGCCTATCTACTTTTTGAAAAAATCTGTTTTTTATTCTGTTTCTATTTTAATTGCTACTTAAAATTATTTTATAGCTCAGGCAAAATATAACTCCGAAATAAAACATCATGGCTTATCAGTTAACGTTTTAATACTGATCTACATGGATGATTTTTAGCATCATGAAAGTGACTAAATCACTTGCATTTTTAAGGAACCACGTTGAGGAGGATGATAGAATACTGCCTGGAATATGCATAACATCTACAACTATACCCATCATTGACCTCATAAGACTTAAAGACATTTCAATGGGTATGATTCTTTATAGGACGTATAATGATAAAGGAAGTGTTTTGTTTTTTGTTTTTTGTTTTTTTAAAAGAAAAACAACTTAGGAATTCTAGCTTGAAAAACTCACTCTCATTCTAAGGTGATTAATACAGAATACGTATAATAAATCAATATAGACTGTCTTGAAAATCTTGAAGTGTTTATCAAAATATTCTATAAAACAGGAATCGCACACTCCAGTGCTTACGGAGGCAAAGAAGGTGACCCAAGTAAGTGAAGAACCCAGGTGGGGACAGTAGCACACTAGGGAACACATGTCTCATATAAGAGGCGCAGCCTCGCCACAGGACACCCAACTGTAGTCAGGGCTCAAGGGGACCAGGCTTGATTCTTTAAGAGAAGCTTCACATCCTTATTTCTTCATGAGTCTCCAAAACTTTCGATGTTCACTCAACATATGGAGGTAAACTAAACATATCAAGGAGCCATAATTAGTCTATGGCCCACTTGGGATGTTTTATCTGCTGTTTCCAAACGTTTGTGTATAATGTGAATATTTGTATGTAAAATCTTTCTGTTTTTTAGTTATCATATGCTTCATTAAAAAACTGGGCCCCAACATGCAATAAAACTGTCATTTAGACTCATTACACCCACTTCAAGAATTTTTCCCATTCTTATTCAAACCATAATCTATTTGTATTCATTTTTCAGATTGTTAATCCAATGGACAATTACATTATAGGACTGCTGACACTAAATTATTGACACTTCCCATCTGTATTGCTACTAACTTCATGGGATTTCATGTTTAAACCTTCCATCGTGATTATGCCACGGCTCTATGAATTTCACAGACATACTGAGAGAGTTTATCACACACTTTCGATCATTGCAGCATCATTTACGGTGGCCAAGGAATGGAGACAACCAAACTGTCCTTCAACAGATGACTGGATAAAAAAGATGTGGTATGCATACACAATGGCATACTACTCTGCCATAGAAAAAACAAAATGCTGCCCTTTGGGACAACACGGATGGACCATGACATTATTATGCTATGCAACACAAATCGGACAGAAAAAGTCGAGGACCATCCGACTTCACTCATGCGAGGGATATTAAACTGAAAGCAACAGACGAACAAGACAAGGAAACAAAAACTGATAGACACAGACAACAGTTCAGTGGTGACCAGAACGTAAGGGGGGGACGTCCCGGTGGATAGTAGAGAAGGGTAAGGGGGGGTCAAACATACAGTGAAGGCAGGAGAACTGACTCTGGATGGTGAGCACATACTATGACATACAGATAACGCATTATAGAAATGTACACTTGAAACCCATTTAAATACAATAACCATTGTCATCCCAATAAATTTAATTAAAAACAAAGAAAAGAAAACTGGAGATTTACAGAACAACAGGCAAAAAAAGTAGGTTCACAATTTCCTATTACTGCAGGAAAACCCCACTTGCAGTAAGCATTTGTTGATCTAACAACCTGAGCACAAACAAACATGCAAAACTCTTAAAGGGCCCGATTCTATGCATTAGGAGACCACCCATCAGCAAATTTCTAAAGATTCTCTGAGCGCCAGTGAATGACTGATGGCTGAAAGGAAAAACGTGTTCTTCTTTAAGCCAGCAGGTACCGCCAATGATATTTCCTTCCACTTCTCGAGCCCAGAGGTACAGACAGTTCAAAAGTCAGGCGAAGAGCGTTGGGAAGGAGAGCTGAAGGAGAATCACCTCTCACACTCCACCTCTTCTAGAGATTTCTTAAGTATTTGAGATCTGCGAATTGATACATTGCACTAGTAGTTCTTAACCAAGAGTTGTATCAGAATCTCAGGGAGATATTTCTAAACAACACATGTCCAGGCCTTATTAGCTTTCCATAGTCAAAACCTTCAGGAAGAGCCTAGCTTGTAAATGGTTTCCAAGTTCCTAGGGTGACTGTGATTCGCCAGCAGAATTCTAGCCGAGAACTAGTCCGGGAGACGATCCCTTCGGTCTCTTCTCTAGCCTAAGTCACCAATTTCCTCTGACATTGACGATTAGGCCAAATAAAAGTGGAAGAGACATGTCACTTATGAAAACCACACTTAATTTCCTGGGTAGGAGTGGAAACGGGATTAACAATTAAAATGCAACTTGATTTCATTATTGCTAAACCCCTTACTTCTCATGGGACAGTCTACATTTCACAGCAGAGTTTAGACTCTTCCCTAGGTGGCTCTTTCTGCCAGAACAGATGACATGTCACTTAATTGTCTGTCCTTCCCTCCTTTCCCACTTAATTGCCACCTGTTCACTGCAATCTGGTGGATTCAGAGCCTTCCCAGATGTGGTCTCAGGGAAGTTTAAAACTCACTAACTCTCTCTCAAAACTAAGGATTATTATCCCCCAAAACTGAAGAGGCCCTTGACTAAGCACATAAACTGAAGAAAAACAAAAATAAAAAGCCTCTTTTTATTAATTAAACTTATTGGGGTGACACTGGTTAGTAAAATTACGTTGGTTACAAGTGTCATTTCTATGATACAGCATCTGTATGTCGCATTGTGTGCTCACCACCAGAGTCAGTTCTCCTTCCACCACCATATGTTTGACCCCTTTTTCCTCATCTATCTCCCCTCCCCCCTTTACCCTCTGGCAAATATTGAACTGCTGTCTGTGTCCATGAGGTTTTGAAAAACCTCTTCTTGTTATTTCCCTTCAATAGCCAAATTTCCAAATTGCCCTGCATATTTCTGATGGTTATTTCCTTTCCCTTTCCTTTTTCCCTCTTAGGCTTTAGCCAATGAGTACTAAATAGCTTTATATAAATCGTTTGTTTATAAAAAAAAAAATTGTCAACAGCGGGAAGATTTCTATGATATTGTAAAATGCTTTTTTGTTTGTTTGAGTTTTAAGGTAAAGCCGATTTCAAAGGCAAATTTTGCCTTCCTACATTGTTTTGCATTAATTGGAAAACAACTCGGACGTGAAAAAACACTTAAAAAAGGAAGTGTTGCCTGTAACAAGTTTTGTTTTCACACGTAATTTGTCGTAAGTGCATAAAAGAGAGCTGTGCCCTCTACTGCTACTTTAGAGGTATCATCACGTAAAGTAAAATTTTAGAAAATTAAGTTCCAACTGTTTGCATTCAGGGAACGCTTGAGCTTCCAAAAATGTAAAATTGACCCTTCCTCTGTCAACCAAGGGCATTCCTGCTGGGGTTGCAGTGGCGAGCAGTGATGTACGTCCAGGAACAAAAAGGGGTGAACGCGTCCCCATCACCTGCTCCCTCTGTACACCTAAAACCTGCCCAGCACCTCCACAAGGCTGAGCAGGAGCTCCACTCCGAGGTGGAGACCTCAAGGGGGGCCGTGGCTGGCAGAGTGGCTAGGAACGCAGGTGGATGCCCTTGCTGGATGTCCAAACGTGACTGGCCTTCCTGCCCTAATCTTCAGAATCCCCGAGGCCTGGGGTGCTCAGGGCCAGTGTCCTGCTGCTTCCCCTCCCTACCTGCACACCCCCAGCTCCCTGGCGGGACCCAGGCTCCACTCCTCCTCCCACCCACCCCCAGGAACACCCATCTCTTAGGCCCTGCCCTGCAGCATCCACCCCCACATACTTCCCTCCCCCGGGGTCTTCAGTCCTTGGTGTGAGTGAACCTGGCACCGACTCCTAAGCAGTAACAGGACTCTTACAGGACAGAGCTGGGCCCTTTCTGTGGCCACCCCATTTCCCCTTCCTGACTTGGCTTTGGACTTGTTTCTATGGCGACAGGGCCAGGTGTACAGCATGCTGTATATATCGACTAGAAATAAAATGCTTGTGGCTGAAACACATGTATTACAAATATTGTGTAAATACAGTCTGTGGATCTATACCTCATTGGTTGCTTCCATGTCTGCCTGGTGTTGCAGCAGCAGTTCAGCTATCGCGGTGTTGTGCCCCATGGCCGCGTAGTGGAGAGCCGTGTTGTCACGGAAGTCCTTCACATGTGGATCCGCTCCATGCTGTAGTAGGATTGTTGCACACTCCTCTTCCTGGCACTCCACGGCCTGTCAGGATACGTCATTAAATAAACGGTAAATTATGGGAATTCAAAGTAAGCATTCCACAAGTTTCCACAATTAGTTATAGTTGATTGAAACTATTTCATTTTTATTCTAAATAGTTAAATAAAATCCATCTCCTGTTGACAGAGCTGGCTACCACATACCTTTATTAGAGCTGTCTTGTTTCTGTTGTCACCGAAATTCATCTGGCATTTTTTCTCTGCTAGAAGAGTCACCACTTCCTCATGGCCAAAGGCGCAGGCCAAATGGAGAGCAGTCCTATGAGGGTGAGAGGACATTTAGGACATTACAGGGCACTGTCTCAAACATGCAGCTCTGCACGCAATTGTAAACATGACGCGCCACTCCAATGCCTTCAGAACCAACATGGAGTTTTCTTCTGCACAAAGTACAATCAATATTCACGAGCTCTTGTTACTCGCCACACTAAGGACAGAGCAGCCTATGTGACTACAGAGAGCATGCCCTGGGGAATCAGCTCAACTCGGGTCTGATCCTAATTTAACTCGACCACTTATTAGCTGTCCCTTAGCCTTTGTGTGCCTCCATTTCCTCATCAACAAAATGGGGATAAAAACTGTAGTTAACATCACAGGACACTGTTGTGGGCTTACATGGGAATCTATGCAAAGTGTTTACTTAGGTTCCTAGCACAAAACACACAGCTCAATAACTGTTTGGTAATATTATCAGAATCATTACCATCACTACTACTTTAAAAGACAACATTTCAATTAAGTAAAATGATATCATTCCACCTACTTTGCAGCTGTGTTTTAAGGATTAAGAAAGCACACTGTATTTCAGTGATTCTAAGATGCTTCTTTTCTCATATTTTAACACCTCTGACTCTGGAAGGCAATGTATAATTCAGAATGCCTTGAAAGTATAGTTGGAGCATTTAAATAATTTCTTACTGGTATTTACAAGAACGGGCATCCTACCACCCTAACGTGAAGTGAAATAATGGAAACACACCAGACCTTCCGCAGTTCTCATCATAAGTTGGCATCTAAATAAATGTTCATTCTTAAGAGCATCATGGGGAAAGAGGACTAACATCACCAAGAAATTCTTGTTTTGATTTTCAAGAAACCTGAAGCCAAAAGAGACTCAGCATTCAAGTGACTAGGGATGGCTCCTTTCATTGACTGTTTTGATTCATAGATTACATGAAAATCGGATGATTTCCAGTGATCGATACTCGTATTTAATACTATTGTACACTAGCTAAACAGCAAGTTTGGTCACTGTTCACAATGTCCTAACTGGAGAAATCCTTTTGTTTGAAACGAGGGAGGAAAAGCTTCAATGGATATTAGGTACTAATACTTCCATTTACAATTTTTCATTTCGCTCCTACTGGGCAACATAAAGTTTTTAAGGATGAAGAGGGCCTGAGAGATACATTCTGAGAGTCCCGAGTAGACTGTGTCTGCTCCATAACAGGTATTCAGTGTATATCTGATGAATAAATGCATTGAAAGAAGGGATAACTACAGCTGGAGAGTTCAATGTTTTTAAACAAAATGTTTATAGTAATGCAGTACTTCTGCAATAGTAATAATCACTTATATGTGCTATTTTTGATTTCCATAAAGACAGAACCAAAATGATGAATCAAAAATCATTTAATATTATAGGTAGTGAAGCTCTATATAATAAAAAAATAAGTGTGTACAGAAATATAGATACGTGAACTTCTACCAGCACAGATAAAAAGACTGCCTTTACTTTTGAAGAGGCTAAAAGTTGCCAGAAAATACCAATCTTTAAAAAAAAAATTTGGACATAGAAGTGAGAAATTGTTTTAATCTGTACAAGATGCATATTCCTGGGAATAATGAAATATTACCTGGGATTACTTTATTAATAACAAGCTGTTACTAGAATTCCTGTATATGTTCAGTGTAGAGATCAGATTTTTTAAAAAAGAAAATGTCACAGTACAAACACTCAGATATCATGTTTGCACATATTTTTGGCTAAAATAACATCATAGTCTGTGTGTGTCTATATAATCAAAGGAATGCTTTCTCCTTTTCCAATCTACCAAAGTACATCTTTGCATGTAAACATGTATGTATTATCCATACCACCTTCAATGGTCTCAGGTAATTCCACCCTACAGACGCACTGCAATTTATTTACGAAATCCGTTGATGTGAATTTTTCACAAGACATTGATATTGTAAGCAGTGCTGAGAAAAGCAAATTGTATGTGATTTATCTAATTATTTCATAAAGATATTTTAGTGCTTGAAATTGATGGGTAAAGGGAATATACATTTTTAAATGTGGTACTTATCACCAAACTGCCTCTTTGAAAAGTCAGAAGCAACTTAAATTTGAAGCAGCTGTACAAGTACCATGGTTCCTCATCTTCTCAACCTTTGAGGATGGAAAAGAAGTTTTCATTTCTTTTGCAACTTTAATTCCTTTTTTTTTTTTTTACCTAGGACACTAAGTATTGGTCACTTATAGATACACAGAAAGAACTTGGTCAAATTCAAAATTCGACTGCTTTTTTTCTGTTGATTTCAGACACTTCTCTATAAAACAAAGATACACTTTTCCCTGATATGTGTATGCTGTACATAATTTACAAGTACCTTTTCTTTTGCTTTGTTAGTATTATTATCTGATATACAGAGACTATTGATTTCTTATATTGCTCAACCAACCTTCTGAACTCTTGGTTTTTTTGAAGTCTTCGCCAACATAAAAAAATGTATAAATAGGAATTTCTGTTTTCTTCTGGTACTTTCCTCATTTCGTATATTTATAGTTTTTAATCTACAGTACATCTGGATCTTATTTTTGTGATATGAAAATCTAACGAATTTTCTCCAAATACTTAACAGGTATTTTTCCATCATTCATGAGTAATTCATATTTTCTACTAACCCTAAATGTCATCACTATGAAGCTCTAACATCCTGCATATATTAGGCTGTTTGGGCATTTTCTGCTATATTCCAATCATTTATCTCTCTTTTCAGCTCTTAGTAAAGAAATTGTGGCAATACAGCACCCGTTGACACCTAGAAGGGCAAATCTTCGTCTACTATACAGAATGATTCTTAATTTTATCACTACAATCAAAGAGCATGTGCAACCCAAAACTTTTAAAACCCTGAGAGTTTAGTTGGCTTATGGAAAACTGATAACTAGAGGAAGAGCACACACGGTGAGAAAACGAGTCTTCCTAGCCAAGGCCACAGCCATCTTCCACTGGAAGCTTCCCTTCTAAGGCCCCTCAATAAACACCATACATACATGGGTGGACACTGATGTAAAACGGATACTGGGTTTTAGCTGAAGAACTTTTAGCCCACAAGTCGCTCTATTATGGGAATTAGTTTTCTCATTACGGACTTTTCTATAGTGTTTAACAATGTGGTCTAAAACTGTGCACATCAAAAGTAAAATGCTGCATATACTTCTTTTCATTTCTATTACTGATATTTAGTTAAATTGGTTTAACATTGTCAGTAAAGTGCTTTATAAGGGGAATTATGAGTGACGGGACCTTGAGAGTTTGTCCTGGTGCTCACCACGTGGGCCTGGGCCCTGGCCCCCAGGTAAGGGCCCCGCCCAGGCTGCGCTCCTCCCGGGGAGCCCGGCAGGTGGGCCCCTCTCCCAGGCCCCCGCCGCCTCCGGCCCGTGCCCAGCGGCCCCCCAGGCCCGCTCACCTCTTCTGCCGGTCTCTGTCGTTCAGTCTCTCTGGATGGAGCGAGAGCAGCCTCTGCACTCCGGCCACGTCGCCCCTGGAGGCAGCTCTGTGGATTTTTTGGAGATCTTTGTCTCGGATGCAGTACCCGGACTCCGAGGTGACCCCACCTCCGGTCTCAGGCTGCCAGCCACCACCATCGCTCTGGGGTCTCCTTCGGAAACCCAAGCCGGACCTGACCTTCAGAATCCCTAAGCCAATGAACCTCCTCATGGCCAAGCCACGGGCTTCAGAACCTCCTCCGCACTTCTCACGCCTGTTTTCTCCGTGCCCAGCCAACAGTAGCCTCTAGAGCAGCCAACTCCAGTCGCCACAGTATCCCCGCAGGACAGCAAGGCGGTTTGGAATCTCTCCGCCCAGAACGGCCGTCACCAACCAACGGTGCACGGGGCAGAGGCCGAGGGCTGCGCGTGCGCACAGAGCCCCGTGGCCAAGGTCAAGGGCACCCGGAGCCCACGTGCAAGGCCCAGGCGCCTCAAGCTTCAGAGGTGGCCTGTGGGCAGCGCTGAGTTCCATTCGGACCTCGGTGGGCGCTGGCCCAGGCTTCTGCTGGGTCGTCTGAGCAAAATGAAATAGGAAATTTCATTTCCTGAATTAAGAAAACAGGTATGTAACAGGCAGAGAACTTGGGGGAAGCAAAAACCATAAATGAGAGAAGAAAAAGTACCTTTATGTACCCTAAAACTGAAATGTATTAATTTCGATTTATAAAACACAAAAGCATTTAAAAGCTTGATTTCCCAGAGAAAACTCTTGTATTTTTTTTTTGGGTGAAAATTGCTTTAATCAAGATATTTCACTGAATTATAAAAATATGATACTTTGTGTTTTTGATTTTTGGAGCCTAACCCCTTTTGTAGGAGCTCTTGTTTCGCATAACACGGCAGTTTTAGGGCCCTGGCAGCCGTGCCGCACGGGGGCCACCTGTGCACCACACGTCACAGGGGTGTGGCCTGCCTCTGAGGCCTCCGTGGCGCGGTTCTCCCGTGGGGATCCCGCTGACAGCGACAGCACCTCCGAGGGTGCCCTTCGCGGGCCTGTTACCTCCAATGACCGCGGAGCCATGTCCGTCCGCTCTGACCCAGGGCTCGCCCCCATCTGTGGGTCCAGAACGACCTACAGTAGAAAAAGGCAGAACGACAGGGGGGTGGAAAGGCGGACTTTTGAAAATCCACAAACAGTTGAAAGCAGACAATCGCAGCCATAGAAAGGAACGAGAGCCGAGGCACTGAGACTGGAAAGGGCAGAGAAGGGGAAGGCGGACCCACAGAGGACTTCGGGGAGCCTCGGGACGCAGAGCGGCTGGCAGGCCGCGGGCGGAGGGCCACGCACCTGCGCCACCTGCGGGCGGCCGGGTCGCCGCGCGCGCCGGGGCTCCGGGCCCCGCCCCCGGGCACAGCGGGACGCGGCCACCTGTCCGCGGACGGCGACTGGGCCCGGGCGGCCGGGGAGCAGCGCCGCCTGCAGCGGGGTGGCGGGGCCGAAGCGCACGGCGGAGAGGCAGCCGGTGAAGCCCCCGCGCCGGCTCGCAGCGTGTCCGGGTCCGCGCCGGGGGCTCTGCGGGCCAAGAAGAGGGCACACACGTGAGGCGGGGCCGCGGGGGGGCCGCGGGCAGGGACCTCTCTGCGAAGCCTGGGCGCGGCCTTCCTCGGGAGACGCGACAGGGCCCCCTGTGCCTCGGCCGAGGACCCGCGGGACGGCCTGCCCGCCGCCAACTGCACTTTCCCCAGCGGCGTTCACCGTGACAAACCAATGAAATCCCCCGCCACTTCCGTTTTCAAATGATCATTAGAGTGGGCAACCTAAATGAGCACACTAAACAGAAACAGTCTCAGAGATATAGAGGAAAAACCGAGGGTTGCCAGATGCTAGGGGTGGGGGTGGGGGAGAAGCCGAGGGGACCAGAAAGTGCAAATCAGTAGCCACAACACTGCCACGGGGATACATACGAAAGACACTTTGGGGAATGTAATCAACAATGCCGTGAAAACCCTGCAAGCGTCAGACGGGCACCCGTCCCATCAGACAGACCGCCCCACGGACGGTGTAGACGCCCGACCCCTGCAGTGTACACCCGAGGCTGAACAATACTGAATGTCAACCACAATTTAACACATATATAGCCACAGGATGTGGAGTACAGCATAGGGAATAGTCAGTGGTACTGTAACAGCTATGAACACTGCCACAGGGGTAGTACATGGGGGGCTTATCACTTTGTGAGGGAAACTCTTGTATTTTGAAACGTTTTATTTTCAACCTCAATATCTATCACCTTAGACCCAAAAATCTTCTTTAAAAATTGGAGTATACTTTGTACTTATCTGCTTTTTGAATAAGGCCTGTGAAACTAGAAATCTCTTTCTCTTTTCAGTATATATGTTAAGAAAGAAAGGAAATTTGCTGTTTTGCCTCAGGATTTCACCAATTTATTCAGTCTAGAATGGCTAGAAAAGATCCACATTTCCAATCCTTTCTTTAGTTGGTATTATATTCACTTGTCAATTTGTGACAACTGGACCAGTATTATTATAGCCGGTTTGATTTTCAAACACCTTTTTAAAAACCCACCTTAAATTTGTCACTTAAATCCTTCAGTTGTCTTTCCAAAGGTGAGTTTGCATTAAGTTAATCGATTCATAACTAACCACACTACTGACTGTTCATTTTTGGCAGTGTCAACACACTTGTCTGTACAATTATTTTGCCAATATTTGAGTATTTAATCATTTTTTGTCATTATAAAACTGAGTGGGAAATATAAAAATGAATTTACCAACACCCAGAAGCACAGATCATACAGACATAATACAATTATTAAACTTAGACATGATTAGGCATTCTGAGAAACATCCTTACGTTAAGTGAAACAAATTAAATATGTAAATCATTAGAAATAAATCATGGAAGATTATAGCTAAAAATCGAGGTAAAAATCGAAGTAATCGAGGTAAAACCAGTAATAGCTCTGACAACTTTCTTGGGATGAAACCCTTACATTATAACACGTTAAGGCTACTATTAGGTTTTTGTGCTTTTAAGTTGCATATACATTTGAACCTAAAATGCTATGAACTAATAATCACTTCTCCGTAATCACTACGTAAGTTTGGCAGCTAGTGGAAAAAGTATCTACTATTATTCTAATCTACCATTTCAGAGGAAAGAGTCCAATTTTAGCTGTTGCGTTTTTCTGAGTTTTCAGAAATGGATTCCAGCAGAGAAAGACTATTTCTGATGCTCTGGAGAGTATTTTGGCCTTTTTGTCACAAGCACTGAGTGCAAGTTTTTGGCAGTGCTTCTATATATTATGCACCTCCTAAGTAGTGGACGTAGCTGTTTTCGATCTTTGAAAGTGCAGAAATTTTCGATCTTTGAAATTTAGCAAGTTACGATTCTACATGACACAATATTTTACTCTAGATTAAGAGTATTTTTCAGATTTTTATCTTATGCTTGCATAGAGTATTATTTTCATTATATTTCCAATATGCATTATTACGTAAAAGTTCAACTTACATTTTCTTTCAATCTGGGGCTTTGCTATGCATTCTTTTAGAGGTGTATTTTGATGAACTAAAGTTTTTAAAGTTTTGAAATCCCATTTTTCTTCTCTTTCTCCTCCTTCTCCATCTTCTCCTCCTCTTCCCCTTCGTTCTCCATTTTTGGTTAGAGCTCTCTGTGTCTTCTCTAAGAAAATGTTGCCTATTCCAAGATTACAAAAAAATTCATCCCTGTGTTGTTCTCAAAACAGACACCATCTTTCCCTGAAAATAAGACCTAGCTGGACAATCATTTGCAATGCATCTCTTGGACAAAAATTAATATAAGACCCGGTCTTATTTTACTGTAATACAAGACAGCACCGCGACCCCTCCCCTCCCCCCTTTCATCTCCCAGGAGCGCCAGGCGCCCTCCCTTCCCGCCTGCCTCGGTGGCCCCGCCCCCAGCACCAAAAGAGCTGGACAAAACCGCGAAAATAGGGAGCGCACGTGCCCTCGGGTTCCAGGAGAGACCACCACAGGGAAAAGCAGGCAGGCGGGCATGCACACAACCCACACAAGGAGGGTGTCTGGGGCTGCTCCTCTCCTCCCGCATTCGGGACCCCGGGGCTCGGAGCCCGGCGGCAATCCGCGGACCCTGGAGGCCTGCCCCGGGATCCCACGGTGACTGACAGCGCCCGGGCACTGCATCCGCAACGGAGCCCAGCCCCGGGCACTACGGCACTCCTGTGGGGAAGCTGCCACTTCAACTCAGCCTCAGAGCGTCTGTCCCAGTCGGTGTCCCATCCAGTGCGTCCGTCCCCCCTCCTCCCCAACTCCCAACCCCTGTCTGTCTGTCTTCTGCCACCTCCAGGGTAGTGGTAGAGGCCCCGTGGAGCCACAGATGGCGCTAAGGGGCCTCGCTGCGGGCAAGGAGTAAAAGGAAGTCCACCCAGGCGAAATTTGGAGGAGGCGGGGAGCAGTCGGGAGGCGGGGCCCTGGCGGATCCGGCCAGCGGGAGATGCTCCGGATGGGAGCAGCCCGGCAGCCTGGTTCGCGCTCACCATACAGGGCGGTCCGCTGATCTTGTGGCTCCAGGAGCCTGCTCCCAGCGTCTATGGCCACAGCGGCTTGAACGCGCCCGATCTCCTCTGATCTGCGAAGCGAAGCAGGGTCGGGCCTGGTTAGTACTTGGATGGGGTCCGCCCCGGAATACCGGGTGCCCTAGGCTTTGGCCCGCCACTCCTTTGGCGGCCGCCCTGTCCCTAGTCCTTAGGGAGTGGCCCAGCGCGCCTAATAAACCCACGCCAGGGGTGGTGCTTGGGAGGCTGGAGGGTTAGGGGGAGAGGAATGGGTGGCGCCACACAGCACTACAATCTCGCTGCATCGGCCCCACGCCAGGCCCTTCGGCCCGGGCTCCCCCGCCCTCCGGCACCCCCTTCTTAGTCCCCTTCCCTCCCGCAAGCCCTCTGCCAGCAGCCTTTCGTCCCGCCCCCAACGCCCAAGCCCCGGTCTGTCTGCAGGCGCAGGCCTGCCTAGGCCTTGGGCGGCTTTCTCCAGCCAAGGACGTGCTTGGCACCTCGGGACCCAGCCCAGGGGACGACTATCGCTCTGCCTGCACCTGGGCCCCGAGACAGAGACACAGGGTGTCGCCCGGACCAAGGGGAAGGCCACCCGCCCCACCCCACCGGAAAGATCTGTCTCCGCTGGACAGCACCGCGACCCCTCCCCGCCCCCCTTTCATCTCCCAGGAGCGCCAGGCGCCCTCCCTTCCCGCCTGCCTCGGTGGCCCCGCCCCCAGCACCAAAAGAGCTGGACGAAACGGCGAAAATAGGGAGCGCACGTGCCCTCGGGTTCCAGGAGAGACCACCACAGGGAAAAGCAGGCAGGCGGGCATGCACACAACCCACACAAGGAGGGTGTCTGGGGCTGCCCTTCTCCTCCCGCATGCGGGACCCCGGGGCTCGGAGCCCGGCTGCAATCCGAGGACCCTGGAGGCCTGCCCCGGGGTCCCACGGTGACTGACAGCGCCCGGGCACTGCATCCGCCACGGAGCCCAGCCCCGGGCACCACGGCACTCCTGTGGGGAAGCTGCCACTTCAACTCAGCCTCAGAGCGTCTGTCCCAGTCGGTGTCCCATGCTGTGTGTCTGTCCCCCCTGCTCCCCAACTCCCAACCCTTGTTTGTCTGTCTTCTTCCACCTCCAGGGAAGTGGCTAGAGTCACTAAGTTAAAAAGACAGAAGACACTAATTAACAAAATCAGAAATGAAAAAGGGGAAGTTATCACGGACACCACAGAAAAACAAAGGATCATCTAAGAATACTGTGAAAAACTATATGCCACCAAATTTAATAACTTAGAAGAAATGGACAAGTTCTTAGAAACATATAGCCTTCAAAGGCTGAACCATGAAGAACTGGAAAATCTAAACAGACCAGTCACCAGTAATGAAATTGAATCAGTCATCCAAAACCTTCCCAAACGCAAAAGTTCGGGACCAGATGGCTTCACTAGTGAATTCTACCAAACCTTCAAACAGGATTTAATACCAATCCTGCTCAAACTCTTCCAAATAATTGAAGAAGAGACAGTACTCCCTAACTCATTTTATGAGGCCAACATTACCTTGATACCAAAACCTGGTAAGGACAACACAAAAAAGAAAACTACAGACCAATATCTCTGATGAATACAGATGCAAAAATTTTAAACAAAATTCTAGCAAATCGAATACAACAATGCATCAGAAAGATGATGCATCACGACCAAGTGGGGTTCATCCCCGGGGCACAAGGATGGTTCAATATCCACAAACCCATCAATATGACACATAACATAAACAAAATAAAGCACAAAAATCATACGATTATATCAATTGATGCAGAAAAAGCATTTGATAAGATACAACATTCATTAATGATTAAAACACTTAATAAGTATAGAAGGAAAATACCTTAACATAATAAAGGCCATATATGACAAGCCCTCAGCTAATCTCATAATTAATGCTATTAAAACTGAAGCCCTTTGCTCTACATTCAGGAACATGACAGGGCTGTCCCCTATCACCTCGGCTTTTCAACATAGTGTTGGAAGTCCTTGCCAGAGCCATCAGGCAAGAGAAAGAAATAAAAGGCATCCAAATTGGGAATGAAGAAGTTAAATTGTTATCTTTTTCGAGGACATGATGCTATATATAGAAAACCCTAAGTCTCCACCAAAAAGATAATAGAAACAAGCAATGAATACAGTAAAGTTGCTGGCTACAAAATCAATGTAAAAAGTCCATTGCATTCCTATATACTAACAACAAAATCTCAGAAAAATAAAAAAAAAAACAATTCCGTTTCCAATTGCAGCAAAAAGTATAAAATACCTAGAAATAAACTTAACCAAGGATGTGAAGGACCTATATGCTGAAAACTATAAGACATTTTTGAAAGAAATTGAAGAAGAGACAAAGACAAAGACAATAGACATAATGTTAGGATATGTGCTTATATAAATATATGTGTGCATACCATATAAAATACCTAGTAAATATGAACATGCGTACACATTGTAATATACTATGTGTAGTCTAGAAAATATAAAAATTTATCTTATTTATGCATAATAATGTATAGTCTATAACGTACGATACTCCAATAGATGCAGTACATAAAAATACATGTTTTATATATTCAACAAGCAAAAGTGAATATACCGTGGCCAGAAACAAATAACAAGCCCTTAATATAGTTAATACTTAAATAAACATAAAAGTAAACCATAATTTTACATTATCGTATGTACCAAAAGGACATGTATTGAGAGTCTGGAAAAACCAAGTTCTGTTGAGGATGTGGAGCCATTATAACACCAAGTCAGTTCTGGTGGCATGTGGATTGTTACAACCACATTGGAAAACAATCTGCAGTATTTAACAGTCTTTACATTTATAAATAAGAACACAGAGGATCCACTGATCAATGTACATATGCTGGGGTAACTCGGTCATAGGTTTGCCTAAGGACACTTACAAAAATAGGTCACTGCCGTATTGTTCTTTAAAATAAACGAAATGTCTGAAATGCACATCAGTAGGATAATGGATTTTCAAAGTCGCAGTCAGAGTGAAATCCAATATGGTAATTAAAAATAATGCCATTTTATAAAAGCTGGTAATATAAAAACGTCATTCATCATGTCACCTTATTGATAATGCCCCCCTAATATATATATACATATATATATATATATATATATATATATATATATATATATATATATATATGTAATATATGTAATAACTATTAGTTACAAAATGAAGAAAGAACTGATATGCCTAAACAACTTCAGGCAGAATTTAACTTTTATTGAAGGAAAACAGAGGATTAAAAATGAAGAATAAAACAGAGAAAATATTCTATATGATATTTTTTTTTTATTTTATACTTAATTAATAAATGATCTCAGATATTCCTATACTGAATAGTTGGATCGGGATTCTTGTTTTATTATACTGCTTGCTTATTTTCTATTTCTAATTTACATGTGTCTATTTTTTAAAATGATACATGTGACATAAAATAATATATGTGACATGTCATATAATGTATAACATATATGTGTACACGTGCGTACACATACATACGCGTGTGTAAAATTGCACTTATATGTATATGTGTGCATATACATACACACATACATGTACATGTATGTTTATATCCATGTACATATACATTTGTATATATGTCTACAAATAAATATACGTATATAATTTTAATAGACATAATATGTTTAAATACATCCTTATATAATTATATGTATATATGCCACATGAAATATATAGAAAATATGAACATGCATATGCATTGTAATATACTATGTGCGGTATAGAAAAGATAAAAATATATGTTATTTATGCATAATAATGTATAATATTAATCTGCAATACTCAAATAGATGCATCATATAAAAATACATGTTTTGTATATTCATAAAGTAAAAGTGAATATGATTTGGCCAGAAACATACAAGAAACCCTTAAGATTGTTAATAATTAAATAAACATGAAACTAAACCATAATTTTAAATTTTTGTGTGTTCCAGAATGGCAGATATTGAGAATCTGAAATAACCAAGTTCTGTTGAAAGGGTGGAGTCTTTATAACTCCTAGTCAGTGCTGGTGGAAATGTGGATTGGTACAATCCTTAGGAAAACAATTTGCATTATTTTCAGTCTTTACATTTATAAATGAGAACACAGAGGATCCACTCATCACAGTACATATCATGCAGAAATTCGATCATAGGTTTCCTTGGGGATGTTTACAAAAGAAGGTGCCTGACATACTGTTCTTTAAAATAAACACGATACAACTCAAATGATCATCAATAGGATAACGGATTATAAAAGTCGCAGTCAGAGTGAAATAAAATATGGTAATTAAAATAATAGCATGATATCAAAAAGCTAATAATATAAAAACGGCTTGAGTATGTCACCATATTGATAATGTCCCCGTACTATATATATGATATATGTAATAACTATTGGCTATACTATGAAGAAAGAAATGATGTGCTTAAACAAATTCAGGTAGTTTTGAACTTGTAATGAAAAGAAACAAGAGGAAAAAAAAGTGAGGAATTAGACACAGAAAATACCCTGTATCACATTATGTTTTTCATTTTACATTCAATTAATACATAATCTCAGATATTCCTATACCGAATAGTTCGATCTGGATCCTTGTCTTATTATATTGCTTACTTATTTACTTAATTCTAATGTATGTGTTGCTATTTTTAAAATATATTATATGTGGCATACAATAATGTGACATCATATATATTTTATGTGACATATATTAATATAAGAGACATATGCAATAGAATGTATGTGACAATGTCAATATGTCAATATATGTGACACATGACATATAACATGACATATATATGTATATGTGTAAATATGTACATATACATATATGTACACATATACAGATACATATACATGTATATTGATATACATATACATATGTATGTATACATATACCTATACATATATCATAGTAATAGACATAATGTTAGGATATGTGCTTATATAAATATATGTGTGCATACCATATAAAATACCTAGTAAATATGAACATGCGTATACATTGTAATATACTATGTGTAGTCTAGAAAATATAAAAATTTATCTTATTTATGCATAATAATGTATAGTCCATAACGTACGATACTTTAATAGATGTAGTACATAAAAATACATGTTTTATATATTCAACAAGCAAAAGTGAATATACCGTGGCCAGAAACAAATAACAAGCCCTTAATATAGTTAATACTTAAATAAACATAAAACTAAACCATAATTTTACATTATCGTATGTAACAAAAGGACATGTATTGAGAGTCTGGAAAAACCAAGTTCTGTTGAGGATGTGGAGCCATTATAACACCAAGTCAGTTCTGGTGGCATGTGGATTGTTACAACCACATTGGAAAACAATCTGCAGTATTTTAACAGTCTTCACATTTATAAATAAGAACACAGAGCATCCACTGATCAATGTACATTTGCTGGGGTAACTCGGTCATAGGTTTGCCTAAGGACACTTACAAAAATAGGTCACTGCCGTATTGTTCTTTAAAATAAACGAAATGTCTGAAATGCACATCAGTAGGATAATGGATTTTCAAAGTCGCAGTCAGAGTCAAATCCAATATGGTAATTAAAAATAATGCCATTTTATAAAACCTGGTAATATAAAAACGTCATTCATCATGTCACCTTGTTGATAATGCCCCCCTAATATATACATATATATATATATATATATATGTAATATATGTAATAACTATTAGTTACAAAATGAAGAAAGAACTGATATGCCTAAACAACTTCAGGCAGAATTTAACTTTTATTGAAGGAAAACAGAGGATTAAAAATGAAGAATAAAACAGAGAAAATATTCTATATGATATTTTTTTTTATTTTATACTTAATTAATAAATGATCTCAGATATTCCTATACTGAATAGTTGGATCGGGATTCTTGTTTTATTATACTGCTTGCTTATTTTCTATTTCTAATTTACATGTGTCTATTTTTTAAAATGATACATGTGACATAAAATAATATATGTGACATGTCATATAATGTATAACATATATGTGTACACGTGCGTACACATACATACACGTGTGTAAAATTGCACTTATATGTATATGTGTGCATATACATACACACATACATGTACATGTATGTTTATATCCATGTACATATACATTTGTATATATGTCTACAAATAAATATACGTATATAATTTTAATAGACATAATATGTTTAAATACATCCTTATATAATTATATGTATATATGCCACATGAAATATATAGAAAATATGAACATGCATATGCATTGTAATATACTATGTGCGGTATAGAAAAGATAAAAATATATGTTATTTATGCATAATAATGTATAATATTAATCTGCAATACTCAAATAGATGCATCATATAAAAATACATGTTTTGTATATTCATAAAGTAAAAGTGAATATGATTTGGCCAGAAACATACAAGAAACTCTTAAGATTGTTAATAATTAAATAAACATGAAACTAAACCATAATTTTAAATTTTTGTGTGTTCCAGAATGGCAGATATTGAGAATCTGAAATAACCAAGTTCTGTTGAAAGGGTGGAGACTTTATAACTCCTAGTCAGTGCTGGTGGAAATGTGGATTGGTACAATCCTTAGGAAAACAATTTGCATTATTTTCAGTCTTTATATTTATAAATGAGAACACAGAGGATCCACTCATCACAGTACATATCATGGAGAAATTCGATCATAGGTTTACTTGGGGATGTTTACAAAAGAAGGTGCCTGACATACTGTTCTTTAAAATAAACACGATACAACTCAAATGACCATCAATAGGATAACGGATTATAAAAGTCGCAGTCAGAGTGAAATAAAATATGGTAATTAAAATAATAGCATGATATCAAAAAGCTAGTAATATAAAAACGGCTTGAGTATGTCACCATATTGATAATGTCCCCGTACTATATATATGATATATGTAATAACTATTGGCTATACTATGAAGAAAGAAATGATGTGCTTAAACAAATTCAGGTAGTTTTGAACTTGTAATGAAAAGAAACAAGAGGAAAAAAAAGTGAGGAATTAGACACAGAAAATACCCTGTATCACATTATGTTTTTCATTTTACATTCAATTAATACATAATCTCAGATATTCCTATACCGAATAGTTCGATCTGGATCCTTGTCTTATTATATTGCTTACTTATTTACTTAATTCTAATGTATGTGTTGCTATTTTTAAAAAATATTACATGTGGCATACAATAATGTGACATCATATATATTTTATGTGACATATATTAATATATGAGACATATGCAATAGAATATATGTGACAATGTCAATATGTCAATAGTATATGTGACATATGACATATAATATGACATATATATGTATATGTGTAAATATGTACATATACATATATGTACACGTATACAGACACATATACATGTATATTGATATACATATACATATGTATGTATACATATACCTATACATATATCATAGTAATAGACATAATGTTAGGATATGTGCTTATATAAATATATGTGTGCATACCATATAAAATACCCAGTAAATATGAACATGCGTATACATTGTAATATACTATGTGTAGTCTAGAAAATATAAAAATTTATCTTATTTATGCATAATAATGTATAGTCTATAACGTACGATACTCCAATAGATGCAGTACATAAAAATACATGTTTTATATATTCAACAAGCAAAAGTGAATATACCGTGGCCAGAAACAAATAACAAGCCCTTAATATAGTTAATACTTAAATAAACATAAAACTAAACCATAATTTTACATTATCGTATGTAACAAAAGGACATGTATTGAGAGTCTGGAAAAACCAAGTTCTGTTGAGGATGTGGAGCCATTATAACACCAAGTCAGTTCTGGTGGCATGTGGATTGTTACAACCACATTGGAAAACAATCTGCAGTATTTTAACAGTCTTCACATTTATAAATAAGAACACAGAGCATCCACTGATCAATGTACATTTGCTGGGGTAACTCGGTCATAGGTTTGCCTAAAAACACTTACAAAAATAGGTCACTGCCGTATTGTTCTTTAAAATAAACGAAATGTCTGAAATGCACATCAGTAGGATAATGGATTTTCAAAGTCGCAGTCAGAGTCAAATCCAATATGGTAATTAAAAATAATGCCATTTTATAAAAGCTGGTAATATAAAAACGTCATTCATCATGTCACCTTGTTGATAATGCCCCCCTAATATATATATATATATATATATATATATATATATATATATATATATATATATATATATATATATATATGTAATATATGTAATAACTATTAGTTACAAAATGAAGAAAGAACTGATATGCCTAAACAACTTCAGGCAGAATTTAACTTTTATTGAAGGAAAACAGAGGATTAAAAATGAAGAATAAAACAGAGAAAATATTCTATATGATATTTTTTTTTATTTTATACTTAATTAATAAATGATCTCAGATATTCCTATACTGAATAGTTGGATCGGGATTCTTGTTTTATTATACTGCTTCCTTATTTTCTATTTCTAATTTACATGTGTCTATTTTTTAAAATGATACATGTGACATAAAATAATATATGTGACATGTCATATAATGTATAACATATATGTGTACACGTGCGTACACATACATACACGTGTGTAAAATTGCACTTATATGTATATGTGTGCATATACATACACACATACATGTACATGTATGTTTATATCCATGTACATATACATTTGTATATATGTCTACAAATAAATATACGTATATAATTTTAATAGACATAATATGTTTAAATACATCCTTATATAATTATATGTATATATGCCACATGAAATATATAGAAAATATGAACATGCATATGCATTGTAATATACTATGTGCGGTATAGAAAAGATAAAAATATATGTTATTTATGCATAATAATGTATAATATTAATCTTCAATACTCAAATAGATGCATCATATAAAAATACATGTTTTGTATATTCATAAAGTAAAAGTGAATATGATTTGGCCAGAAACATACAAGAAACCCTTAAGATTGTTAATAATTAAATAAACATGAAACTAAACCATAATTTTAAATTTTTGTGTGTTCCAGAATGGCAGATATTGAGAATCTGAAATAACCAAGTTCTGTTGAAAGGGTGGAGACTTTATAACTTCTAGTCAGTGCTGGTGGAAATGTGGATTGGTACAATCCTTAGGAAAACAATTTGCATTATTTTCAGTCTTTATATTTATAAATGAGAACACAGAGGATCCACTCATCACAGTACATATCATGGAGAAATTCGATCATAGGTTTACTTGGGGATGTTTACAAAAGAAGGTGCCTGACATACTGTTCTTTAAAATAAACACGATACAACTCAAATGACCATCAATAGGATAACGGATTATAAAAGTCGCAGTCAGAGTGAAATAAAATATGGTAATTAAAATAATAGCATGATATCAAAAAGCTAGTAATATAAAAACGGCTTGAGTATGTCACCATATTGATAATGTCCCCGTACTATATATATGATATATGTAATAACTATTGGCTATACTATGAAGAAAGAAATGATGTGCTTAAACAAATTCAGGTAGTTTTGAACTTGTAATGAAAAGAAACAAGAGGAAAAAAAAGTGAGGAATTAGACACAGAAAATACCCTGTATCACATATGTTTTTCATTTTACATTCAATTAATACATAATCTCAGATATTCCTATACCGAATAGTTCGATCTGGATCCTTGTCTTATTATATTGCTTACTTATTTACTTAATTCTAATGTATGTGTTGCTATTTTTAAAAAATATTATATGTGGCATACAATAATGTGACATCATATATATTTTATGTGACATATATTAATATATGAGACATATGCAATAGAATATATTTGAAAATGTCAATATGTCATTAATATATGTGACACATGACATATAATATGACATATATGTGTATATGTGTAAATATGTACATATACATATATGTACACGTATACAGATACATATACATGTATATTGATATACATATACATATGTATGTGTACATATACCTATACATATATCATAGTAATAGACATAATGTTAGGATATGTGCTTATATAAATATATGTGTGCATACCATATAAAATACCTAGTAAATATGAACATGCGTATACATTGTAATATACTATGTGTAGTAGAGAAAATATAAAAATTTATCTTATTTATGCATAATAATGTATAGTCTATAACGTACGATACTCCAATAGATGCAGTACATAAAAATACATGTTTTATATATTCAACAAGCAAAAGTGAATATACCGTGGCCAGAAACAAATAACAAGCCCTTAATATAATTAATACTTAAATAAACATAAAACTAAACCATAATTTTACATTATCGTATGTACCAAAAGGACATGTATTGAGAGTCTGGAAAAACCAAGTTCTGTTGAGGATGTGGAGCCATTATAACACCAAGTCAGTTCTGGTGGCATGTGGATTGTTACAACCACATTGGAAAACAATCTGCAGTATTTTAACAGTCTTTACATTTATAAATAAGAACACAGAGGATCCACTGATCAATGTACATATGCTGGGGTAACTCGGTCATAGGTTTGCCTAAGGACACTTACAAAAATAGGTCACTGCCGTATTGTTCTTTAAAATAAACGAAATGTCTGAAATGCACATCAGTAGGATAATGGATTTTAAAAGTCGCAGTCAGTGTGAAATCAAATATGGTAATTAAAAATAATGCCATTTTATAAAAGCTGGTAATATAAAAACGGCATTCATCATATCACCTTGTTGATAATGCCCCCCTAATATATATATATATATATTCATATATATATATAATATATGTAATAACTATTAGCTACAAAATGAAGAAAGAACTGATATGCCTAAACAACTTCAGGCAGAATTTAACTTTTATTGAAGGAAAACAGAGGATTAAAAATGAAGAATAAAACAGAGAAAATATTCTATATGATATTTTTTTTATTTTATACTTAATTAACAAATGATCTCAGATATTCCTATACTGAATAGTTGGATCGGGATTCTTGTTTTATTATACTGCTTGCTTATTTTCTATTTCTAATTTACATGTGTCTATTTTTTAAAATGATACATGTGACATAAAATAATATATGTGACATGTCATATAATGTATAACATATATGTGTACACGTGCGTACACATACATACACGTGTGTAAAATTGCACTTATATGTATATGTGTGCATATACATACACACATACATGTACATGTATGTTTATATCCATGTACATATACATTTGTATATATGTCTACAAATAAATATACGTATATAATTTTAATAGACATAATATGTTTAAATACATCCTTATATAATTATATGTATATATGCCACATGAAATATATAGAAAATATGAACATGCATATGCATTGTAATATACTATGTGCGGTATAGAAAAGATAAAAATATATGTTATTTATGCATAATAATGTATAATATTAATCTGCAATACTCAAATAGATGCATCATATAAAAATACATGTTTTGTATATTCATAAAGTAAAAGTGAATATGATTTGGCCAGAAACATACAAGAAACCCTTAAGATTGTTAATAATTAAATAAACATGAAACTAAACCATAATTTTAAATTTTTGTGTGTTCCAGAATGGCAGATATTGAGAATCTGAAATAACCATGTTCTGTTGAAAGGGTGGAGTCTTTATAACTCCTAGTCAGTGCTGGTGGAAATGTGGATTGGTACAATCCTTAGGAAAACAATTTGCATTATTTTCAGTCTTTACATTTATAAATGAGAACACAGAGGATCCACTCATCACAGTACATATCATGGAGAAATTCGATCATAGGTTTACTTGGGGATGTTTACAAAAGAAGGTGCCTGACATACTGTTCTTAAAAATAAACACGATACAACTCAAATGACCATCAATAGGATAACGGATTATAAAAGTCGCAGTCAGAGTGAAATAAAATATGGTAATTAAAATAATAGCATGATATCAAAAAGCTAGTAATATAAAAACGGCATTGAGTATGTCACCATATTGATAATGTCCCCGTCCTATATATATGATATATGTAATAACTATTGGCTATACTATGAAGAAAGAAATGATGTGCTTAAACAAATTCAGGTAGTTTTGAACTTGTAATGAAAAGAAACAAGAGGAAAAAAAAGTGAGGAATTAGACACAGAAAATACCCTGTGTCACATATGTTTTTCATTTTACATTCAATTAATACATAATCTCAGATATTCCTATACGGAATAGTTCGATCTGGATCCTTGTCTTATTATATTGCTTACTTATTTACTTAATTCTAATGTATGTGTTGCTATTTTTAAAATATATTATATGTGGCATACAATAATGTGACATCATATATATTTTATGTGACATATATTAATATATGAGACATATGCAATAGAATATATGTGACAATGTCAATATGTCAATATATGTGACACATGACATATAACATGACATATATATGTATATGTGTAAATATGTACATATACATATATGTACACGTATACAGATACATATACATGTATATTGATATACATATACATATGTATGTATACATATACCTATACATATATCATAGTAATAGACATAATGTTAGGATATGTGCTTATATTAATATATGTGTGCATACCATATAAAATACCTAGTAAATATGAACATGCGTATACATTGTAATATACTATGTGTAGTCTAGAAAATATAAAAATTTATCTTATTTATGCATAATAATGTATAGTCTATAACGTACGATACTCCAATAGATGCAGTACATAAAAATACATGTTTTATATATTCAACAATCAAAAGTGAATATACCGTGGCCAGAAACAAATAACAAGCCCTTAATATAGTTAATACTTAAATAAACATAAAACTAAACCATAATTTTACATTATCGTATGTACCAAAAGGACATGTATTGAGAGTCTGGAAAAACCAAGTTCTGTTGAGGATGTGGAGCCATTATAACACCAAGTCAGTTCTGGTGGCATGTGGATTGTTACAACCACATTGGAAAACAATCTGCAGTATTTTAACAGTCTTTACATTTATAAATAAGAACACAGAGGATCCACTGATCAATGTACATATGCTGGGGTAACTCGGTCATAGGTTTGCCTAAGGACACTTACAAAAATAGGTCACTGCCGTATTGTTCTTTAAAATAAACGAAATGTCTGAAATGCACATCAGTAGGATAATGGATTTTAAAAGTCGCAGTCAGAGTGAAATCAAATATGGTAATTAAAAATAATGCCATTTTATAAAAGCTGGTAATATAAAAACGGCATTCATCATATCACCTTGTTGATAATGCCCCCCTAATATATATATATATATATATATATATATATGTATATATATATATATATATATATATTCATCTATATATATATAATATATGTAATAACTATTAGTTACAAAATGAAGAAAGAACTGATATGCCTAAACAACTTCAGGCAGAATTTAACTTTTATTGAAGGAAAACAGAGGATTAAAAATGAGGAATAAAACAGAGAAAATATCCTATATGATATTTTTTTTGATTTTATACTTAATTAATAAATGATCTCAGATATTCCTATACTGAATAGTTGGATCGGGATTCTTGTTTTATTATACTGCTTGCTTATTTTCTATTTCTAATTTACATGTGTCTATTTTTAAAATGATACATGTGACATAAAATAATATATGTGACATGTCATATACTGTATAATATATATGTGTACACGTGCGTACACATACATACACGTGTGTAAAATTGCACTTATATGTATATGTGTGCATATACATACACACATACATGTACATGTATGTTTATATCCATGTACATATACATTTGTATATATGTCTACAAATATATATACGTATATAATTTTAATAGACATATGTTTAAATACATACTTATATAATTATATGTATATATGCCACATGAAATATATAGAAAATATGAACATGCATATGCATTGTAATATACTATGTGCGGTATAGAAAAGATAAAAATATATGTTATTTATGCATAATAATGTATAATATTAATCTGCAATACTCAAATAGATGCATCATATAAAAATACATGTTTTGTATATTCATAAAGTAAAAGTGAATATGATTTGGCCAGAAACATACAAGAAACTCTTAAGATTGTTAATAATTAAATAAACATGAAACTAAACCATAATTTTAAATTTTTGTGTGTTCCTGAATGGCAGATATTGAGAATCTGAAATAACCAAGTTCTGTTGAAAGGGTGGAGACTTTATAACTCCTAGTCAGTGCTGGTGGAAATGTGGATTGGTACAATCCTTAGGAAAACAATTTGCATTATTTTCAGTCTTTATATTTATAAATGAGAACACAGAGGATCCACTCATCACAGTACATATCATGGAGAAATTCGATCATAGGTTTACTTGGGGATGTTTACAAAAGAAGGTGCCTGACATACTGTTCTTTAAAATAAACACGATACAACTCAAATGACCATCAATAGGATAACGGATTATAAAAGTCGCAGTCAAAGTGAAATAAAATATGGTAATTAAAATAATAGCATGATATCAAAAAGCTAGTAATATAAAAACGGCTTGAGTATGTCACCATATCGATAATGTCCCCGTACTATATATATGATATATGTAATAACTATTGGCTATACTATGAAGAAAGAAATGATGTGCTTAAACAAATTCAGGTAGTTTTGAACTTGTAATGAAAAGAAACAAGAGGAAAAAAAGTGAGGAATTAGACACAGAAAATACCCTGTATCACATTATGTTTTTCATTTTACATTCAATTAATACATAATTTCAGATATTCCTATACCGAATAGTTCGATCTGGATCCTTGTCTTATTATATTGCTTACTTATTTACTTAATTCTAATGTATGTGTTGCTATTTTTAAAAAATATTATATGTGGCATACAATAATGTGACATCATATATATTTTATGTGACATATATTAATATATGAGACATATGCAATAGAATATATTTGAAAATGTCAATATGTCAATAATATATGTGACACATGACATATAACATGACATATATGTATATGTGTAAATATGTACATATACATATATGTACACGTATACAGATACATATACATGTATATTGATATACATATACATATGTATGTATACATATACCTATACATATATCATAGTAATAGACATAATGTTAGGATATGTGCTTATATAAATATATGTGTGCATACCATATAAAATACCTAGTAAATATGAACATGCGTATACATTGTAATATACTATGTGTAGTAGAGAAAATATAAAAATTTATCTTATTTATGCATAATAATGTATAGTCTATAACGTACGATACTCCAATAGATGCAGTACATAAAAATACATGTTTTATATATTCAAGAAGCAAAAGTGAATATACCGTGGCCAGAAACAAATAACAAGCCCTTAATATAATTAATACTTAAATAAACATAAAACTAAACCATAATTTTACATTATCGTATGTACCAAAAGGACATGTATTGAGAGTCTGGAAAAACCAAGTTCTGTTGAGGATGTAAAGCCATTATAACACCAAGTCAGTTCTGGTGGCATGTGGATTGTTACAACCACATTGGAAAACAATCTGCAGTATTTTAACAGTCTTTACATTTATAAATAAGAACACAGAGGATCCACTGATCAATGTACATATGCTGGGGTAACTCGGTCATAGGTTTGCCTAAGGACACTTACAAAAATAGGTCACTGCCGTATTGTTCTTTAAAATAAACGAAATGTCTGAAATGCACATCAGTAGGATAATGGATTTTAAAAGTCGCAGTCAGAGTGAAATCAAATATGGTAATTAAAAATAATGCCATTTTATAAAAGCTGGTAATATAAAAACGGCATTCATCATATCACCTTGTTGATAATGCCCCCCTAATATATATATATATATATATATATATATATATATATATATATATATATATATATATATTCATATATATATATATATAATATATGTAATAACTATTAGTTACAAAATGAAGAAAGAACTGATATGCCTAAACAACTTCAGGCAGAATTTAACTTTTATTGAAGGAAAACAGAGGATTAAATATGAGGAATAAAACAGAGAAAATATCCTATATGATATTTTTTTTGATTTTATACTTAATTAATAAATGATCTCAGATATTCCTATACTGAATAGTTGGATCGGGATTCTTGTTTTATTATACTGCTTGCTTATTTTCTATTTCTAATTTACATGTGTCTATTTTTTAAAATGATACATGTGACATAAAATAATATATGTGACATGTCATATAATGTATAACATATATGCGTACACGTGCGTACACATACATACACGTGTGTAAAATTGCACTTATATGTATATGTGTGCATATACATACACACATACATGTACATGTATGTTTATATCCATGTACATATACATTTGTATATATGTCTACAAATAAATATACGTATATAATTTTAATAGATATAATATGTTTAAATACATCCTTATATAATTATATGTATATATGCCACATGAAATATATAGAAAATATGAACATGCATATGCATTGTAATATACTATGTGCGGTATAGAAAAGATAAAAATATATGTTATTTATGCATAATAATGTATAATATTAATCTGCAATACTCAAATAGATGCATCATATAAAAATACATGTTTCGTATATTCATAAAGTAAAAGTGAATATGATTTGGCCAGAAACATACAAGAAACCCTTAAGATTGTTAATAATTAAATAAACATGAAACTAAACCATAATTTTAAATTTTTGTGTGTTCCAGAATGGCAGATATTGAGAATATGAAATAACCATGTTCTGTTGAAAGGGTGGAGTCTTTATAACTCCTAGTCAGTGCTGGTGGAAATGTGGATTGGTACAATCCTTAGGAAAACAATTTGCATTATTTTCAGTCTTTACATTTATAAATGAGAACACAGAGGATCCACTCATCACAGTACATATCATGGAGAAATTCGATTATAGGTTTACTTGGGGATGTTTAAAAAAGAAGGTGCCTGACATACTGTTCTTAAAAATAAACACGATACAACTCAAATGACCATCAATAGGATAACGGATTATAAAAGTCGCAGTCAGAGTGAAATAAAATATGGTAATTAAAATAACAGCATGATGTAAAAAAGCTAGTAATATAAAAACGGCATTGAGTATGTCACCATATTGATAATGTCCCCGTACTATATATATGATATATGTAATAACTATTGGCTATACTATGAAGAAAGAAATGATGTGCTTAAACAAATTCAGGTAGTTTTGAACTTGTAATGAAAAGAAACAAGAGGAAAAAAAAGTGAGGAATTAGACACAGAAAATGCCCTGTATCACATATGTTTTTCATTTTACATTCAATTAATACATAATCTCAGATATTCCTATACCGAATAGTTCGATCTGGATCCTTGTCTTATTATATTGCTTACTTATTTACTTAATTCTAATGTATGTGTTGCTATTTTTAAAATATATTATATGTGGCATACAATAATGTGACATCATATATATTTTATGTGACATATATTAATATATGAGACATATGCAATAGAATATATATGACAATGTCAATATGTCAATATATGTGACACATGACATATAACATGACATATATGTATATGTGTAAATATGTACATATACATATATGTACACGTATACAGATACATATACATGTATATTGATATACATATACATATGTATGTATACTTATACCTATACATATATCATAGTAATAGACATAATGTTAGGATATGTGCTTATATAAATATATGTGTGCATACCATATAAATACCTAGTAAATATGAACATGCGTATACATTGTAATATACTATGTGTACTAGAGAAAATATAAAAATTTATCTTATTTATGCATAATAATGTATAGTCTATAACGTACGATACTCCAATAGATGCAGTACATAAAAATACATGTTTTATATATTCAACAAGCAAAAGTGAATATACCGTGGCCAGAAACAAATAACAAGCCCTTAATATAGTTAATACTTAAATAAACATAAAACTAAACCATAATTTTACATTATCGTATGTACGAAAAGGACATGTATTGAGAGTCTGGAAAAACCAAGTTCTGTTGAGGATGTGGAGCCATTATAACACCAAGTCAGTTCTGGTGGCATGTGGATTGTTATAACCACATTGGAAAACAATCTGCAGTATTTTAACAGTCTTCACATTTATAAATAAGAACACAGAGGATCCACTGATCAATGTACATATGCTGGGGTAACTCAGTCATAGGTTTGCCTAAGGACACTTACAAAAATAGGTCACTGCCGTATTGTTCTTTAAAATAAACGAAATGTCTGAAATGCACATCAGTAGGATAATGGATTTAAAAGTCGCAGTCAGAGTCAAATCCAATATGGTAATTAAAAATAATGCCATTTTATAAAAGCTGGTAATATAAAAACGTCATTCATCGTGTCACCTTGTTGATAATGCCCCCCTAATATATATATATATATATATATATATATATATATGTAATATATGTAATATATGTAATAACTATTAGTTACAAAATGAAGAAAGAACTGATATGCCTAAACAACTTCAGGCAGAATTTAACTTTTATTGAAGGAAAACAGAGGATTAAAAATGAAGAATAAAACAGAGAAAATATCCTATATGATATTTTTTTTTGATTTTATACTTAATTAATAAATGATCTCAGATATTCCTATACTGAATAGTTGGATCGGGATTCTTGTTTTATTATACTGCTTGCTTATTTTCTATTTCTAATTTACATGTGTCTATTTTTTAAAATGATACATGTGACATAAAATAATATATGTGACATGTCATATAATGTATAACATATATGTGTACACGTGCGTACACATACATACACGTGCGTAAAATTGCACTTATATGTATATGTGTGCATATACATACACACATACATGTACATGTATGTTTATATCCATGTATATATATATATTTGTATATATGTCTACAAATAAATATACGTATATAATTTTAATAGACATAATATGTTTAAATACATCCTTATATAATTATATGTATATATGCCACATGAAATATATAGAAAATATGAACATGCATATGCATTGTAATATACTATGTGCGGTATAGAAAAGATAAAAATATATGTTATTTATGCATAATAATGTATAATATTAATCTGCAATACTCAAATAGATGCATCATATAAAAATACATGTTTTGTATATTCATAAAGTAAAAGTGAATATGATTTGGCCAGAAACATACAAGAAACCCTTAAGATTGTTAATAATTAAATAAACATGAAACTAAACCATAATTTTAAATTTTTGTGTGTTCCAGAATGGCAGATATTGAGAATCTGAAGTAACCATGTTCTGTTGAAAGGGTGGAGTCTTTGTAACTCCTAGTCAGTGCTGGTGGAAATGTGGATTGGTACAATCCTTAGGAAAACAATTTGCATTATTTTCAGTCTTTACATTTGTAAATGAGAACACAGAGGATCCACTCATCACAGTACATATCATGGAGAAATTCGATCATAGGTTTACTTGGGGATGTTTACAAAAGAAGGTGCCTGACATACTGTTCTTAAAAATAAACACGATACAACTCAAATGACCATCAATAGGATAACGGATTATAAAAGTCGCAGTCAGAGTGAAATAAAATATGGTAATTAAAATAATAGCATGATATCAAAAAGCTAGTAATATAAAAACGGCATTGAGTATGTCACCATATTGATAATGTCCCCGTACTATATATATGATATATGTAATAACTATTGGCTATACTATGAAGAAAGAAATGATGTGCTTAAACAAATTCAGGTAGTTTTGAACTTGTAATGAAAAGAAACAAGAGGAAAAAAAAGTGAGGAATTAGACACAGAAAATACCCTGTATCACATTATGTTTTTCATTTTACATTCAATTAATACATAATCTCAGATATTCCTATACCGAATAGTTCGATCTGGATCCTTGTCTTATTATATTGCTTACTTATTTACTTAATTCTAATGTATGTGTTGCTATTTTTAAAAAATATTATATGTGGCATACAATAATGTGACATCATATATATTTTATGTGACATATATTAATATATGAGACATATGCAATAGAATATATGTGACAATGTCAATATGTCAATAATATATGTGACACATGACATATAACATGACATATATATGTATATGTGTAAATATGTACATATACATATATGTACACGTATACAGATACATATACATGTATATTGATATACATATACATATGTATGTATACATATACCTATACATATATCATAGTAATAGACATAATGTTAGGATATGTGCTTATATTAATATATGTGTGCATACCATATAAAATACCTAGTAAATATGAACATGCGTATACATTGTAATATACTATGTGTAGTCTAGAAAATATAAAAATTTATCTTATTTATGCATAATAATGTATAGTCTATAACGTACGATACTCCAATAGATGCAGTACATAAAAATACATGTTTTATATATTCAACAATCAAAAGTGAATATACCGTGGCCAGAAACAAATAACAAGCCCTTAATATAGTTAATACTTAAATAAACATAAAACTAAACCATAATTTTACATTATCGTAGGTACCAAAAGGACATGTATTGAGAGTCTGGAAAAACCAAGTTCTGTTGAGGATGTGGAGCCATTATAACACCAAGTCAGTTCTGGTGGCATGTGGATTGTTACAACCACATTGGAAAACAATCTGCAGTATTTTAACAGTCTTTACATTTATAAATAAGAACACAGAGGATCCACTGATCAATGTACATATGCTGGGGTAACTCGGTCATAGGTTTGCCTAAGGACACTTACAAAAATAGGTCACTGCCGTATTGTTCTTTAAAATAAACGAAATGTCTGAAATGCACATCAGTAGGATAATGGATTTTAAAAGTCGCAGTCAGAGTGAAATCAAATATGGTAATTAAAAATAATGCCATTTTATAAAAGCTGGTAATATAAAAACGGCATTCATCATATCACCTTGTTGATAATGCCCCCCTAATATATATATATATATATATATATATGTATATATATATATATATATATATATATTCATCTATATATATATAATATATGTAATAACTATTAGTTACAAAATGAAGAAAGAACTGATATGCCTAAACAACTTCAGGCAGAATTTAACTTTTATTGAAGGAAAACAGAGGATTAAAAATGAGGAATAAAACAGAGAAAATATCCTATATGATATTTTTTTTGATTTTATACTTAATTAATAAATGATCTCAGATATTCCTATACTGAATAGTTGGATCGGGATTCTTGTTTTATTATACTGCTTGCTTATTTTCTATTTCTAATTTACATGTGTCTATTTTTAAAATGATACATGTGACATAAAATAATATATGTGACATGTCATATACTGTATAATATATATGTGTACACGTGCGTACACATACATACACGTGTGTAAAATTGCACTTATATGTATATGTGTGCATATACATACACACATACATGTACATGTATGTTTATATCCATGTACATATACATTTGTATATATGTCTACAAATATATATACGTATATAATTTTAATAGACATATGTTTAAATACATACTTATATAATTATATGTATATATGCCACATGAAATATATAGAAAATATGAACATGCATATGCATTGTAATATACTATGTGCGGTATAGAAAAGATAAAAATATATGTTATTTATGCATAATAATGTATAATATTAATCTGCAATACTCAAATAGATGCATCATATAAAAATACATGTTTTGTATATTCATAAAGTAAAAGTGAATATGATTTGGCCAGAAACATACAAGAAACCCTTAAGATTGTTAATAATTAAATAAACATGAAACTAAACCATAATTTTAAATTTTTGTGTGTTCCAGAATGGCAGATATTGAGAATCTGAAATAACCATGTTCTGTTGAAAGGGTGGAGTCTTTATAACTCCTAGTCAGTGCTGGTGGAAATGTGGATTGGTACAATCCTTAGGAAAACAATTTGCATTATTTTCAGTCTTTACATTTATAAATGAGAACACAGAGGATCCACTCATCACAGTACATATCATGGAGAAATTCGATCATAGGTTTACTTCGGGATTTTTACAAACGAAGGCGACTGACATACTGTTCTTTAAAATAAACACGATACAACTCAAATGATCATCAATAGGATAACGGATTTTAAAAGACCCAGTCAGAGTGAAATAAAATATGGTAATTAAAAATAATATCATTAAATAAAAAGCTAGTAATATAAAAACGGCATTGAGTATGTCACCATATCGATAATGTCCCCGTACTATATATATGATATATGTAATAACTATTGGTTATACTATGAAGAAAGCAATGATATGCTTAAACAAATTCAGGTAGTTTTGAACTTGTAATGAAAAGAAACAAGAAGAAAAAAAAGTGAGGAATTAGACACAGAAAATACCCTGTATCACATATGTTTTTCATTTTACATTCAATTAATACATAATCTCAGATATTCCTATACCGAATACTTCGATCTGGATACTTGTCTTATTATATTGCTTACTTATTTACTTAATTCTAATGTATGTGTTGCTATTTTTTAAATATATTATATGTGGCATACAATAATGTGACATCATATATATTTTATGTGACATATATTAATATATGAGACATATGCAATAGAATATATGTGACAATGTCAATATGTCAATATATGTGACACATGACATATAACATGACAT
The DNA here is from genome assembly GCF_964194185.1 of Rhinolophus hipposideros. Classification (NCBI taxonomy): domain Eukaryota; kingdom Metazoa; phylum Chordata; class Mammalia; order Chiroptera; family Rhinolophidae; genus Rhinolophus; species Rhinolophus hipposideros. The sequence continues at coordinate 696,912 of NW_027669000.1, forward strand.
ATATATGTATATGTGTAAATATGTACATATACATATATGTACAGGTATAGAGATACATATACATGCATATTGATATACATATACATATGTATGTATACATATACCTATACATATATCATAGTAATAGACATAATGTTAGGATATGTGCTTATATAAATATATGTGTGCATACCATATAAAATACCTAGTAAATATGAACATGCGTATACATTGTAATATACTATGTGTAGTAGAGAAAATATAAAAATTTATCTTATTTATGCATAATAATGTATAGTATATAACGTATGATACTCCAATAGATGCAGTACATAAAAATACATGTTTTATATATTCAACAATCAAAAGTGAATATACCGTGGCCAGAAACAAATAACAAGCCCTTAATATAGTTAATACTTAAATAAACATAAAACTAAACCATAATTTTACATTATCGTAGGTACCAAAAGGACATGTATTGAGAGTCTGGAAAAATCAAGTTCTGTAGAGGATGTGGAGCCATTATAACACCAAGTCAGTGCTGGTGGAATGTGGATTGTTACAACCACATTGGAAAACAATCTGCAGTATTTTAACAGTCTTTACATTTATAAATAAGAACACAGAGGATCCACTGATCAATGTACATATGCTGGGGTAACTCGGTCATAGGTTTGCCTAAGGACACTTATAAAAATAGGTCACTGCCGTATTGTTCTTTAAAATGAACGAAATGTCTGAAATGCACATCAGTAGGATAATGGATTTTAAAAGTCGCAGTCAGAGTCAAATCCAATATGGTAATTAAAAATAATGCCATTTTATAAAAGCTGGTAATATAAAAACGTCATTCATCATGTCACCTTGTTGATAATGCCCCCCTAATAGATATATATATATATATATATATATATATATATATAATATATGTAATAACTATTAGTTACAATATGAAGAAAGAACTGATATGCCTAAACAACTTCAGGCAGAATTTAACTTTTATTGAAGGAAAACAGAGGATTAAAAATGAGGAATAAAACAGAGAAAATATCCTATATGATATTTTTTTTGATTTTATACTTAATTAATAAATGATCTCAGATATTCCTATACTGAATAGTTGGATCGGGATTCTTGTTTTATTATACTGCTTGCTTATTTTCTATTTCTAATTTACATGTGTCTATTTTTAAAATGATACATGTGACATAAAATAATATATGTGACATGTCATATAATGTATAACATATATGCGTACACGTGCGTACACATACATACACGTGTGTAAAATTGCACTTATATGTATATGTGTGCATATACATACACACATACATGTACATGTATGTTTATATCCATGTACATATACATTTGTATATATGTCTACAAATAAATATACGTATATAATTTTAATAGACATAATATGTTTAAATACATCCTTATATAATTATATGTATATATGCCACATGAAATATATAGAAAATATGAACATGCATATGCATTGTAATATACTATGTGCGGTATAGAAAAGATAAAAATATATGTTATTTATGCATAATAATGTATAATATTAATCTGCAATACTCAAATAGATGCATCATATAAAAATACATGTTTTGTATATTCATAAAGTAAAAGTGAATATGATTTGGCCAGAAACATACAAGAAACCCTTAAGATTGTTAATAATTAAATAAACATGAAACTAAACCATAATTTTAAATTTTTGTGTGTTCCAGAATGGCAGATATTGAGAATCTGAAATAACCATGTTCTGTTGAAAGGGTGGAGTCTTTGTAACTCCTAGTCAGTGCTGGTGGAAATGTGGATTGGTACAATCCTTAGGAAAACAATTTGCATTATTTTCAGTCTTTACATTTATAAATGAGAACACAGAGGATCCACTCATCACAGTACATATCATGGAGAAATTCGATCATAGGTTTACTTGGGGATGTTTACAAAAGAAGGTGCCTGACATACTGTTCTTTAAAATAAACACGATACAACTCAAATGACCATCAATAGGATAACGGATTATAAAAGTCGCAGTCAGAGTGAAATAAAATATGGTAATTAAAATAATAGCATGACATCAAAAAGCTAGTAATATAAAAACGGCATTGAGTATGTCACCATATTGATAATGTCCCCGTACTATATATATGATATATGTAATAACTATTGGCTATACTATGAAGAAAGAAATGATGTGCTTAAACAAATTCAGGTAGTTTTGAACTTGTAATGAAAAGAAACAAGAGGAAAAAAAAGTGAGGAATTAGACACAGAAAATACCCTGTATCACATTATGTTTTTCATTTTACATTCAATTAATACATAATCTCAGATATTCCTATACCGAATAGTTCGATCTGGATCCTTGTCTTATTATATTGCTTACTTATTTACTTAATTCTAATGTATGTGTTGCTATTTTTAAAAAATATTATATGTGGCATACAATAATGTGACATCATATATATTTTATGTGACATATATTAATATATGAGACATATGCAATAGAATATATGTGACAATGTCAATATGTCAATAATATATGTGACACATGACATATAATATGACATATATGTGTATATGTGTAAATATGTACATATACATATATGTACACGTATACAGATACATATACATGTATATTGATATACATATACATATGTATGTATACATATACCTATACATATATCATAGTAATAGACATAATGTTAGGATATGTGCTTATATAAATATATGTGTGCATACCATATAAAATACCTAGTAAATATGAACATGCGTATACATTGTAATATACTATGTGTAGTCTAGAAAATATAAAAATTTATCTTATTTATGCATAATAATGTATAGTCTATAACGTACGATACTCCAATAGATGCAGTACATAAAAATACATGTTTTATATATTCAACAATCAAAAGTGAATATACCGTGGCCAGAAACAAATAACAAGCCCTTAATATAGTTAATACTTAAATAAACATAAAACTAAACCATAATTTTACATTATCGTAGGTACCAAAAGGACATGTATTGAGAGTCTGGAAAAACCAAGTTCTGTTGAGGATGTGGAGCCATTATAACACCAAGTCAGTTCTGGTGGCATGTGGATTGTTACAACCACATTGGAAAACAATCTGCAGTATTTTAACAGTCTTCACATTTATAAATAAGAACACAGAGGATCCACTGATTAATGTACATATGCTGGGGTAACTCGGTCATAGGTTTGCCTAAGGACACTTACAAAAATAGGTCACTGCCGTATTGTTCTTTAAAATAAACGAAATGTCTGAAATGCACATCAGTAGGATAATGGATTTTAAAAGTCGCAGTCAGTGTCAAATCCAATATGGTAATTAAAAATAATGCCATTTTATAAAAGCTGGTAATATAAAAACGTCATTCATCGTGTCACCTTGTTGATAATGCCCCCCTAATATATATATATATATATATATATATATATATATATATATATATATATATATATATATATATGTAATATATGTAATATATGTAATATATGTAATAACTATTAGTTACAAAATGAAGAAAGAACTGATATGCCTAAACAACTTCAGGCAGAATTTAACTTTTATTGAAGGAAAACAGAGGATTAAAAATGAGGAATAAAACAGAGAAAATATCCTATATGATATTTTTTTTTGATTTTATACTTAATTAATAAGTGATCTCAGATATTCCTATACTGAATAGTTGGATCGGGATTCTTGTTTTATTATACTGCTTGCTTATTTTCTATTTCTAATTTACATGTGTCTATTTTTAAAATGATACATGTGACATAAAATAATATATGTGACATGTCATATAATGTATAACATATATGCGTACACGTGCGTACACATACATACACGTGTGTAAAATTGCACTTATATGTATATGTGTGCATATACATACACACATACATGTACATGTATGTTTATATCCATGTACATATACATTTGTATATATGTCTACAAATAAATATACGTATATAATTTTAATAGACATAATATGTTTAAATACATCCTTATATAATTATATGTATATATGCCACATGAAATATATAGAAAATATGAACATGCATATGCATTGTAATATACTATGTGCGGTATAGAAAAGATAAAAATATATGTTATTTATGCATAATAATGTATAATATTAATCTGCAATACTCAAATAGATGCATCATATAAAAATACATGTTTTGTATATTCATAAAGTAAAAGTGAATATGATTTGGCCAGAAACATACAAGAAACCCTTAAGATTGTTAATAATTAAATAAACATGAAACTAAACCATAATTTTAAATTTTTGTGTGTTCCAGAATGGCAGATATTGAGAATCTGAAATAACCATGTTCTGTTGAAAGGGTGGAGTCTTTGTAACTCCTAGTCAGTGCTGGTGGAAATGTGGATTGGTACAATCCTTAGGAAAACAATTTGCATTATTTTCAGTCTTTACATTTATAAATGAGAACACAGAGGATCCACTCATCACAGTACATATCATGGAGAAATTCGATCATAGGTTTACTTGGGGATGTTTACAAAAGAAGGTGCCTGACATACTGTTCTTTAAAATAAACACGATACAACTCAAATGACCATCAATAGGATAACGGATTATAAAAGTCGCAGTCAGAGTGAAATAAAATATGGTAATTAAAATAATAGCATGATATCAAAAAGCTAGTAATATAAAAACGGCATTGAGTATGTCACCATATTGATAATGTCCCCGTACTATATATATGATATATGTAATAACTATTGGCTATACTATGAAGAAAGAAATGATGTGCTTAAACAAATTCAGGTAGTTTTGAACTTGTAATGAAAAGAAACAAGAGGAAAAAAAAGTGAGGAATTAGACACAGAAAATACCCTGTATCACATTATGTTTTTCATTTTACATTCAATTAATACATAATCTCAGATATTCCTATACCGAATAGTTCGATCTGGATCCTTGTCTTATTATATTGCTTACTTATTTACTTAATTCTAATGTATGTGTTGCTATTTTTAAAAAATATTATATGTGGCATACAATAATGTGACATCATATATATTTTATGTGACATATATTAATATATGAGACATATGCAATAGAATATATGTGACAATGTCAATATGTCAATAATATATGTGACACATGACATATAATATGACATATATGTGTATATGTGTAAATATGTACATATACATATATGTACACGTATACAGATACATATACATGTATATTGATATACATATACATATGTATGTATACATATACCTATACATATATCATAGTAATAGACATAATGTTAGGATATGTGCTTATATAAATATATGTGTGCATACCATATTAAATACCTAGTAAATATGAACATGCGTATACATTGTAATATACTATGTGTAGTCTAGAAAATATAAAAATTTATCTTATTTATGCATAATAATGTATAGTCTATAACGTACGATACTCCAATAGATGCAGTACATAAAAATACATGTTTTATATATTCAACAATCAAAAGTGAATATACCGTGGCCAGAAACAAATAACAAGCCCTTAATATAGTTAATACTTAAATAAACATAAAACTAAACCATAATTTTACATTATCGTAGGTACCAAAAGGACATGTATTGAGAGTCTGGAAAAACCAAGTTCTGTTGAGGATGTGGAGCCATTATAACACCAAGTCAGTTTTGGTGGCATGTGGATTGTTACAACCACATTGGAAAACAATCTGCAGTATTTTAACAGTCTTCACATTTATAAATAAGAACACAGAGGATCCACTGATTAATGTACATATGCTGGGGTAACTCGGTCATAGGTTTGCCTAAGGACACTTACAAAAATAGGTCACTGCCGTATTGTTCTTTAAAATAAACGAAATGTCTGAAATGCACATCAGTAGGATAATGGATTTTAAAAGTCGCAGTCAGTGTCAAATCCAATATGGTAATTAAAAATAATGCCATTTTATAAAAGCTGGTAATATAAAAACGTCATTCATCGTGTCACCTTGTTGATAATGCCCCCCTAATATATATATATATATATATATATATATATATATATATATATATATATGTAATATATGTAATATATGTAATAACTATTAGTTACAAAATGAAGAAAGAACTGATATGCCTAAACAACTTCAGGCAGAATTTAACTTTTATTGAAGGAAAACAGAGGATTAAAAATGAGGAATAAAACAGAGAAAATATCCTATATGATATTTTTTTTTGATTTTATACTTAATTAATAAATGATCTCAGATATTCCTATACTGAATAGTTGGATCGGGATTCTTGTTTTATTATACTGCTTGCTTATTTTCTATTTCTAATTTACATGTGTCTATTTTTTAAAATGATACATGTGACATAAAATAATATATGTGACATGTCATATAATGTATAACATATATGCGTACACGTGCGTACACATACATACACGTGTGTAAAATTGCACTTATATGTATATGTGTGCATATACATACACACATACATGTACATGTATGTTTATATCCATATACATATACATTTGTATATATGTCTACAAATAAATATACGTATATAATTTTAATAGACATAATATGTTTAAATACATCCTTATATAATTATATGTATATATGCCACATGAAATATATAGAAAATATGAACATGCATATGCATTGTAGTATACTATGTGCGGTATAGAAAAGATAAAAATATATGTTATTTATGCATAATAATGTATAATATTAATCTGCAATACTCAAATAGATGCATCATATAAAAATACATGTTTTGTATATTCATAAAGTAAAAGTGAATATGATTTGGCCAGAAACATACAAGAAACCCTTAAGATTGTTAATAATTAAATAAACATGAAACTAAACCATAATTTTAAATTTTTGTGTGTTCCAGAATGGCAGATATTGAGAATCTGAAGTAACCATGTTCTGTTGAAAGGGTGGAGTCTTTGTAACTCCTAGTCAGTGCTGGTGGAAATGTGGATTGGTACAATCCTTAGGAAAACAATTTGCATTATTTTCAGTCTTTACATTTATAAATGAGAACACAGAGGATCCACTCATCACAGTACATATCATGGAGAAATTCGATCATAGGTTTACTTGGGGATGTTTACAAAAGAAGGTGCCTGACATACTGTTCTTAAAAATAAACACGATACAACTCAAATGACCATCAATAGGATAACGGATTATAAAAGTCGCAGTCAGAGTGAAATAAAATATGGTAATTAAAATAATAGCATGATATCAAAAAGCTAGTAATATAAAAACGGCATTGAGTATGTCACCATATTGATAATGTCCCCGTACTATATATATGATATATGTAATAACTATTGGCTATACTATGAAGAAAGAAATGATGTGCTTAAACAAATTCAGGTAGTTTTGAACTTGTAATGAAAAGAAACAAGAGGAAAAAAAAGTGAGGAATTAGACACAGAAAATACCCTGTATCACATTATGTTTTTCATTTTACATTCAATTAATACATAATCTCAGATATTCCTATACCGAATAGTTCGATCTGGATCCTTGTCTTATTATATTGCTTACTTATTTACTTAATTCTAATGTATGTGTTGCTATTTTTAAAAAATATTATATGTGGCATACAATAATGTGACATCATATATATTTTATGTGACATATATTAATATATGAGACATATGCAATAGAATATATGTGACAATGTCAATATGTCAATAATATATGTGACACATGACATATAATATGACATATATGTGTATATGTGTAAATATGTACATATACATATATGTACACGTATACAGATACATATACATGTATATTGATATACATATACATATGTATGTATACATATACCTATACATATATCATAGTAATAGACATAATGTTAGGATATGTGCTTATATAAATATATGTGTGCATACCATATAAAATACCTAGTAAATATGAACATGCGTATACATTGTAATATACTATGTGTAGTCTAGAAAATATAAAAATTTATCTTATTTATGCATAATAATGTATAGTCTATAACGTACGATACTCCAATAGATGCAGTACATAAAAATACATGTTTTATATATTCAACAATCAAAAGTGAATATACCGTGGCCAGAAACAAATAACAAGCCCTTAATATAGTTAATACTTAAATAAACATAAAACTAAACCATAATTTTACATTATCGTAGGTACCAAAAGGACATGTATTGAGAGTCTGGAAAAACCAAGTTCTGTTGAGGATGTGGAGCCATTATAACACCAAGTCAGTTCTGGTGGCATGTGGATTGTTACAACCACATTGGAAAACAATCTGCAGTATTTTAACAGTCTTCACATTTATAAATAAGAACACAGAGGATCCACTGATTAATGTACATATGCTGGGGTAACTCGGTCATAGGTTTGCCTAAGGACACTTACAAAAATAGGTCACTGCCGTATTGTTCTTTAAAATAAACGAAATGTCTGAAATGCACATCAGTAGGATAATGGATTTTAAAAGTCGCAGTCAGTGTCAAATCCAATATGGTAATTAAAAATAATGCCATTTTATAAAAGCTGGTAATATAAAAACGTCATTCATCGTGTCACCTTGTTGATAATGCCCCCCTAATATATATATATATATATATATATATGTAATATATGTAATATATGTAATATATGTAATAACTATTAGTTACAAAATGAAGAAAGAACTGATATGCCTAAACAACTTCAGGCAGAATTTAACTTTTATTGAAGGAAAACAGAGGATTAAAAATGAGGAATAAAACAGAGAAAATATCCTATATGATATTTTTTTTTGATTTTATACTTAATTAATAAATGATCTCAGATATTCCTATACTGAATAGTTGGATCGGGATTCTTGTTTTATTATACTGCTTGCTTATTTTCTATTTCTAATTTACATGTGTCTATTTTTAAAATGATACATGTGACATAAAATAATATATGTGACATGTCATATAATGTATAACATATATGCGTACACGTGCGTACACATACATACACGTGTGTAAAATTGCACTTATATGTATATGTGTGCATATACATACACACATACATGTACATGTATGTTTATATCCATGTACATATACATTTGTATATATGTCTACAAATAAATATACGTATATAATTTTAATAGACATAATATGTTTAAATACATCCTTATATAATTATATGTATATATGCCACATGAAATATATAGAAAATATGAACATGCATATGCATTGTAATATACTATGTGCGGTATAGAAAAGATAAAAATATATGTTATTTATGCATAATAATGTATAATATTAATCTGCAATACTCAAATAGATGCATCATATAAAAATACATGTTTTGTATATTCATAAAGTAAAAGTGAATATGATTTGGCCAGAAACATACAAGAAACCCTTAAGATTGTTAATAATTAAATAAACATGAAACTAAACCATAATTTTAAATTTTTGTGTGTTCCAGAATGGCAGATATTGAGAATCTGAAATAACCATGTTCTGTTGAAAGGGTGGAGTCTTTGTAACTCCTAGTCAGTGCTGGTGGAAATGTGGATTGGTACAATCCTTAGGAAAACAATTTGCATTATTTTCAGTCTTTACATTTATAAATGAGAACACAGAGGATCCACTCATCACAGTACATATCATGGAGAAATTCGATCATAGGTTTACTTGGGGATGTTTACAAAAGAAGGTGCCTGACATACTGTTCTTTAAAATAAACACGATACAACTCAAATGACCATCAATAGGATAACGGATTATAAAAGTCGCAGTCAGAGTGAAATAAAATATGGTAATTAAAATAATAGCATGATATCAAAAAGCTAGTAATATAAAAACGGCATTGAGTATGTCACCATATTGATAATGTCCCCGTACTATATATATGATATATGTAATAACTATTGGCTATACTATGAAGAAAGAAATGATGTGCTTAAACAAATTCAGGTAGTTTTGAACTTGTAATGAAAAGAAACAAGAGGAAAAAAAAGTGAGGAATTAGACACAGAAAATACCCTGTATCACATTATGTTTTTCATTTTACATTCAATTAATACATAATCTCAGATATTCCTATACCGAATAGTTCGATCTGGATCCTTGTCTTATTATATTGCTTACTTATTTACTTAATTCTAATGTATGTGTTGCTATTTTTAAAAAATATTATATGTGGCATACAATAATGTGACATCATATATATTTTATGTGACATATATTAATATATGAGACATATGCAATAGAATATATGTGACAATGTCAATATGTCAATAATATATGTGACACATGACATATAATATGACATATATGTGTATATGTGTAAATATGTACATATACATATATGTACACGTATACAGATACATATACATGTATATTGATATACATATACATATGTATGTATACATATACCTATACATATATCATAGTAATAGACATAATGTTAGGATATGTGCTTATATAAATATATGTGTGCATACCATATTAAATACCTAGTAAATATGAACATGCGTATACATTGTAATATACTATGTGTAGTCTAGAAAATATAAAAATTTATCTTATTTATGCATAATAATGTATAGTCTATAACGTACGATACTCCAATAGATGCAGTACATAAAAATACATGTTTTATATATTCAACAATCAAAAGTGAATATACCGTGGCCAGAAACAAATAACAAGCCCTTAATATAGTTAATACTTAAATAAACATAAAACTAAACCATAATTTTACATTATCGTAGGTACCAAAAGGACATGTATTGAGAGTCTGGAAAAACCAAGTTCTGTTGAGGATGTGGAGCCATTATAACACCAAGTCAGTTCTGGTGGCATGTGGATTGTTACAACCACATTGGAAAACAATCTGCAGTATTTTAACAGTCTTCACATTTATAAATAAGAACACAGAGGTTCCACTGATTAATGTACATATGCTGGGGTAACTCGGTCATAGGTTTGCCTAAGGACACTTACAAAAATAGGTCACTGCCGTATTGTTCTTTAAAATAAACGAAATGTCTGAAATGCACATCAGTAGGATAATGGATTTTAAAAGTCGCAGTCAGTGTCAAATCCAATATGGTAATTAAAAATAATGCCATTTTATAAAAGCTGGTAATATAAAAACGTCATTCATCGTGTCACCTTGTTGATAATGCCCCCCTAATATATATATATATATATATATATATATATATATATATATATATATATATATATATATATGTAATATATGTAATATATGTAATAACTATTAGTTACAAAATGAAGAAAGAACTGATATGCCTAAACAACTTCAGGCAGAATTTAACTTTTATTGAAGGAAAACAGAGGATTAAAAATGAGGAATAAAACAGAGAAAATATCCTATATGATATTTTTTTTTGATTTTATACTTAATTAATAAATGATCTCAGATATTCCTATACTGAATAGTTGGATCGGGATTCTTGTTTTATTATACTGCTTGCTTATTTTCTATTTCTAATTTACATGTGTCTATTTTTTAAAATGATACATGTGACATAAAATAATATATGTGACATGTCATATAATGTATAACATATATGCGTACACGTGCGTACACATACATACACGTGTGTAAAATTGCACTTATATGTATATGTGTGCATATACATACACACATACATGTACATGTATGTTTATATCCATATACATATACATTTGTATATATGTCTACAAATAAATATACATATATAATTTTAATAGACATAATATGTTTAAATACATCCTTATATAATTATATGTATATATGCCACATGAAATATATAGAAAATATGAACATGCATATGCATTGTAGTATACTATGTGCGGTATAGAAAAGATAAAAATATATGTTATTTATGCATAATAATGTATAATATTAATCTGCAATACTCAAATAGATGCATCATATAAAAATACATGTTTTGTATATTCATAAAGTAAAAGTGAATATGATTTGGCCAGAAACATACAAGAAACCCTTAAGATTGTTAATAATTAAATAAACATGAAACTAAACCATAATTTTAAATTTTTGTGTGTTCCAGAATGGCAGATATTGAGAATCTGAAGTAACCATGTTCTGTTGAAAGGGTGGAGTCTTTGTAACTCCTAGTCAGTGCTGGTGGAAATGTGGATTGGTACAATCCTTAGGAAAACAATTTGCATTATTTTCAGTCTTTACATTTATAAATGAGAACACAGAGGATCCACTCATCACAGTACATATCATGGAGAAATTCGATCATAGGTTTACTTGGGGATGTTTACAAAAGAAGGTGCCTGACATACTGTTCTTAAAAATAAACACGATACAACTCAAATGACCATCAATAGGATAACGGATTATAAAAGTCGCAGTCAGAGTGAAATAAAATATGGTAATTAAAATAATAGCATGATATCAAAAAGCTAGTAATATAAAAACGGCATTGAGTATGTCACCATATTGATAATGTCCCCGTACTATATATATGATATATGTAATAACTATTGGCTATACTATGAAGAAAGAAATGATGTGCTTAAACAAATTCAGGTAGTTTTGAACTTGTAATGAAAAGAAACAAGAGGAAAAAAAAGTGAGGAATTAGACACAGAAAATACCCTGTATCACATTATGTTTTTCATTTTACATTCAATTAATACATAATCTCAGATATTCCTATACCGAATAGTTCGATCTGGATCCTTGTCTTATTATATTGCTTACTTATTTACTTAATTCTAATGTATGTGTTGCTATTTTTAAAAAATATTATATGTGGCATACAATAATGTGACATCATATATATTTTATGTGACATATATTAATATATGAGACATATGCAATAGAATATATGTGACAATGTCAATATGTCAATAATATATGTGACACATGACATATAATATGACATATATGTGTATATGTGTAAATATGTACATATACATATATGTACACGTATACAGATACATATACATGTATATTGATATACATATACATATGTATGTATACATATACCTATACATATATCATAGTAATAGACATAATGTTAGGATATGTGCTTATATAAATATATGTGTGCATACCATATAAAATACCTAGTAAATATGAACATGCGTATACATTGTAATATACTATGTGTAGTCTAGAAAATATAAAAATTTATCTTATTTATGCATAATAATGTATAGTCTATAACGTACGATACTCCAATAGATGCAGTACATAAAAATACATGTTTTATATATTCAACAATCAAAAGTGAATATACCGTGGCCAGAAACAAATAACAAGCCCTTAATATAGTTAATACTTAAATAAACATAAAACTAAACCATAATTTTACATTATCGTAGGTACCAAAAGGACATGTATTGAGAGTCTGGAAAAACCAAGTTCTGTTGAGGATGTGGAGCCATTATAACACCAAGTCAGTTCTGGTGGCATGTGGATTGTTACAACCACATTGGAAAACAATCTGCAGTATTTTAACAGTCTTCACATTTATAAATAAGAACACAGAGGATCCACTGATTAATGTACATATGCTGGGGTAACTCGGTCATAGGTTTGCCTAAGGACACTTACAAAAATAGGTCACTGCCGTATTGTTCTTTAAAATAAACGAAATGTCTGAAATGCACATCAGTAGGATAATGGATTTTAAAAGTCGCAGTCAGAGTCAAATCCAATATGGTAATTAAAAATAATGCCATTTTATAAAAGCTGGTAATATAAAAATGTCATTCATCGTGTCACCTTGTTGATAATGCCCCCCTAATATATATATATATATATATATATATATATGTAATATATGTAATATATGTAATAACTATTAGTTACAAAATGAAGAAAGAACTGATATGCCTAAACAACTTCAGGCAGAATTTAACTTTTATTGAAGGAAAACAGAGGATTCAAAATGAGGAATAAAACAGAGAAAATATCCTATATGATATTTTTTTTTGATTTTATACTTAATTAATAAATGATCTCAGATATTCCTATACTGAATAGTTGGATCGGGATTCTTGTTTTATTATACTGCTTGCTTATTTTCTATTTCTAATTTACATGTGTCTATTTTTTAAAATGATACATGTGACATAAAATAATATATGTGACATGTCATATAATGTATAACATATATGTGTACACGTGCGTACACATACATACACGTGTGTAAAATTGCACTTATATGTATATGTGTGCATATACATACACACATACATGTACATGTATGTTTATATCCATGTACATATACATTTGTATATATGTCTACAAATAAATATACATATATAATTTTAATAGACATAATATGTTTAAATACATCCTTATATAATTATATGTATATATGCCACATGAAATATATAGAAAATATGAACATGCATATGCATTGTAATATACTATGTGCGGTATAGAAAAGATAAAAATATATGTTATTTATGCATAATAATGTATAATATTAATCTGCAATACTCAAATAGATGCATCATATAAAAATACATGTTTTGTATATTCATAAAGTAAAAGTGAATATGATTTGGCCAGAAACATACAAGAAACCCTTAAGATTGTTAATAATTAAATAAACATGAAACTAAACCATAATTTTAAATTTTTGTGTGTTCCAGAATGGCAGATATTGAGAATCTGAAATAACCATGTTCTGTTGAAAGGGTGGAGTCTTTATAACTCCTAGTCAGTGCTGGTGGAAATGTGGATTGGTACAATCCTTAGAAAAACAATTTGCATTATTTTCAGTCTTTACATTTATAAATGAGAACACAGAGGATCCACTCATCACAGTACATATCATGGAGAAATTCGATCATAGGTTTACTTCGGGATTTTTACAAACGAAGGCGACTGACATACTGTTCTTTAAAATAAACACGATACAACTCAAATGATCATCAATAGGATAACGGATTTTAAAAGACCCAGTCAGAGTGAAATAAAATATGGTAATTAAAAATAATATCATTACATAAAAAGCTAGTAATATAAAAACGGCATTGAGTATGTCACCATATCGATAATGTCCCCGTACTATATATATGATATATGTAATAACTATTGGTTATACTATGAAGAAAGCAATGATATGCTTAAACAAATTCAGGTAGTTTTGAACTTGTAATGAAAAGAAACAAGAGGAAAAAAAAGTGAGGAATTAAACACAGAAAATATCCTGTATCACATATGTTTTACATTTTACATTCAATTAATACATAATCTCAGATATTCCTGTACCGAATAGTTCGATCGGGATCCTTGTCTTATTATATTGCTTACTTATTTACTTAATTCTAATGTATGTGTTTATATTTTTAAAAAATTTTATATGCAGCATGCAATAATATATGTGACATGTCATATATTTTGTGACATATATTAATATATGAGACATATGCCATAGAATATATGACAATGTCAATGTCAATAATATGTGACACATGACATATAACATGACATATATATGTATGAGTAAATATGTACACATGTACATATATATGTACACGTATACAGATACATATACATGTATATGTATATTGATATACATATACATATGTATGTATACATATACATATACATATATAATAGTAATAGACATAATGTTAGGATATGTGCTTATATAAATATATGTGTACATACCATATAAAATACATAGTAAATATGAACATGGATATACATTGTAATATACTATGTGTAGTCGAGAAAATATAAAATTTTGTTATTTATGCGTAATAATGTATAATATATAACGTACGATACTCCAATAGATGCAGTACATAAAAATACATGTTTTGTATATTCGACAAGCAAAAGTGTATCTACAGTGGCCAGAAACAAATAACAAGCCCTTAATATAGTTAATACTTAAATAAACATAAAACTAAACCATAATTTTACATTATCGTATGTACCAAAAGGACATGTATTGAGAGTCTGGAAAAACCAAGTTCTGTTGAGGATGTGGAGCCATTATAACACCAAGTCCGTTCTGGTGGCATGTGGATTGTTACAACCACAATGGAAAACAATCTGCAGTATTTTAACAGTCTTTACATTTATAAATAAGAACACAGAGGATCCACTGATCAATGTACATATGCTGGGGTAACTCGGTCATAGGTTTGCCTAAGGACACTTACAAAAATAGGTCACTGCCGTATTGTTCTTTTAAATAAACGAAATGTCTGAAATGCACATCAGTAGGATAATGGATTTTAAAAGTCGCAGTCAGAGTCAAATGAAATATGGTAATTAAAAATAATGCCATTTTATAAAAGCTAGTAATATAAAAACGTCATTCTGCATTTCACCTTATTGATAATGTCCCCGTAATATATATATATAATACGTAATATATATAAATATAATATATATACATATATACATATATACAGATATACATATATACATATATATACATATATAAACAATATATACATATATATACATATATACATATATATATGTAATAACTATTACAATATGAAGAAAGAACTGATATTCCTAAACAAATTCAGGCAGTGTTTAACTTTTAATGACGAAAAACGGAGGATTAAAAATGAGGAATAAAACAAGGAAACTATCCTATATGATATATATTTTTTTGATTTTATAGTTAATTAATAATAATCTCAGATATTCCTATACTGAATAGTTGGATAGGGATTTTTGTTTTATTATAGTGCTTGCTTATTTACTATTTGTAATTTACATGTGTCTTTTTTTTAAAAAATGATATTATAACACCAAGTCAGTGCTGGTGGAATGTGGATTGTTACAACCACATTGGAAAACAATCCGCAGTATTTTAATAGTCTTTACATTTATAAATAAGAAAACAGGGCACCCACTCATCCCTGTACATATCCTGGGGCAACTTGATCATAGGTTTACCTGGGGACATTTATAAAAAAGTTCACTGCCGTATTGTTCTTTAAAATCAACATGAAACAACTCAAATCATCATCAATAGGAGAAAGGATTTTAAACGTCGCAGTCACACTGAAATAAAACATGGTAATTAAAAATACCATTTTATAAAAAGCTAGTAACATTAAAACAGCATGTAGTATGTCACCATACTGATAATGTCCCGGTACTATATATATAATATATGTAATAACTATTGGTTGTAATATGAAGAATGTAATTATATGCTTAAACAAATTCAGGTAGTATTTAACTTTAAAGGAAGGATAACAAGAGAATTAAAAATGAGAAATAATACAAGAAAATATCCTATATGATATATTTTTTAATTTTATATTTAATTAATAAAATGATCTCAGATATTCCTATACTGAATAGACGGATCACGATCCTTGTCTCATTATATTGCTAACTTATTTCTAATGTATATGTTGCTACTTTTAAAAAATAATATATGTGACATATAATACTATATGTGACTTATGTCATGTAACACATATGCTATAAAATAATATGTTACATATATGTCATACAATACATGACATATATGTGTACTTATATGTACATATATGCATCTATACACATACGTATGTATATATGTATTCATATACATATACATATAGAATTTTAATAGATATAATGTGTTAGGATATGTGCTTATACAAGTAGATGTACACATACCATATAAAATATATAATATGAACATTCATATACATTGTAATATACTATGTGTACTATAGAAAATATAAAAATATGTTATGTATATAGTAATGTATAATATATAACATACAATACTCAAATAGTTACAGTATAAAAAAATACATGTTTTATATATTCAAAAAACGAAGGTGAATATAGTTTGGCCAGAAACATATAAGAAGCCCTTAATATTGTTAATAATTAAATAAACAAAAAACTAATATATAGCATCCACTCATCCCTGTACATACCCTGGGCAAACTCTATCATAGGTGTACCTGGGGACAATTACAAAACAAGGTCACTGCCATATTGTTCTTTAACATAAACACGAAACACCTCAAATCATCATCAATAGGAGAATGGATTTTAAAAGACGCAGTCACACTGAAATAAAATATGGTAATTAAAGATAATGCCATTTTATAAAAACCTAGTAATATCAAAACGGCATGAAGTATGTCACCATATTGATAATGTCCTTGTACTCTATATGTAATATATGTAATAACTATTGGTTATAATATGAAGAATGCAATGATATGCTTAAACAAATTCAGGTAGTATTTAAAATTAATGAAGTGAAACAAGAGAGGTAAAACTGACGAATAACACACAGAAAATATGCTATATGATATATTTTTTAAATTTATACTTAATTAATAAATAGATCTCAGATATTCCTATCCTGAATAGTTGGATTGGGATCCTTGTCTTATTATATTGCTTACTTATTTACTTATTTCTAATGTATATGTTGCTATTTTTAAAATAACGTGACATATGTCAATGTGTCAATACTCTATGACATATCTCATATAATATATGACATATATATGTACATATATATGTACATCTATAGGAGGGAAAGCCAAGAGCCAAGTGAGGAAGTCAAAGATAGAGGGCTGAGACACCTTGTGGCTACACTTCAGGTATTGCTGCAGGGTGGTAGTGTGTCCTTGTGAACCAAGTTCCTGGTCGGCGCGGATTTTGTCTTGCGCCCAGTGGCACTTAAGCCTCATGTCCCAGACTTGAACCGAGTCATTTTCCCACTGGAGACTTCTTTAAGGTAGAGGATGCCTTAGAGCCTTTTAAAGGTCTGTCTCGGGCCCACCAAATTGTGTGGCAGACGGGGTCTCAGCCAGAGAAAGGAATTAGAGAAACAAGAAAGAAAGAAAAGTACCTTGAATCCAGTGGATCCGAGTCACAACTTCAGAAAGATGTTACGGGGAATGACGTTGCACCTCACTTCTTTGGTCTTCTAGAAGGAAAGAATTCAGTCAAGAGAGAGTTTGTGCAGCATACAACAACAAGAAGTTTATTAGTGAAAGCAAGCATGGTCGGACATGGAGCAGGCCCACCCAAGGGAGGGAAACAGACTCTCCTTAGTTTCTGTGAAAGCTTTTGTTTCTGTGTGGTGAACTGTCTCACCCCTGCCCTCTCTAGTGCCTCTCATTGTCTTGGTGGCATGCCTCGTACTCCCTTCTTGCTCCCAAGGTTGTCAGAGCTCATAACAATACACGGAGAAGAATTGTGTACATTCTGGTAAGCAGGATGGTCTCTCTCTCTCTCTCTCTCTCTCTCTTTCTCTCTCTCTCTCTCTCTCTCTCTCTCTCACTTACAACAACACATCCTTTGCTTCAGTTGCATGTGAGAGCCTGGAATCCTGCAGTGCTGGTAAGACACTGGCGACCTAAGTGAGGGCAGCTGCAAGGGGTCTTGAGCTAAGGAGGAAATCCAGCCAGGGGCTTGCTAACCTGGTTTGGCCTCTCCTTCTCCTGCTCATTGCTATCTCTGTACCTATCCTATCACAACTGGTCCCAAGGATCCCCCCTCCCGTTCGCTCAAACTGAGTGTTGGTACCTACGTGTAAGGTCTTCGTCATTAGTGTCAGTGTCTGAGCAGCTTTCCACCAGCCCGTCTTTACAAACAGAAAAATAAACAATAAAGTTATTAGAAAGACTTTCTCCACCATCCTCCACATCCACTGGAGGCTATTGAGAGTTGTAGAGCATTACCACGATATTTCCTCCAGGTTCTCAGACCATCTGTGGGATCTGTGGGGTCAGAGCCCTTCAACAAGACGTTGGTCACAGATGCCATTTCTATAATCAGGCAGATGCTGCAGGAATTACCTTTCAACTACTCACTCCCACTGGCCCACAATTGCTCCCCCTCCAATCTTATTCACCTGAAATTGCAGCTCTTATGTATAAACTTGAGTGTGGTATACGTGACTGAGCAGTTGGAAGTTTTAATTTATTTGAACTCATATAATTAATTAATGATCAAGTAAAAAGAAATTAAAAACAATCACACTGGGCCACTGGCTGCCACGATGCATAGCCCATCTCTAGAACTGAAAGGTGTGCAAGGTGTGCCCTCCCCTCCCAGCTTGCTCCATCCGAGTGGTTTTGGGGCCTGATCTGATCATTTACTTGCAGGAACTTCAGGACTCCTGTGCATGTGCCGGGCGCTACTTCAGGCTCTGGCGATCCTCCAAGTGTAAGGTCAAAACCAGATCTTACAGGATCCCCAGAGGGGCCCCACCTGCAGACACAGCTGAGAGCATGGCTGGCACACCTGTGTGCGACACCATCAGAGTTTTGGGTGGGGGCACTTCCCTGACTTCTGAAGCCCACGCTTCTCACCCCTAACTCTGAAGTGGAGCTGAGGGAGGCAGTGGCAAAGACCTCTCAGTGGGTGAACGACTTTTTCAATGATAACTGGAAAACATTGCTGAAAGAGTTTTTAAGAGCACAAATAATTGAAATGACGCACTGTGTTCATGGGTTGGAAGACTTAATAATGTTACTATTTCCGTACAACCCAAAAGGATCTACAGATTCAGTGCAAGACCGCTCAAAAGCCATGTGTTATTTGTACTTAATACAAAGAGAAAAACACCCTAAAATACATGTGGAGCCACAAAGCACGCGGTTAGGCAAAATGATGTTCAGATTGAAGAACAAAGGGACAGAGTACAAACTTCCTGGCTTCAAAAACATGACAAAGCAACAGTAATCCACACAGAATGGTACTGACATAAAAACAGACACATCGATCTGTGAAAGTAAAGCGAGGGCCAAGACATACAGCCTCGTCCACATGTCATGTAATGTACGAGCAGGGAAGCAACAATGGAGTAAAGACAGTGTATTTAATAAATACTTTTGGAAAATTGGACAGATAAATGCAAAACCATGAAACTAGGTCATCTTATTACTCCATATACAAGAATAAACTAAAAATAAATTTGATTTAAATGTAAGACAATGCCAACCTTCCAATCAGTGATATGTTGAAGGAATCACCCTCTTGTTCCCACTGGCCCACAATTGCTCTCCCCTCCAAACTCATCAACCTGCAATTGCAGCTGTTGTATACAAACTTGAGTGTAGCTCCTGTGACTGCACAACTCGATATTTATTTTCTTTTAATTCATTGAGTTAATAAATGATCAAGTGAAATAAATTGCAAGCGGCACAGCTGGCCACTGGCTTCCCCAGCGGATTGGCCAAAGCAAGAACTGAAAGATGTGGAAGGTGTCTTCTCCCCTCCCCAGATTGTTCCTGCAGAGTTGTTCGCAGATCTGAACTGATCATTCACTCACAGGAATTCAAAAACTGATGTGCATGTGCCAGGTGCTTCTGCAGACTCTGGGGACACTCAAACAGTAAGGTCAAAACCAGCTATTAAAGGATTCGCAGCAGGGGGTCCGACTGCAAACGGAGAAGACCAGCAGGGCTGGTACCCCTCTGCTAGGTGGAATCAGAGAAGTGGTCTGAGTAGGGGCCACTTTGCTGTCCTCAGGTATCCCCACTTCATCCACCTGAACAATGGAGTAGAGCAGGAGGAAGTCAGTGGCAAAGTCCCCTAAGAGGGTGAATGACTTGTACTGTGAAAACTACACAGAATTGCTGCAACAGTAAAAAAGGACAGAAAATTTGAATGGTACGTTGTGTGCCTGGCTTGGAAGGCTTACTATCGTTACCATTCCCATACAACTCAAAGGGATCTGCCGAGTCAGTGCAACTCCTATGAAAAGCTCAATGCCATTTCTACAGAGATAGAAAAAACAAATCAAAAAATGGTTATGGAACTACAAAGAACCCCTGTAGCCAAAAGCATCTTGAGAAGGAAGAACAAAGATAGAAGCTCAATTCTTTCTGGCTTCACAACACATGGCAATGCTACAGGAATCTACAGAAAACAGTATGCTGCTGGTATAAAGGCAGACACATTGTTCTGTGGAACAAAAGACAAAATTCTCAAACACACATATATGACCAAATGATTTTCAAGAACGGTGCCAATATCACTCCATCGAAGAAGGGAAATCTCTTCAGCAATCAACACAATGGCAAGGCACCCCCACAGAACAGGAGAAAACACTTGGAAACCTCACATATGAAAAGGAGCTAATATCCAAAATATGTATGACACGCCAAAACTTCATTATAAAGAAAAAAAGGATAGGACCCGATTGAAGAAGGGGAAAAGACTGAAAAAAAGAAATTTATACAAAGAAGACATACAAGTGACCAACAGACCTTTGAAAAGATGCTCGACAGCACAAAGCACCAAGGAAATAAGAATCAAAAGGACAGTGGACTACTGCCCAACCCCCGTTAGACTGTATTAGTCAGAAGGAGAAAAGTAATGTATTGGCGAGGATGGGAAAACACTGGATCCTTTCTGCACTGTTAGTGGGCAGGTAAAGTGGAGCAGTCATCGTGGAAAACAGTACTGAGGTTCCTCCCACTATTACAAATAGAACAACCCCACGACACACCCATCGCACTTTTGGGTATACATCCCACGGGAATGAAATCAGCATCTCCAGGCGATAACTGCACGGCCCTGATCACGTCTGCATTGCTCAGAATAACACAGACCCGGAGAAACAGCCCCTGCGTCCAGGGACAGGTGAGTGCATAAAGAAAAGGTGGTACATGCCTACACTGGAATTGCATTCCCCTTGAAACATGAAGGGAATCCTGCCATTGGCAGCAACAGGAATAAACCCGGAGGACAGTATTCCACGAGATATAAGCCAGTCGGAACAAGAAAAGAAGACACACACACACAAATAGTTTCTGATTCCATTTAAATGAGTTTCTAAAATAGTCAAATTTATAGACAAGAGAGTACAAGGGTGGTTGCCAAGAATTGAGGGGACAAAGAAATATAAAGTTAGGCTGAAAGGGTGTACAGTTCCAGCCATGTGAGATGAAAACCATTTAGAGATTGCCTGTACAGCAATGTACATACCATACACACCACTGTGGTATATGTTTAAATACGTACAGAGGCCAGATTTCATGTTGTGTGTTTTGACCACAAGAAAAAATAAGTGGAATGAAGTAGAAAGTAAGGAGAACTGACCCTGGGTGGACAAACACATGATGTGAGATATAAATGATGTATTACATAATCGTACACCTAAAATCTATGTTCTTTACTAACAATTGTCACCCCAATAAATTTAAAAACCAAAGACAAGAAATAAAGAAATGGAGAGGGGAAGAAGGAGTGAGAGGGCGAGATGAAGGAGGATTAACGGAAGCAATGACAACAAAAAGCAGAGAAGGTAGAAAGGGAGTAGAGAAGAAAGGGTCTGGTTGTCACACAGGCCGATAAAGAAGACCACAGGGCAGGAGGAAAGCTTCTGTCTCCGGGTTGTCAAGAAGATGTGTACAGTGTTTGCTCCAGAAACACGGCTGTTTCCTATCCCCATTCGAGAAACAGCCACATACCATCTTAAGTCTGGGCAAGACGGGGCTCACGGCTTGATGTCACACAGTTTCTCCCGACCTTGAAACCATCACCTGTCCTGGGAACCCGCCCTGTGTCTTCGTTCGCTGCTCTAAATTGTTTTCATCGTAAAGTGCGGCCTAAGGTTCTCAGAGCTGTTCTCACAAATCGAGTCTACTGGCCATTGTCTCTGAATCCTTGGAACACAGCTGTTAGTTGCATTTCGTACGACACATTAGGGTTCCCTTCAGACCACGGGGAAAGTATCATCTAGAAATTAAGGACTTCTTAGACCACCTTGTCTCAAGAAGACAGGTTCTGGGTAAACAAGTGATATTTTACATTCTAGAAGTCTTAAAGTTCTGCTTAGTGGGGAAAGTTTGAAGACTACAGGACAATGAAGTTCTACTAAAATACATGTAATTCACAGGAGTCCTGGGCCAAATGAAACTCCCACTAAAATTAGGCTCATTTTATATTTACCTTGACTTAAAAACTCCCTTCACTTGATTTCTTACAAAGCGTTGCAGAAGAAACCGTGACCCTATTTCCAGACAAAGGGTCAAAACCACTATGAATGGTAATGCTCCTGCCTCCCGGCTGAACTTTTCTTTCCCTGTGTTGCAATGCACAGCCTCCCCTTTGTCCTCGTATGAAGGAAGCCCAGTGCCACCGTGATGCTGAGTACCTGTCAATGACCTCTTAGCTCTCTTCAACACAGTGATTCTGGCTCGCACACAAAGCCAGATCTACGGTGAGTGATGGGAGGCCTATTTTCCACATGAGAAACACATGGTGTCTTCTTAGTAAGAGTGTGTGAGGGGAAATGCTAGACCTCCATGGAGAAATTCACAGTGAATAGCACCCAGCTCTTCCTGGAGGCTCCTCTAGAAAGAGAAGTGGCCTGGGCTATACCAGGGGCCAGCTGCAAGACGAGCCCTGTGCAGCACCCAGCTATATTGGGCGGGAGGAGTCATTCTGAGGCCTTTAATAGAAAAGCGATGTGAATCAGGGGAGTGGCAGATGTGACACATCATGACCTCTCAAAATGCCACGAGACGTCCTAAGAGGTGATGGTCGTAAGTAAATGAAGTTGTCACAGATGCAGAACAGAGGTTCTAAACCACACGTTTTCCATTTAGAACCCGGCGGACATTGTGTTGGGCCGTGACGGATTTGTTTCCAGGGTAGTTGCCATACACTTGGCACAAACACGGTGCAGACATTAGGGTACAATGTGATTAGTACATACACACCACATTAGTACGTACACACCTATGCACACAGGATGTCATGTATGAGAATATTTATTGTGAAACATGAAAGCAGCAACCACGGAACGAACAGGAACATAAATAAGGGAAACACTCCTCACACAAACATTTACACACACACACACACAAACTATAACCCTCAGGGATGAACACAAGACACTCACTCCCACACGTGCACATTGAATGACCACATTGGAACTGGAGAACAAGTAAACAGTTCTGTACTTAGAAAGCCAGGTTCTATCATCACATCCCCAGTTCTAATGCCACCAGGAAGCTGACATCACGGTGACTCTGCATTGTAAAGCCAGCAAGAAAGTACCTATTTTGTCATGTTCTCCACTTTTTGTCACCAAACGAGGAATTCTAGAATACGTACCACAGACTGTGTCCACTGGGGTGTCCTGAAATGATAGAAAATATGACAAGGATCAGATCATGTGGGTTGTGTTTGTACAGGTCTTTGGTTTCCTTAATGACAATAGAAAACCAATGGGAACACTGGTGGGTCAAGGGAACCCAAAACAAGAAATCAAGCTAAAGTACTCAGGTCAAAAGCCATGAACTTTTGCTGCAGGAAGTATCTCACACAGGCATATTGGGTTGCCAGTTACACAGTTGTATTCCAAAACAAACAAACAAACAAACAAAAATGCTACATGGGAAAAAGATCACTCCCATATATTCTATTACTAATGCTGCCCTTGTTGAGTGCATATTCAAAACAAGTGTCAGTTGGTAACAAATTCACACTCAACATTCTCCTCAGCCAGAAGATTGTCTGTATTATTGGGATGGACATGCCAACGTTTTCAATCTTAGTTTGACTGAGTGTATTAAAGAGGATTTCTGTCTCAGAGGGTGGAAAACAAGCTTACCGTGATAGGTTTGATGTCCTCATTGCAATCATCAGGAAGTTCATCTTCCTCTGGGATGTCCGGGAGAACTACAAGAACACAGAGTAAATGTGTCATCGGTTATACTACTCAAACCTACTCAGGGAGATGAGCTTGATGTGGACGTGAGAGAGACTGTGTGGCTATGGGTTTTTCATAACTATGAGCTGAACATGTGCCGTGCTGAACTCCTTGGTGGAAGAAGCAAGGCCAAGGAGAGGCGAGGAAAGAAGTGGGACATGGGGTCTTTGGTGTCTAGCTAAATAGAATGTAATTAACTTGAAATACTCTTAAAACGGGTAGACAAATAAATGCATGTTGTGTTTCAGTGAGAGATTTTCATGAATTTTTCTGCGCATTTTAAAACACAGCACAGTCCTACTTTTTCCTGAAATGTTACAAGACCATTTCAGTTTTCCATGAATTCATATACGCTGTCCTCTCTTCATCATCTCTATTATTGGATTTTCTTAACTTTTTGACAGTGATGAGAAAGAAATGCTATTTACGCTGCTTTTCATAATTTGTGACTATATAGGTCTGGAGCATGGATTATATGTACAACGCTACAGACTCGTCACTACTATCTAGATCCAATCTTTTTCATCATATCCACCTCAGTTCCCTTTAACAAATCACTCTACTTTCTCCCTCCTTCCAACCATTGTTATCTCTACTTGTCTCTCAACTGTGAATCTGCCTGTTGCAGGGACCTCATGTAAGTGGAATCACACATTATTTGTCTTTCTGTGTCTGCCTGGTGTTACTTAGGACGATATGTTTTCAATGTCCTTTCATGTTGCAGCATATTTCAAAGTTCAATTCCCGTTCACGACTGAACGACAGTCCACTCTGGGTATATATCAGACTGTGTTTATCCACTCATCACTTGATGGACTTTGGAAAAGTTTGCAACTGTTGGCTGTTGTGAAGCATGTCGCTATGACATCCGTGTGCTGATATCCTGGGATCCTCCTACAGTGACACATAATCTTATGATCTTCGCCCAACTTATAGAATGTCCCCACAGCAGACGTGAACCTTAACCTGAACTGTGCACATTTTAATCAATAAGACATTGATGTCATTGCAATGACTGGCTTGTGGGCTGTGGGAACGTTGTGTATCGTCTTGTCAACTCCTTTGTTAACCCCAACCTCTTCTCAACAAGGTGTATCAATGTTTCCAAATCTGGGGACATTGCATTCCGGAGGGATCTATTCAGCAAAAGGTAAACACTCAGCTAATGTGAGCATTAGCTCAGGACATTGTTTACTATTCAACGTGAATGATATTTTGAGTTGTCAATGCATCTTGACTTCATAGTTACAGCAGTACTAATTTCGTGAAGATACTTAAATTTGCAGGCATAAAAGTAGAACGTGGCTTAGCATTTTTATAGTTTTCTGTTAAAACTGGGACACAAAATTCTTAATTCTGAATTAACCTAATGAGCATAGATCCGCAGTACCTTCTGCAGGGTCCCTGTGAGGGTAAAACTTGAGGCGTGGCCGCTCACGCACTCTTCTTTTCCATCTCTGGCTGGAAACTGATGAGTGGGTTCTGTTTATGGGAAGACAACTTCCCTCATCATGGCTGCTACTTCCTGAGAAATACACGACAATAGATAGACCCTGTGACATCTTAGTGGCAGGAGACCATAGGTACAGTAGGAATAATTTATTCACACTTCCAACTATTGTTCCCTTCATTCACCAGCTAGCTGAGCAGATGACCCAGTAGACTTAATGATGGACCTAGATATATCTTGTAGTTTGCTGAGCAACCAAATCCCCAACACACAGGTTTTGTAGGAAAAATCTTGAATGAGCTGAGGCATTATAGAAACGCAACAAAACACAGTGACTACGCCTAGTACACTGAGTTCCAATCGTTTACAGAAGTTGCACGTATCTGAAAGATATGGAGACCGCACTTGGACTCAGTGCCCCATTTTGAAGTGAGAAAATGTGAAGAGGACCTCCTTGTTAGTATTATCAGTGTTCCATGCTAAGCTTTCCCCATGATCAGGTGACCACGCTGAGGGGCCAGAGGTCTGTGCACCTCCCAAGCCAGCTCAGAACTTTCTGAGTTGACGGCCATGTGACCACTTGGCCAAAAACTAGCTTCCCTTTAAGTGACTTACTCTGGATGAGCAGTTCATGCACATGACCCAGGAAAGTAGCCGTCTGTGCTGGTGCTTTGGTAGATAGTTCAATGAATTATGGCTCAAACCTCCACTGTGTGCAGACTACTGATGTGAGCACTCATCTGGGAAGCCTGAACTCGGGCCTGACTTAGAGGGGGAAGTGGCAGCACAAGCTGTGAGTGTCCCCTTCCCTGCCCAGGGACCCCCCTCACTACATCACAGCCTCTAAAACCGCCTCATCCCACCCGACCCGGAAGAAGCAGGGGGCAGAGTCCCGTTCCTCTGAGAGGGACCCTTACTTAGTCATAGCCAGTGACCCTCCCTGAGAACTACCCAGACCCTCGTAATCCAAGTTCTTTGCACCCACTCGAGGCAAGGGCATGTCACACTGACCTCGCAGGAAGAACCTACACAGTCACGTCCCCTGTGCACTTCAACCCATGGATTCCCACCATCTTGTGTCCATCTATTCTTAAAACCTCTGGACTAAGACTGCTGATGTCAGGTGTTGGATTTTACAACTAAAGTCAGATGAGTTGCCCTGATCCCGACCCAGTGAAAGCGGCGTGTCTGTGCCTGCGCTTGATCTATTCCCTTGAAGAACGAGTGCAAACTGGCACTAGGAAATGCTCCACTTTTCTAAGTTTAGGAAAATAAATGTCAGCCCTCTGGTTGGAAGAATCAGAAATGTCAATTAAGTGATACAAGTAAACTACAGATGAATTGATCACTCCACAGACAGATTGGGAGTGGTGGAAAGGACTTAAAAAAATGAGGAAAATATTTGCAGTCAAAGGTGAGCAGCCTGCTGAAGGAGCAGCATTCAGGCGATCAGTGGGAACGAACCTTCACACAGTTAGTTAGACTAGCGTGGGGGAGAACACTACGGAACGAAAAGTAGTCTGGTTTAGCTAGATGCTAGAGCAAAGGGCAAACGAGGGTTGGTAGCAAGATGTAGGCTGAGATGTTTGGTGAGAACTACATTGATTTGGGTGTTTTCATTCCATGCAAAGGAATGTGGAGTTTCTCCTGAGGGTACATGGTAAACTAATGACAAAGTAAATGACTGGAGATTTAAATGTCACCCATCAGGTGACAGCTACAGTGTTTCCTCCAAAAATAAGACTAACCGGAAATTAGGCCCTAATGCGTCTTTTGGAGCTATAATTAATATAAGACCTGGTCTTATTTTCGGGGAAATATGGTAGCTTGGCCCTTCTAGGAGGTACCGTATTTCCCCCAAAATAAGACCGGGTCTTATATACATTTTTGCTCCCAAAGACACATTAGGTATTATTTTCTGGTTAGGTCTTATTTTCGGGGAAACACTATATATGAACAGTAATTGCTTAAGTATCACTAGATAAGTCTGGTTATTGGGCCTCATATCACTGGCAAAAACATAAAAGTTGATGAAGCCCCGTTTTCAACGTGCAGGTGGAAAGTTCCATAGGGATGGCAGAAGAAAAAAAGGGGACAGGCCAGAAATGAAAAGAGATACATAGACTCTTGAGATATTACTCATATGACCTTGTCTTCACTATGAATGTTTATGCTTTCACCTTTTTTATTTGCTAAGGCCAAGAAAATATTTAATGTAGTATCTATTATCAGAACATGGAAAGGGATGCCATTTAATATTTACATTTTATTCCAGAAATCAATGATATCTAACTAGAATTAATACATTTTGGCAACATACCGTCTTTGTGTAGTTCTTTAGTTATTTTTTCCTGGTACTCCTGCAGCGACTGAAATAAATCAAATCTTATTATAGCATTTAAGGTAAACAAGAGACTTTATTGTAGAAATGATATATCTTATGAAATGTGCTCTTTAAATAATGCCTTTAGAGAATAGACTTAATGTATGGATTATATAAATACAGAAAAGTTAAAAAATGAATAACATAAATTACTGCTTATTTTGATTTTATATAATAGAGACCATCTATATGAGATGCTATTTAGATTAATCTGACCAACAGTGCAATTGATATTGGTCTACCTAACATACATAATTTCAAAAGGGTGACGTTTGATTTGATTGGTACAAAGAAGTTTAAACAAGTCAAGTCATATTTTACACTGAATGCATTACTTTGCAATTTTTAGAAAAATTGTCCTTTATAAATGTTTCTTGTTTTTTGTTTTTACTTTAATGGACTTTTCCTTAAAATGAGCTTTCCATTCTTGCACTTCTAGAAAAGTAATCTTAAGGTGTATTCTAGGCTATTCATTTTTCGGCATAGAACCTTAAAGACATAAAATGATGAAAGTGGTACTGTGCCGTCATGTGAAAATTCTAATGACAGAAACAATAACCAAAACGATTTTGCAGTCTATGACTGAAACATTACTGTATTCGTATGGACAGAAAGATTTCCGAAAAGCTGCTTGAATAAAGTATGACCTAGAGCCAGTTTTCAACTTTACTTTCTCATTTATGACTTTGTAGAGTTAGAAACAAAAAATAATATATAATTTTTTAAATTTGACTTTGTTCCTTAGAAATCAGGTCCAATTTTAGAAACACTCAAGTAGCTGTAGTTATAGTCTATTTAATTATGAAATATGTGAGAGTATTTCAAACTATATTACAAGTGTCCCAGTCTAGAGTGGTCTTACTTAAACCTTTCTTCTGAAAGCTATCCTCTCACAAAATGTCCAAAGTAGTGCTTAAAATAATATCCAGAACCTAATAGACACTGTGGTGACAACAATGTGACAGCCAATCCTTGTACAAATTTAGGGGGAATGTGGGAAACCGTGCTAAAGTGCTAGCAGGTATTGTTTTGTGAAATGTTGAACCTTTGACTTCCTTGAGTGGTCTGTGCTCCCAGCAAGGCAGAAGTTCCTACTCTGAGAACACAGAACCAGACAAGGTCAGGAAGTGTGGAGCTGGCCAAAAAACAGGCCCTTGTGTATTACCTTTATTGTAACTACTAGATGGCAGACAGTTCTGTTACTTTTTGATGCCCAGAGTATATAAGCTGCAAAAATAAACTTGAGCTGAGGCATTCTACTTAGATCTGAAGCAGTCTACTTAGAACTGCGGCAGTCTACTTAGAACTGCCTGCCCTCCGGATCCCATCTTTGTCTCTCTTCTTTTTTCTCAATCCTCACTCCCCACTTCAGGGACTGTTCGTCTCGTCGGCAGGCACCGACAGGGGAAGACAAATTTGTTTTCCAATATTTGCATAACACTTTTTTTTGTGAATGGCTTGATAGACAGGGTTTATAACGTGAATAATGTGACAACAACATCACCAGACAGGCCGTATAAAATCAATAACTAAATACCATAGAAAGGGAGAGGACTTTCATGAAACAGTTTTAAGTTATTGTTAATCAACAATATAAAATGTAAATCACATTTTTACACGACTTGAATTAAGGAACTACCAATGTAGCGTTATTATTTTCCCCCAAAACAGCTCTTTTCTTAAATATTTACTTCAGCACTTTCTATCGTGTTTCCCCGAAAATAAGATGTAGCTGGACCATCAGCTCTAATGCGACCTTTGGAGCAAAAATTAATATAAGACCTGGTATTATTTTAACATAATATAAGAATGGGTCTTATGTAATATAAAATAATATCAGACCAGGTCTTATACTAATTTTTGCTCCAAAAGACACATTAGAGATGATGGTCCAGCTATGTCTTATTTTCGGCGAAACACGGTATGTTTATTTCCAGGTGAGGAGTGTGTTCAGATGGTGGAAGTAGCTTGAAGTCCAACATTAATAAGGACAACATATCTGCAGTCTTATTTATACTTTTCCATTTATCAAATATATACAAAGGTGAGAAAATTATACATAAAAAATGTATCAGCAAACTTTAATTCAAAGGATATCAACTAGAAAGATTTTCTCATTACTGGCAGTTCTCACTAGACTACGTCTCAGAGAAAGCTCAGGTTCCACTGGGGACACCCACGGGATAGCACCGCTTAGGAGTCTGCATCCCTCCTTTAGCTAGGTAGCTCTACACATCTCTGCTTTGGTTTGTTTTGTGTTAATTGGGGACTACTGAGGAACAGTTTGCTTTTCCAGGATGTCAAATTGTTCTTTTTTTCAATCTAGTTGTGGATGGTGCATCTCACTTGCCAATGTGGGACGTGAACCGGTTACCTTGGTGTTATGGGCACCTCGCTCCAACCACTGAGCCAACAGGCTCCCCACCAGCAGCCCAATTCCAAGCTCAACCCATTGGTTCCCACGGGTCTATGTGGGAATCGAACTGTAAACCTTGGTGTTATGAGCACAGTGCTCCAACCACTGGGCCAACCGGCTGCCCACCATGGTTCATCTCCAAGTTCAAGCCATTGTTTTCAATCTAGCGACGGAGGGCGCAGTTCACTGGCTCATGTGGGAATCGAACCCACAACCTTGTTGTTAAGAACTTGCACTCTAACCAACTGAGGCATCTGGCCACCCTTGGTCTCTGTTTTTATATACCGTGTTTCCCCGAAAATAAGACCTAGCTAGACAATCAGCTCTAATGCATTTTGGAACAAAAATTAATTAAGACCCAGTCTTATTTTACTATGATATAAGACCGCGTATGATATATGATATGATGTGACATGATGTGACGCATCTTACATTAATTTTTATTCCAAAATACACATTAGAGCTGATTGTCCGGCTAGGTCTTATTTTTGGGTAAACACAGTCATTAAACAAAAAAAATTTTCTCAAAGAACGGTACTATTCTTTGATAAAAAGAATATTTTTCAGGTCTGAAAGTCACTGATTTAGTGAAAGTCCCTAATTTTGCATAAGTGGCAACCAAGACTCACAGAGATTATATAGGTCACCTGAGGTCACCAAACCAAGGAGCTGCGGGCCAGGAATGGGATAAGTCTCCCTATTGAGGCTAGCGTGCTATGCCAGCTACTACCTCATATTCCGGAAAATTCCATCAATTTCTGAGTACAACTCAAAGAAAATGAATATGTAAAACTTTGTCATGTAGCTCAATAATGTTAAAGCATGAGAAACAAAATAGTAGCTTTCTAACTCAAGTATTAGCTTTAAAGTCATTAATAAAAATAAAGACAGATTAATATCACAAGTCCTATTAACAGAAGTCAAACACACTCAATTTATAAAGCATAAACATTTCTAAACACAGAAAAGGGAACTTGAAGGAGAAAATCATGAGTTAAAGAAAGCAAACTCAAGTTGAGGAAATTCTTCCTTAAAATGACTTGTCTTTTCCTCAGAGTCAAATTTGGGTGACCAATATAAACCAACACAGGTATTATTCATGGTGGGGGTTAAGTATAGCGAAATTGGAAACACAAAACAGATTTCTCTTTACCATCTAGTGCACTTATGTCCAACCTCACATCATCACAATTGCATCATCAGTCTTTCCAGTGTTCCCTAGTGATTTGGGACACTTATCTCTGGATCTTGACAGAGTGGGGCTTTTCCATCTCTTATTCAGCCTTGCATGATTGGGCAACCCAACGCCTCACAAGGGAACAACGTTGGCCTTGGAATGAGGGCATTGACTTTAACATAAACAATTTTCCAATTTATGAGGAAATACTGAAAACTAAACACCTCTTTCCTACCAAAAAATAATTAAAGGAAAAATGTCCACAAGCATATTCTCTCTCATTGCTTCTGCCTTTACACTCTTTCATCTTCTGATTTCTGTGGTGAAACCACTGAGAACATTTTAATTGTGCATCATGCTTAAGAATTTACAGAAGCGTTGGCCATTCACTTTCTTTTTGTACCCAGTCCTTTCTCCAGGTTCACCTCTTTGAAGGACTTGGACTCCATTTAGCCGAAGGGCTGTCCGAAAATCCTTGGCTTTGTTCTCCTATGATTTATTAAAGGGAAGCTAAATGAAAACACAAGGTTGGAGTCCCATTTAGCACAGGCCTGTGCTATGTTTCTCTGCATTAAGAAGGCCACAAATCACCATCAAAACCACAAACCACCCTGCATTGATCAAAATGGATATCCTTTGGAATGATGTAAACATCATGTCAAGAGAGACCCCTTTCTATCTCCACGATATCTACAACTCATCGGGCATCTATAGACCAAGAAAGGATCTTCTGCTCAGCACACTACGATTCCTTAAAAGACCACGCATCTGTAAAAGGGAAGGAGGGTGCACTGGATGTGAAAGGGAGGCACGATGGAGGAAAGCACACGGACAGCCCACAGCTGCAGTTCCAGGGGGACAAGGCTGAGCCTGAAGCCCCAGCAAAGGCAGTGGCGGTGGAGGGGACGGGGTGCAGCTCCCACATCACTGACCAGGGGAGGCTAAGCGGGGCAGCAGCAGCATCCCCCCACCCCTCTCCAGATGCAGCAGTGCTGGCACCACCAGGGACCAGTAGCAGCAGCAGAAACAATTCTCCAGTCTCACGACCACACACAGTGCTACCAGTAGACATAGGGAACCAGGTAGCAGCTCAGCGGGCGCAAGAACAGGCTCCCCTCAACCACCCACTTCCCCCACCTGAGTGGTGGTGGTGACCAGAGACCCTGGAGACCTGGATACAGTTGCAACACCCATCTCCCTGGTCACCCATGCTTGGATTCCCACACCCACAGCTAAGCCCCCGCCCCTGGACCTCCCATACTCAAGGAGCACCTCTGGGAGAAAACAGAAACTACACTATTGTACCATCTACTGAAAACAAAAGAAAGACCCCTGATTATATATCTGTTTAATTGTTCAAATCGAAATGTACCTACATAAGAAAGTATTCACTACTTCAAATGTGCCTGTAGAGGAACAAGCCACTCAGCAGCATGAAGAAGCAAGGTGACATGGTTAACACTGAGAGAAGATGACACTTCTCCAGAAACCAAGTCAAAGTTACGGAAGATTGTGATCTCTGTGACCGAGATTTCAAAACAGCAGTCATGCTCTCTGCTCATCACACAGAACAGCTAAGAGACTTGTAGGAGGATTACTTGAAGGTGGGCAAACTGGGCGAGCAGGGGAAGTGGGAAGGGAGACGTGGCCCACATCCATGGCTGCGGAGGTGCAGGTGGTCCCAGGACAGAACAGAGACCACAAGAGCCAGGAGGTGGGCTCTGTCCCTGTGTCCCACAGCTCATCTCCCTGCCCAGAGAGCAGCATATCCAGAGTTTGAGGCAGTAACCTCAGCTGAGACCCCCAGCTGGGCCCTAGGTGGGACAAAGGAAGTAAGCACCATACCTGGGCCCCTCCCCCGACTCTCCCAATCCTACCCCCACCCTTCCAGAGACTCACGCTGGCCCCTGATCTGAGAAGTAGTGTCAGATTACAGAGGACCCATAGTGCTCAGGATCTGGGAGGACCAGGTTTGTAGCTACTGTGACCCAGGGAAGAAGCTGGGAAGTGTGTGACACTGCTGGGCTGAGAGAGAAAAGACTCCTCCATCCCCAGTCCCCACCTTTTCTGACCTGCCCAGGGCAGGGCAATTACAACTCTGGAGACATGCCCAGGGGTTAGCAGTAGGCAGCAGTCGCAGCTCTGGGCTTTCAGCAGCTCAGAAATCTCCCACCACACACGCACACATGCACGCATGCACACACAAACGGAAAAAGTGACCTAAGACTCAGGAGACCTGGGCACAGGGCTGGTTGTGTTATTCTCAGTGCGCATATGTGCAGGCAAGAGCAGAAACTGCACTGACTTTGTAGAAGCTACCATCCAGACCCGATAGCCCCACTCATCTACAACTGCCGTCCCAGGGTCACTCTGGGCACCAGGTGACCGGCTCCGCCTGAACAATACACAGAGGACTCTCTGGTACAGCAGAGGACGGCCTGGAGATTACTTAGTGGGCTTAAGCCAAGACTGGCGCTGCGTTTTTTGTTTTGTTTTGTTTTTTTTTGTATCTTTGATATTTTTGCCTGTGTTGAGTGTGGGTTATTGGTTGTTTTCACACGTGAGTGTATTTGGTTTTTACTTTGTTGTTGCTGTTGTGCTTGGTGATTGGCTTTGTTCTGAAATTGCCCTACCCCAGGGCCCAGCCCAAGAGTCACAAGATTCAACACCTCCTGACACCAACTCCAGACCCAACCAGAGTATTATTGGGTTTGACCTACAAGTGACACACCCAGAGGGAATTCTCTACAGGCACAAGAGCCCATAGAGGCCAAGTCTAATTCGAGTGGTCAACCCTCACGCAGCAGATCATCTACCGAGGGCAGAGCTAAGTCTCACAACTAGGCAGCCTAGGATCAACCCCACCTACTGACCAGCCAAAAGCAATGGAAGTTCAACTTTACACAGCAAAATATACACAACACCAGGGTCACCTTTGGAGCACACGCACAGGAGAATAGGGAAGTGGTGCAAGTCAGATATAAAGGACACACACTACATAAGATAACCCAGCAAAGACCGAGAATCCTAGGGGATCTACCTAATACATCGAAGCAAACATGGAGAGTCAACCAGAATGGGGAAACAAAGAAACATGTCCCAAATAAAAGAACAGAAGAAACCTCCAGAATTGGAACCAAATGAAATAGAGGTAACCAATCTATCAGAGACAGAGTTCAGAACACTGACGATAAGAATGTTTAAAGAGCTTAGTGACGACATAAAGAAGGATAGAGAAATCATAATGAACAACCAGTTAGAACGAAAGAATACAACAAGTGAAATAAAGCACACGCTTGAAGGAATTACCAGTGGGTTAGATGAGTCAGAGAATCGAATCAGCGACTTAGAAGACAAGTTAAAAGTGAACACACAAGCGGAACAAAAATAAATCCACGCCTATATGGCCATTTAATCTACGACAATGGAAGCAAGAATTTACGGTGAGGTAAAGACAGTCTTTTCAATAAATGGTGCTGGGAAACCTGGACAGACACATGCAAAAAGATGAAGCTGGACCACCTCCTTACACCATATACAAGAATAAATTGAAAATGGGTTAAAACCTTAAATGTAACATCTCATACCATAAAACTCCTGGAAGAAAATATAAGAAGCAACTTTACATATATTACCCGGAGTAAGATTTTTACTGATACATCCCCTTGGGCAAGGGAAGTAACAGAAAAAATAAACATATGGGATTACATCAAACTAAACATTTTTTTCACAGTAAAGAAACCATCATTAAAACAAAAAAGGGTCCTACTGAATGGGAGAAGATATCTGCCATTGATATATCCAAACTTTATTAAAAAACTCACGCAACGCAGCTCCAAAAAACAATCAACCCAATTAAAAAATGGGCAGAGGACATGAGGAGACATTTTTCTAAAGAGGACATACAGATGGCAAACAGACATATGAAGAAAGGCTCAACCTCACTAACCATCAGAGAAATGCAAATAAAAACCACAATGAGATACCACCTCACCCCAGTCAAAATGGTTATCGTCAACAGATCAACAAACAACAAGCGCTGGCGAGGATGTGGAGAAAAGGGAACCCTTGTGCACTGTTGGTGGGATTGCAGATTGGTGCAGCCACTATGGAAAACAGTATGGAGGTATCTCAAAAATCTGAGACTGGAACTACCTTATGAGCCAGCAATTCCACTCCTAGGCATGGATCCGGAGAAATCCAAAACTCTAATTCAAAAAAATGTATGGACCCCTATGTTTATTGCAGCTCTATAACAATAGCCAAGACATGGAAACAATCAAAATGCCCATCGGTAGACGACTGGATTAAGAAACTGTGGTATATTTATACAATGGAGTATTACGCAGCCATAAAGAAGAAGGAAATCTTACCATTTGCAACAATATGGATGGACCTAGAGAACATTATGTTAAGTGAAATAAGTCAGACAGAGAAAGACAAATACCTTATGATCTCACTTATATATGGAATCTAAAGAAAACAATAAATGAGTGAACTAATCAGAAACAGTCTCAGAGACACAGAGGAAAAACTGAAGGTTGCTAGATGGGGTGGGGTGTGGATAAGGGGGAAGGTGAGGGGATTACAAAGCACGATCGATAACCCCAAGATTGCCATGGGGATACGAAAGTCAATTTGGTGAATGTAATCAATAATGTAAAGATTTTGTAGGGTATCTGATTACACTTGTCTCATTAGGGAGAGCACCTCAGAGATGATGTAGATGCCTGACAACTGCACTGTACACCTGAAGCTGAAGCTGAACAATAATGAATGTTAATGTTAACTACAAAATTGTTATACACACACACACATATACATGTATGTATATATATGTTTACAAGAAGTAGAGTACAGCCTGAGGGATAGAGGCAGTGGAAATGTAATGGCTGTATGTGATGTCAGAGGGGTCGTTGATGAGGGGAGAGGGGTCACCATTATGTGAGGCATACAAATTATAAATGTGTAACTATTACATTGTTTTGTACACCTGAAACTAATAATAAAAAAGAGTTAAAAATAATAAGACTCATTCACTGAAAAAAAAGGAAGACACCCAGAACTAGTATCTGCACAGTAAAACAAACAAACAAAAAAATAGCACTTCTTGATGACTTTCAGGCACATATATAACACCTATCAATCAGCAATCTGGCCCTCAGCTTAAAATAACCCAGTTCAACACAGTCGAGTCATGGGCAAAGAGAAAAAGGGCTGAGCTATTTTCAGCTGTAGCCCCAGCAAGAAGCTGAGTATATTATATACTATATTATATAAAATACTATATGTCAATAGTCAAAAGACATACAGTATTTACTTCTAGGGCCAAAGATTAGCACGAACCAGGAAAAGCTTGTTCACCTGAAACTAACGACATACATTATACTTCACTTAATTTTTCAAATACAAAGGAGATAACAGACTCTCTGCCACATATTATATACTCCCCCATGAAAGAATTATTATTTCATTATCCTTTTTATGCCTACTGCTGCCTAGGGAAAAAAAAATCAAACTCACTTAAAGCCCTCCTCAATTTGACCTCCACTAACCGTTTTAAACTAATTTTCTATATTGTATGCTGCATATAAATTAGACCAATTGATCCGAGCAGATGATTTGTGCTTTCCTTCCTGTATTCTCCACGTTGCTTAAATGTAATAAACATTTTGGAGGGTAAAACAAAACAAAGTCACAGCATGAAGAATGTCACTGAGATATAACAACACTCACAGGCAGTTCAATGAGTTCAAGAGTAAAATTAATGACCCGGAGGAGAACTTTATCAAAGAGATGGAAACTATGAAACAGAACCGAACAGAACTCCTGCTGGTCAAGAACTCAAGAATGAGTATTTTAAACAACCACGTCACACGAAGAAAACGAGTTGTGATTTAAAGACTCCCTAGCACTGCCACCTTACTCATCAATTACCCAAATGTTGTCAAGACATATAGACATAAGTGAACTTCATTTTAAAAATTCAATTATTTGCTTAATGTCCCTATTTAGAATATGTACAACTGTGAAGCAACTCATTTTAAAACACTGAAATAGGTAGTGCTACGAATAAAATAAAAATTAACGATATACTCTCTTGTTAGAAGATAACTTTAACCATAAAAACAGAGACTAATCTTTTTTCAGTATTATAAGTTTGCCGAATTAATAAAAAGGGTTATATCTGTTTCATTTAATAATAAACATCCATTTGTGGTTAGGTGTTTGGCCGGCCATCATTCACTTACGCTTAGGGGAAGAAAAACTGGGATGCACAAAACTTTAAAATTTTTATGAATCATCTCCAACTAAAACCAATTAAGGATCAAAGGCATCTCAAAGCATATATTAGGCAATGATATTTAACATCTGAAATAAAATTTAAAGGCAAATTTTCAAGCATTTTAAATGTATCACTTTAGTTACATTTATTAAATAATAATAAATAACTCTTAACACATGAGAGCTCTAGGGACTTAAAAAAAGATTGTAAAATTTCTGTCTCCTTTCTATGTATATTAGCACACATAATTATGCCTTTTACCTCGTGTGCATTAGTCAATGAAACAACTCAAAATTTCATCAACGACAAACAAAGAAACAAAAACTCATAGACACAGACAACACTTAGTGGGTGAGGGGGGAGAGAGATAGGTAGAAGAGGGAAAAGGGGGTCAAATACATGGCGGTGGAAGGAGAACTGACTCGGATGGTGAACACACAGTGAAATATATAGATGATGTATTATGGAAATATACACTTGAAACCCATATGATTTCAATAACCAATATCACCCCAATGAATATATAAGACAAAACAAAACAATATTATATCAAAGAAATAAAAAACAAAGAAATATGAAACCCAAGGGAAAGAAGCTAATATAACTAACCTTGGCACAGTAACACCCCATGCTGTCATTTGAAGCCCGTGCGGTTGACTTAGGAATCACCAAGTTTTCTCTTGGAGCAGGATTTCCACTGAGGAGTAACTCAGTATTCAAACTTCCAACACAAGGTGGCTCAAGGTCTCGCCTCCTAAGAGCAGTGCTGAGAAACTCGTTCTGCTGTTCCTTTATGCGAAGATAGATTCTGGCCTCTGCCAGTCTTTCATTAGCACTGTGAAGATTGTAAAACACAAAGCTTTGAATTTTATTTTTCCTGAATGACTTCCATTTTTTTCAAGTTGCCATAATAAATAGTAAAATAAATTTCCCATTAAACAGCATTTTAACATTGAAAATGCGTCAGGGCAGACCTACCATGCACAAGGATAGGTTTCAAATTATCCTAAACAAGCACATATGTTTCTATGGGGATGCCAGACTAAGAAGAAATTCAAAGTAGGGAGGGGAGGACACGGGCTATCAGTGAAATCGACGGATTCACAGATAATACTTGCTGCCTTCTGCAATGGCTGAACCAATAAGATTCTTGAGGATTGCCATGAGACATACATAGCAAATGAGTTTAGAATTTTTTAAAAATCCCACCAAGATATTTTCAAGCCTTTGCAGTCACTGCCCTTGGGTAACGCCCTCATTACCCTGAGGACTGAGGTGTCATTTAGAACAACAGCCTCTGGGGGAGAAGGAAGGAGCCTGGTTGGTGATCCTACAGAACTGAAACCACTCCGCAGGCATGTAGCTTATAACACTGTTACCAAGGCGCTGGGGGTGGGCTCTGCGCATTC
Source organism: Rhinolophus hipposideros (assembly GCF_964194185.1). Classification (NCBI taxonomy): domain Eukaryota; kingdom Metazoa; phylum Chordata; class Mammalia; order Chiroptera; family Rhinolophidae; genus Rhinolophus; species Rhinolophus hipposideros. Next base: position 737,724 of record NW_027669000.1, read on the forward strand.
TGTCTTCCACACACCCCCTCAGGCTCACCACCTTATCTTTTTAGCCACTTCTTGGGTTATACTACCCTCACCCCTACGTTGTTAACCCTCTGGTATATTTCACATATATGCCTTTGTGGACATCAGAAAGACTAGAAAGAAGAGCTTGTCTGAAAGCGACCTCCAGAGATAATAACACAGAGCACAATGGAGACAGTATATGTACCAAGTGCCAGAATATACAGAGTACTTAACCCTTTGGGTTTAAGTTGTTATCTTATAATAAATAGTTACCTCATTAAAAACCATTTTGGGGAATTCTGACAAACAATTTTATAATAAATAGTGTTGTCTAAATCATAAAGCTTCAAAAACACTTTGCTTAAAGACTGGTAGATCAGATTAACTCTATGAAAACCGTGAGAAGGAAAAATACAATCATGTAAACCAAAAATGGAGAGAGATGCAAATGTCCTGAATTAACTAACATTTTAAAAGTAATTTATTCACTAACATCATTTTCCAAAATTATACTATTTAGTAAGCTTTCATTTCCTATCAATCTCGGGAATCTGCCTGGATAAAAATTATACTTCGATAGATGAATGGATAAAGAAGTTGTGGTACATATACACAATGGAATACTATTCGCGTTAAGGAAAGATGATATAGGAGCATTTGTGACAACATGGATGGATCTCGAGAGAATAATGCTAAGTGAAATAAGTCAGACAGGAAAAGCAGAGAACCCTATGATTTCACTGATATGTGGTATATAAACCAAAAAGAACAAGACAAACAAATGAGAAACAAAAACTCATAGACACAGACAATAATTTAGTGGTTACCAGAGGGTAAGGGGGTGGGGGGTGGGTGATGAGGGTAAAGGGGATCAAATATATGGTGATGGAAGGAGAACTGACTCTGGGTGGTGAACACACAATGGGATTTATAGACGATGTAATACAGAATTGTACACCTGAAATCTATGTAAATTTACTAACAATTGTCACCCCAATAAAATTAATAAAAAAAAACCATTTATTATCAAAGAAATTATCAATAAATTGGACTATATTATAAAAAAAATATATACTTTAGAGGCAAATTAATGAGCTCGATTGATTTTCTCTGACTTTGTTTACACTTACTTGTTTAGTTTGTTTTCCGCTGCTGTTCTAAGTTTTAATTCCTCTAGGTAGAGGTGTTTACATTCTTCGAATTCTATTTTACGAGAAGTTTCCACTTTGGAGAGTTCAGATTCCAGACGTTTAATTCTGAGTTCCATGTCACTTACGGAAGCGCCATCATGGACATTTAACGGGTGTAGGTTTTTTTGAGATGCTGCTGGTTCCTAAAGCCAACAGAAAGGATACATTTTAAAAATAATTATAAACTGAATAATTACAGTCTATTTGTATTCTTTAGTATAAGTCAATGATTTGGAGGGCAATTTAAATGTAAAAAAAGCTGATGTTTAAAATATTTGTCATCAATACAGAATGAAATAAATCTGAATCATGAAAATATTTTGAATCATCTCATTTGACTATTCCAATAAGAGAATCAATATTAAATTTTAAAAATTGAACAATATGACTTAATAATCTAAGAATAAGGTGCATTTTATTTTCCTTATTTCCTAATAGTCTCGTTTTATATCAATTGGTCTTACAAATCAAATGATTTTGCAGAAAGAACAAATCTCAAAGATCAACTGAGTGACAATAATGATGGGAACTGAAATATTTAAAAGGAGAAGCAAATACCACCTTAGTTCCAGAAATGTAAAAAAAATAAAATAAAAACAGCTGCCATGAAGGGGAGTAGAAGAATCACATACACTATGCATATCGAAAACGTAATTTGCAGCAAAATGAATTAAGGCGTGTTAAAAATCAATGAATTAACCTGTAAAAATAGATTTAAAAAAATTTTTTCTACTACATCCTGTCTTGCTCAATCTTCAATATCCCAGAATTTACTGTGTTCTGCTTCACTCTTTTCTACCACATTCGTGACTATATGAATTTTGAGGTTTAATAATTTTTATCTCCACTCTTTTTATTCTCTACTTTTTCACATGACTTTTGTACTCCTTTCATAGATAATAACTCCTGTTTAAGATTGATTTTCTTCAACAAGATATAGATATCTTTTTATAAAAAAACTTTTTAAAACAAATTTTTTTTTTATAATTGGGGAACAGTGTTTTTTCCAGGACCCATCAGCTCCCTGTCAAGTAACAGTTTCCAATCTAGTTGTGGGATGCGCAGCTCAGCTCCAAGTCACATTGTTCTCTTCAATCTACTAGTTATGGAGGGTACAGCTCACTGACCCATGCAGGAATCGAACAGGCAACCTTGGTGTTATGAGCACTGCGCTCTAACCACTGAACCAACTGGCCGGCCGCTCACTGGGGGCTCAGCTCCAAGCTCCAGCCATTGTTTTCAACCTAGTTGTGGAGGGTGTAGCTAACTGGTCCATGTGGGAATCGAACCAGCGACCTTGGTTACCAAGGATTGGAACCAGCACGATGCTCTAACCATGGAGCCAACTGGCCACCCCACAGATGGAGACATTCTGAAGATGCAGTTTCCAGTTTTGCTTTGAGAGCATCATTGTGAATGAATAAGATAGTATGATTTAGTTACGAAGGAAGTTGACTGAGAATAGTCTAACCCAAACCAGTATCAATTTGTGAAATAAACTCAGTTGCCATAAAAGGTCATCGATACTGTAGTAGATCCTTAGATTGTGGAAACTTGAATTACTCAGAATGAAGAACAAAGAGAAAAGCACCAGGAGACTCAAAAATGTATCCTTTATTGTCATCGACTTTGCCACACAACATCTGTACTTGATTTTCTACGATTTCCTGAATGATTGGTTCATGTTTTTCTTCTATAAAATGACTGTAAGTCACCTCTGAGTTGATAGTCTCTCACCTGTTCCCCATTTTAACTCTCCATAATTTCTTACGAAGTTGTAGGGAGTTACAAGTAACTCATCTTGAGATAGTTAGGCCTCCGTCAGCTACAAATGTTTCATGGTAATTTGAATTGCTTTCAAGAAGAAATGATTCCCAAGGTTAAGGAGAAATCACATCTCACACTGTGAATGTTTAGTGAGATGATCGCTACATTTTTTTCAACAACAAAAAAGTGTCTTAATTCGATAATGCTATCTTGTAATCCTCTCTTTCCACAATATACAAGAACATCCTAAACAGCAATAATAACAACAACAAATCTGCTGGGATTTCAGTGATACTGAGTTGGGTAGAACTACTTTCCTGTAGATACAATGCTTATTTGGTAAGATGAGGAGAGTGGATGGATGTAGTGTTTTTAAAACATGGCTACAAATTCTTGACATTTCTCCATGAAATTCCCTCCCTTTTAATATGTGCTTGCCTTAAAAAAGTAACTGGATTCTAGTGCATGGAATAGGGCAGAACTGCTGTGAGAATGCTATGCCTGCGGCAGAAAATGTGATACAGCTTCCATCTGACTTTCTCTCGGGAAGCTCGCCCTGAGAACCCAGCCAGCATGTTGTGCAGATGAAGAAGCCCAGGACACACAGTGAGGCCTCCTACAGATGTTCGCGCTGAGACGGCCCCAGTGGGCGTCCCGGCCAAAACCCCGCTTCAACTGCTACACGTGTGTGTAACAGCCTTTAGATGATTCTCATTCGCAGCTTCATGGCAACGCAGCTGATGCCAAGTGGAACAGAAATGAGCTAGTCTCACTGAGCTTCACTCAACTGCATCACTGGTGAACAAAACAGATGCTGTTTTGAGCCACTAGCTTTTGAGTTGGTTTCGTGAGCAGCAATGAACAACTGGCATTGATACTGATATTCAAAATGGTGTGAGGCCACAAAGAAAAGCAATCTAAAACCTGTAGGAGTGCCTTTCCACCAGGAGGTAGGTGGAACCCGAAAGGATGTGGAGAAGAATGAGAATGACACCCACAAGAGCCTCCAAGAGACGGTTATTGGGGGCTTGCGGGCCCCTAAAGGGGCTGGCCACAAAGACTTCTCAGCTAGTGAAGAAAATGGGTCTGACATCCGGATGAAAGGGGACTCTTGCTGTGAAGTAACCAAGTAAAATCCATGAGATACATGAGCTAACGAAAGACTGTGAACTGTAAAGGAACCAGGACTTATTGTGTTCAAATGTGTTTCCCATTTACAGCCTCTCCCACATGCCCTGTTGTCAAATCATGCTAAAATGAAGAAATGGCTTCTGAGTGAAGATCAAATTCGCTGTGCTCCCAGGAAGACATGATCTACGGATGAGGACAAGAGTGTAAAGCCTTCCTCAAGACTTCGAAAGAGTTAAGGTGGGGCCTTAAATTCCTGGAAGGCTCTTCAGAGGAAAAGAATTTTAAAGGCATGGTCCTACAACAGCTACAGGAAGCCCAAGAGCTTATCTCAAAACGATGTATGACGGTGGCTTTTCTAATGGCACGAACCCCAATAAACTCTCACGCAACTCCAAGTTTTTAGGATAATCAAGTAGCAAAAAACCACCTTGTTACCTTGGACTAATAAAAACCAAGAGAGTGAAAAATAAGAGGAGGCCTGTGGGTCTTAGACATTTGGGTGGAGGAATGATGCTGAGGGAAGAGCTGCAAGCACAGGTCATTTCTTATGAAGAGGACAGAACAAAGAGCTCACAGGGGACAGCAAAGGGCCATGGAGAAGCATTGGCATGATTAGGACTAAGTCCTAATCAAAGAACGGACAGCACACATCAGGCTGTATTTCAGAATTGCTATGGACTAACGTGCCTTCCAGTTTCTATTTCTGCAGGGGAAACTTCAGCAGTCGAGCAGAATGTTGGGTGTGTGGGTGGTAGATAACTTGTCTCTTCCTTTCTCATGTTTTCATATTGAAAGGAATTGTCCTCAACGGGCTTTATCCTAGAAACCAAAACCCAGGCCCTTCATCCCCATTTGCACCAGACTAAGATGGTAAAATCTTAGTTTCGAACCTGAGCCTGATGCCATTAAATTGAGACTTGTGGCGAGTATTGTGTAGGGATGTGTGTATTTTCCATGTGGGGAGAATATAAAGAATTGTGGCCAGTGGACAGATCAAGGTGGTTTTTAAATGTGTCCGTAAATTTTGAAATATTCATTGCATAAAACCACTAGAATATGGGTCAACATTAGTGACTGGCTCCTAATGAACAGAATATGTTGAAAGACATTCCGTGTGAATTCCAAGACTCCTTCACAAAGGGCAACACAACTCCTGTTGGTTATGTCTCTGAGGATCTGAACCTTGGAATCCAGCCCCGTGTTGTGGGGAGGCTCGGGCCACAATGCGAGCCGGGTGTTCAGGTGTAGGTGTTCCTGCTGTCTGCCGCAAACAAATCTTTTACTTGTTTCTGATTGATTAATTACTTCCTGAATTTAACAGCTGTACTCTTGAAATGTTTTCTTTGGATGGGATGAAATATTTATTCCATTAATTATATGTGAAGCTAAAGATACAACTATGCATCTCAATGTGTTTCTGAGAATGTAGGATCTATGCCAAGAACAAGATTGGCACCAGTGTCTCACAAAAGAACCGGGTCAAACAGAATCTACTTTTCAATTGCAAGATGATTGATTAGAGAGATTTCTAAAGAGGAAAGCAGATGGTCCAGGTTTCATCTTCTCCTTCCTAGACAGTGAAATCTATGGAAGAGGCTATGGATTAGGAGATAGACAAAATGAAGAAAGTTGTCCACCAAGTATCAGATCCTATTACCGACATTTGATGGAAATGGGAGTGAAAGGGAGGCACTGGGTTAAAGATTAATGTTTTGAATGAAGAAAACAAAAGGAATGAGTCGACTTTGTAAGCCTAATATCCCATCATGTCATAAGGTCACCAAGGTCTGCGGGCCACAGGCTCCATCTAGAAGCAAAACATCTCCACAGAAGTGGAATTAAAGATATTCCCCTACATTGACATTTCATTATTCCATAAGGCATCTGGTAATATGCAAGATGACTGGGGAAGCGTTCTCATAACATTTGATTTGGTAATGGCGTAAGGACAGATCTATAGATCAATAAATTGGAAAAGATGATCCAAAAATTAACCCTCATATATATAGTCAAGTGATTTTTGACAAAGGTGCCGAAAAATCCAGTTGGGCATGAACAGTCTTTTGAACTAACGATACTGGGTCTACTGGATATCCACATGCAAAAGAAAAATTAAACCTCTACATCATACCATATATAAAATTATTTCAAAAGGTAAAACCAAAACTATAAAAGCTTTGAAGAAGCTTCATGTCTTCATGACTGGAGTTGGCAATTGTGTCTTAGATATGACAGTACCAAACAAAAGTAGATAACTGGACTTCATTAAAATAAAAAAAAAACTTTATGCTTTAAAGGACACCATTGAAAAACTGAAAAGGCAAGCTAATGAAAGGGAGAAATATTTGAAAATCCTATATCTGATAAGCGATTTGTATCTAGGATATATAAAGAATTCTTACAATTCAACAAGAAAAAGACGAACCCATTTTAATGGGCATTGGAATTGAATCATCAGTTCTTCAAAGAAGTTATACAAATGGACAATAAGTATGTGAAAAGATAGCTCAGCATCATTAGTCATCAGAAAATACATCAAAACCACAATATGGAGCAGAGAGTTCACTAGTGGTTCCCTAGGGCTAGGAAGAGTGGGAAGGGCAGACTGGCACACAGTGAAGGCTAACAGTACACAGATACTTTCCAGGGTGATGAAAATGTTGTAAAACTGATTGTGATGATGACTGCGTAAAGCTTTGAATACACTAAAAGCCACTGCACTGCATACTTTAAATGATGGAACTGCATGCTATGTTCATTACATCTCATTGAAGCTGTTACGAAAGAAAGGAAGGAAGGAAGGAAGGAAGGAAGGAAGGAAGGAAGGAAGGAAGGAAGGAAGGAAGGAAGGAAGGAAAGAAGGAAGGAAGAACGGAAGGAAGGAAGGAAGGAAGGAAGGAAAGAAGGAAGGAAGGAAGAACGGAAGGAAGGAAGGAAGGAAGGAAGGAAGGAAGGAAGGAAGAGCAGTGCTGGCACCACCAGAGACCAGTAGCAGCAGCAGAAATACTTCTCCAGCCTCCACCCACAGCACAGTGCTACCAGGGCCACAGGGAACCAGGTGGGCTCAGTGGACTCAAGACAGGCTCTCCCTGACCACCCCCTTCCCCTGTTCCCTCCCACGGTGCTGGTGCCCAGAGTCCCTGGTGATCTGGATACAGCAGCAACACCCATCACCCTGGTCACCCAGGCCAGCACTCCCACACTCACAGCTAAGCCCCCACACCTGGACCCCCCAGGCTCAGGTAGCACCAGTGAGAGACAACAGAAACTGTGCTATTGCATCAGCTACTGAAAAACAAAACAGAGACGTCTAATTATCTAGCTGCTGAATTGCTCGAATCAAAATGTACATAAATTAGAAAGTGTTCACTATTTCAAATGAGCCTGCAGAAGAACAAGCTATCCAGCAGCATGAACAACCAAGGCGACATGGTAACACTGAGAGATGACACTTCTCCAGAAACCAAGTCAAAGTCATGAAGATTGTGATCTCTGTGACCGAGATTTCAAAACAGCAGTCATGAAGAATCTCAATGAGATACAAGAAAACTCACAAGGCAGTTCAACGAGTTCAGGAGTAAAATTAACGAACAGAAGGAGTACTTTATCTAAGATATGAAAACTATAAAAAAGGTCCAAACAGAAATCCTGGAGCTGAATGAAGAACTTAAGAAATGAGATCAAAAATGGACATTTTAATAACAATATTACACAAAGAAAACAAGTTGCTATTAAAGATGCCATATCATTGCCACCTCAGTCATCAATTATTCAAGTGATGCCAAAATGTAGATATTGGAGTATTACGCAGCCATAAAGAAAAAAGAAATCTTACCATCTGCAACAACATGGATGGATCTAGAGAACATTATGTTAAGCGAAATAAGTCAGAAAGAGAAAGACAAGTACCATATGATCTCACTTATATGCGGAATGTAAAGAAAAGAATAAGTGAATGAACTAATCAGAAACAGTTCTGGGGACAAAGAGGAAAAAGCTGAAGGTTGTTAGATGGGTGGGGGGGGGTGGGGATAAGGGGGAAGGTGAGGAGATTAGAAAACAGTCGGTAACCACAAAATGGCCTCAGGGTTTTTGAAAAATAATTTCGGGAACGTAATCAATAATGTTGTAAAGATTTTGTAGGGTATCTGATGGACACAGGTCCCATCTGGGAGACCACCTCAGGGAAGATGTAGATGCTTGATCAATGTACTACTGTACACCCAAAGCGGAACAATAATGAATGCCAACTATAATTTTATATATATAATGTGAAGGCTCGGTGCAAGGTCGGAGGGATAGTGAAAGGGGAAATGGGGGAGGGGGGGTTCACAGTGTGAGGGATATAAATGATGAACGTCTAAGTATTACCTTGTCTTGTGCACCTGAAACTAATTAAATTAAATTCTAGAGCTACAACTTCTATTTCTTTTTAATCTCCTTAAATCTCCATTTAAAAGAAAAGATGTACAGATATAAGTGAACTTCATTTTAAAAATTCAAATATTTGCTCAATTTACCTCTTTAGAAAATGTACTGTTGCTTAGCAAGATATTTTATTTTATTATTACTTTTTAAGCAAAACAGTTTAACTCATCAAAATAAAAAATGCTATAAGTAAAATAGAAATTAAGGATGTACTATTATGTACAAAGAGAACAACTTTTAACTTAGAAAGAACAAATTAATCTTTTCAGTGTTACAAGTTTGCAGAATTCATAACAAGGATTTACCTCGGTTTCATGGAAATAAGAAACATCAACATATAGTGAGTGAATGTCAATCATTCACTTAGGCTTAGGGGTGGCAAAACTGGGCTGTAGGACAACTAAAATTGTTATAAACCATCGCCAAATTAAAACCAATGCAGAAGTAAGCCAAAGCATCTCAAAGCATACCATTCGTTGTTAGGCAATAACATTTCATTTGTAAAATCTAATTGAAAAGCAGCTTTTCCAGAAATTTAAAATGTGTCAGTCAATTACATTTATTGAATACAGTTAATGACAGTTAGCTCTTAAAACATGGGAGATGCAGGGACTTACAAAAGATTGTAAAATTTCTGTCTCCTTCCTACATTAGCACACATAATTATGCCTTTCACATTGTGTGCATTAGTCAATGAAACAACTCAGAATCTCACCAAGTTAAGAACAAGAATTATATCGGACAACTGAAACCCAAAGGAAAGAAGATAACTAACCTTCATGAAGTAGGTGAACGTGTCATTATTATTAGAAGTCTGTGGGGTTGACCTAGGAATCACTGACTGTTCTCTTGGAGCGAGATTTCCTCGAGGTAGGAACCCATCACTTATCCTTCCAATACAAGGTGGCAGCAGGACAGGCCTCCCAGGAGCGCGGCTGAGTAAAGTGTTCCGTGGTGTCTTCATGAGAAGCTGGGTTCTCATCTCTGCCAGCGTATCATTAGCACTGTGAAGATTGTAAGAACAAAGGCTTAGTATTTTATTTTTCCTGAATGACTTGCATTTTTTTCAAGTTGCCATAATAAATAGTAAATAAATTTCCCATTAAACAGCATTTTAACATTGAAAATGCGTCAGGGCAGACCTACCATGCACAAGGATAGCTTTCAAATTATCCTAAACAAGCACATGTGTTTCTATGGGGATGCCAGACTAAGAAGAAATTCAAAGTAGGGAGGGGAGGACACGGGCTATCAGTGACATCCACGGCTTCACAGATAATACTTGCTGCCTTCTGCAATGGCTGAACCAATAAGATTCTTGAGGATTGCCATGAGACATACATAGCAAACGAGTTTAGAATTTTTTAAAAATCCCACCAAGATATTTTCAAGCCTTTGCAGTCACCGCCCTTGTGTAATGCGCTCATTACCCTGAGGACTGAGGTGTCATGTAGAACAACAGCCTCTGGGGGAGAAGGAGGGAGCCTGGTTGGTGATCCTACTGAATGAAACCTCTCCGCAGGCATGTAGCTTAGAATATAACACTGTGACCAAGGCGCTGGGCGTGGGCTCTGCCCTTTCTGTCTTCCACACACCCCCTCAGGCTCACCACATTATCTTTTTAGCCACTTCTTGGGTTATACTACCCTCACCCCTACGTTGTTAACCCTCTGCTATATTTCACAAATATGCCTTTGTGGACATCAGAAAGACTAGAAAGAAGAGCTTGTCTGAAAGCGACCTCTAGAGATAATAACACAGAGCACAATGGAGACAGTACATGTACCAAGTGCCAGAATATGCAGAGTACTTAACCCTTTGGGTTTAAGTTGTTATCTTATAATAAATAGTTACCTCATTAAAAACTATTTAGGGGAATTCTGACAAGCAATTTTATAATAAATAGCGTTGTCTAAATCATAAAGCTTCAAAAACACTTTGCTTAAAGACTGGTAGATCAGATTAACTCTATGAAAACCGCGAGAAGGAAAAATACAATCATGTAAAACCAAAAATGGAGAGAGATGCAAATGTCCTGAACTAACTAACATTTTAAAAGTAATTTATTCACTAACATCATTTTCCAAAATTATACTATTTAGTAAGCTTTCATTTCCTATCAATCTCAGGAATCTGCCTGGACAAAAATTATACTTTAGAGGCAAATTAATGAGCTCGATTGATTTTCTCTGACTCTGGACTTACTTGTTTAGTTTGTTTTCCAATGATGTTATAAGTTTTAATTCTTCTAGGTAGAGGTGTTTACATTCTTCCAATTCTATTTTACAAGAAGTTTTCACTTTGAAGAGTTCAGATTCCAGACGTTTAATTCTGAGTTCCATGTCACTTATGGAAGCGCCAACATGGTCATTTAACGGGTGTAGGTTTTTTTGAGATGCTGCGGGTTCCTAAAGCCAACGGAAAGGATACATTTTAAAAATAATTATAAACTGAATAATTACAGTCTATTTGTATTCTTTAGTTTTAAGTCAATGATTTGGACGGCAATTTAAATGTGAAAAAAGCTGAAGTTTAAAATATTTATCATCAATACGGAATAAAATAAATCTGAATCATGAAAATATTTTGAATCATCTCATCTAACTATTCCAATAAGAGAATCAATATTAAATTTTAAAAATTGAACAATATGACTGAATATGACCAGCACGATGCTCTAACCATGGAGCCAACTGGCCACCCCACAGATGGAGACATTCTGAAGATGCAGTTTCCAGTTTTGCTTTGAGAGCATCATTCTGAATGAGTAAGATAGTATGATTTCGTTACGAAGGAAGTTGACTGAGAATAGTCTAACCCCAAACCAGTATCAACTTGTGAAATAAACTCAGTTGCCATAAAATGTCATCGATAATGTAGTAGATCCTTAGATTGTGGAAACTTGAATTACTCAGAATGAAGAACAAAGAGAAAAGCACCAGGAGACTCAAAAATGTATCCTTTATTGTCATCGACTTTGCCACACAACATCTGTACTTGATTTTCTACGATTTCCTGAATGATTGGTTCATGTTTTTCTTCTATAAAATGACTGTAAGTCACCTCTGAGTTGATAGTCTCTCACCTGTTCCCCATTTTAACTCTCCATAATTTCTTACGAAGTTGTAGGGAGTTACAAGTAACTCATCTTGAGATAGTTAGGCCTCCGTCAGCTACAAATGTTTCATGGTAATTTGAATTGCTTTCAAGAAGAAATGATTCCCAAGGTTAAGGAGAAATCACATCTCACACTGTGAATGTTTAGTGAGATGATCGCTACATTTTTTTCAACAACAAAAAAGTGTCTTAATTCGATAATGCTATCTTGTAATCCTCTCTTTCCACAATATACAAGAACATCCTAAACAGCAATAATAACAACAAATCTGCTGGGATTGCAGTGATACTGAGTTGGGTAGAACTACTTTCCTGTAGATACAATGCTTATTTGGTAAGATGAGGAGAGTGGATGGATGTAGTGTTTTTAAAACATGGCTACAAATTCTTGACATTTCTCCATGAAATTTCCTCCCTTTTAATATGTGCTGGCCTTAGGAAGTAACTGGATTCTAGTGCATGGAATAGGGCAGAACTGCTGTGAGAATGCTATGCCTGCGGCAGAAAATGTGATACAGCTTCCATCTGACTTTCTCTCGGGAAGCTCGCCCTGAGAACCCAGCCACCATGTTGTGCAGATGAAGAAGCCCAGGACACACAGTGAGGCCTCCTACAGATGTTCGCACTGAGACAGCCCCAGTGGGCGTCCCGGCCAAAACCCCGCTTCAACTGCTACACGTGTGTGTAACAGCCTTTAGATGATTCTCATTCGCAGCTTCATGGCAACGCAGCTGATGCCAAGTGGAACAGAAATAAGCTAGTCTCACTGAGCTTCACTCAACTGCATTACTGATGAACAAAACAGATGCTGTTTTGAGCCACTAGCTTTTGAGTTGGTTTCTTGAGCAGCAATGAACAATTGGCATTGATACTGATATTCAAAATGCTGTGAGGCCACAAAGAAAAGCAATCTAAAACCTGTAGGAGTGCCTTTCCACCAGGAGGTAGGTGGAACCCGAAAGGATGTGGAGAAGAATGAGAACGACACCCACAAGAGCCTCCAAGAGACGGTTATTGGGGGCTTGCGGGCCCCTAAAGAGGCTGGCCACAAAGACTTCTCAGCTAGTGAAGAAAATGGGTCTGACATCCGGATGAAAGGGGACTCTTGCTGTGAAGTAACCAAGTAAAATCCATGAGATACATGAGCTAACGAAAGACTTTGAACTGTAAAGGAACCAGGACTTATTGTGTTCAAATGTGTTTCCCATTTACAGCCTCTCCCACATGCCCTGTTGTCAAATCATGCTAAAATAAAGAAATGGCTTCTGAGTGAAGATCAAATTCGCTGTGCTCCCAGGAAGACATGATCTACGGATGAGGACAAGACTGTAAAGCCTTCCTCAAGACTTCGAAAGTGTTAAGGTGGGGCCTTAAATTCCTGGAAGGCTCTTCAGAGGAAAAGAATTTTAAAGGCATGGTCCTACAACAGCTACAGGAAGCCCAAGAGCTTATCTCAAAACAATGTATGACGGTGGCTTTTCTAATGGCACGAACCCCAATAAACTCTCACGCAACTCCAAGTTTTTAGGATAATCAAGTAGCAAAAAACCACCTTGTTACCTTGGACTAATAAAAACCAACAGAGTGAAAAATAAGAGGAGGCCTGTGGGTCTTAGGCATTTGGGTGGAGGAATGACGCTGAGGGAAGAGCTGCAAGCACAGGTCATTTCTTATGAAAAGGACAGAACAAAGAGCTCACAGGGGACAGCAAAGGGCCATGGAGAAGCATTGGCATGATTAGGACTAAGTCCTAATCAAAGAACGGACAGCACACATCAGGCTGTATTTCAGAATTGCTATGGACCAACGTGCCTTCCACTTTCTATTTCTGCAGGGGAAACTTCAGCAGTCGAGCAGAATGTTGGGTGTGTGGGTGGTAGATAACTTGTCTCTTCCTTTCTCATGTTTTCATATTGAAAGGAATTGTCCTCAACGGGCTTTATCCTAGAAACGAAAACCCAGGCCCTTCATCCCCATTTGCACCAGACTAAGATGGTAAAATCTTAGATTCGGACCTGAGCCTGACGCCATTAAATTGAGACTTGTGGCGAGTATTGTGTAGGGATGAGTGTATTTTCCATGTGGGGGGAATATAAAAAATTGTGGCCAGTGGAAAGATCAAGGTGGTTTTTAAATGTGTCCGTAAATTTTGAAATATTCATTGCATAAAACCACTAGAATATGGGTCAACATTAGTGACTTGCTCCTAATGAACAGAATATGTTGAAAGACATTCCGTGTGAATTCCAAGACTCCTTCACAAAGGGCAACACAGCTCCTGTTGGTTATGTCTCTGAGGATCTGAACCTTGGAATCCAGCCCCGTGTTGTGGGGAGGCTCGGGCCACAATGCGAGCCGGGTGTTCAGGTGTAGGTGTTCCTGCCGTCTGCTCCAGCTAGAGAGCCGACCAACAGTAGGCACCAACTACCGGATACATTGCTGTACAAACTTTCAAATGATTCCAGCCTCCAGCCATCGAGCTGCCCCAATTGGAGCTGAGGGGAACGGAGACAGATGGCCCTGGCCACACTCTTCTTAAGTATGGATCTGTGAGTCAAATAACTGTTGTTTATTTCAACCACTCCATTGGAGAGTTAAGGAAAAAATAGGCACACCTTCTGGATTAAAAAAAGAGATAATAGTAAAAGTAACTTTTAAGTTATTAATTACAGATATCTTCTTTTATTGCACTTTGCTGTATTGTATTTTGCAACTATGTTTTACAAATTGAAAGCTTTGGACAATCATGCATTTAGCAAGTGTATGAATACCACTTTTCCGACAAAGTAGGATTACGTTTGGCAGTTTAGCAATGAAGTACTTTTTAATTAAGGTATGTACACTGTTTATTTAGACATAATGTTACCACACACTTAATAGACTACAGACTAGTGTAAAATAAATTTATATGCACAATTCTTGTGATTCACTTTATTGGGTTACTAGTGTATTGCTGTGGTTGGAACCAAATCTGCAATATCTCCGAGGTATGCCTTTAGTCTCCTTTATAGTGGAATCTAAGTAATGTGGAGATTGACTTATTAATGACACACAATGCTAAAGAGAAGAAGCAGTGAATACAAGAAAGGCATAAGAAGTTTCTCAAGGGTTCCCTTCAATGACAGCTAGGCAGGTAGGCATCTTTAGAAGCTTCCCTCAACGTACAGGATTAGGAAGACTGGCAAGGAGACATATGATTTCTAGTATGATAGTTGTAAAACTAGAAATAGCCAGTTAATAACCAAAATCAAACCTTTTTCCTGATTTCCATTCCCTAAAATTCTAAAAGAGATAGGCAGCTTTCAATATTTATTCATCAATCTAGTACTCAATCTTCACTTCCTTTTCCTCGCTGAGGAAATAGAGTGCAGTATGGAATCATTTTTAATCTCAGTAGTAAAACAATCATAGTGTCCTCTGGCACTATTTAAATACAATCTCTCCTTTACCGTACTTCAAGCTTGTTTGTATGGGAAGGGAAGACCATGTCTTCTGTATCTTATACCGAAATGCTTCTCCGTATCACACAAAAAGGCTTTGACATTTCATAATTCACATCACGAATCTATTATTTGTTTCTGATTAATTACTTCCTGAATTTTAACAGCTGTACTCTTGAAATGTTTTCTTTGGATGGGATGAAATATTTATTCCATTAATTATATATGAAGCTAAAGGTACAACTATGCATCTCAATGTGTTTCTGAGAATGTAGGATCTATGCCAAGAACAAGATTGGCACCAGTGTTTCAGAAAAGAACCGGGTCAAACAGAATCTACTTTTCAATTGCAAGATGATGGATTAGAGAGATTTCTAAGAAGGAAAGCAGATGGTCCAGGTTTCATCTTCTCCTTCCTAGACAGTGAAATCTATGGAAGAGGCTATGGATTAGGAGATAGACAAAATGAAGAAAGTTGTCCACCAAGTATCAGATCCTATTACCGACATTTGATGGAAATGGGAGTGAAAGGGAGGCACTGGGTTAAAGATTAATGTTTTGAATGAAGAAAACAAAAGAAATGAGTCGACTTTGTAAGCCTAATATCCCATCATGCCATAAGGTCACCAAGGTCTGCGGGCCACAGGCTCCATCCAGAAGCAAAACATCTCCACAGAAGTGGAATTAAAGGTATTCCCCTACATTGACATTTTATTATTCCATAAGGCATCTGGTAATATGCAAGATGACTGGGGAAGCGTTCTCATAACATTTGATTTGGTAATGGCGTAAGGACAGATCTATAGATCAATGAATCAAAATTAAGGATCCGGAAATTAACCTCATATGTAGAGCCGAGTGATTTTTGACAAGGGTGCTAAAAAATCCAATTGGATGTGAATAGTCTTTTGAGCAAATGATACTGGATCAACTGGATATCCACATGCAAAAGAAAAAAATTAGAGCTCTACATCATACCAGATATAAAAATTATCTCAAAATGTAAAAGCTAAAATTATAAAAGCTTAGAAGAAAGCATAGGTATATGTCTTCATGAAAGAGTTCGTAATTGAGTGTTTAAAAAAATGGATTAACTGGACTCCATTAAAATAAAATGTTTCTGTGCTTTAAAGGATACCATTGAAAGACTAAAAAGGCAAGCTAATGAAAGGGAGAAATATTTGAAAATCCTATATCTGATAGGCGATTTGTATCCAGGATATATAAAGAACTCTTACAATTCAACAAGAAAGAGACAATCCAATTTTAAAAGGGCAAAGGAATTGAAACAACAGTTTTTCAAAGAAGTTATACAAATGGATAATAAGCATGGGAAAAGATTGCTCAGCATCATTAGTCATCAGAAAAAACTACATCAAAACCACAATATGGAGCAGAGAGTTCACTAGTGGTTCCCTAGGGCTAAGAAGAGTGGGAAGGGCAGACTGGCACACGGTGAAGGCTAACAGCACACAGATACTTTCCAGGGTGATGAAAATGTTGTAAAACTGATTGTGATGATGACTGCATAAAGCTTTGAATACACTAAAAGCCACTGCACTGCATACTTTAAATGATGGAACTGCATGCTATGTTCATTACATCTCAATGAAGATTGGAGCCAGTGCTTTGGGGTCATGCAACGGTGTCCTTCTTGGCTTTAGATCACTAGCCAGGGTTGAGACAAAGGAGAGGTAACAGTATGCCCTTTTATAGAAAAATGATATAGAAAATAAGCTATCTTTTTCACTGCTTGAGTCTGTAAAATTAAGGGAGAAATCTATATTGTACTGCTTAAAGCATTGAGTGGTTTGTATTTCCCCAAATTAAGTGATTTCTGGGTCCCAAACGGATTACAAATTACCTTCTGTTTTAACCTAGTCATCTGAATAGCCATTTCAGATTGATTGGGTTCTATATCTCCAAGGAAACTAACCTCTCCATTTTGATTGTCATGTAGCATCCTTGTATTCTGAAAGAGGGTCTTCAGTCTGCAGAATTGTAGAAAACGAGTAAGTCAAATTCTTTAAGAGTAAATGTTTAGTAATTATTTAAAGAGATGATATGTCTATCATACAAAATAAACAAATCTATAAATTATGATCCTCTCCTATTTGTTCCAGTATAATAGTTTGAAAGCAAACTAATTAAATTATAATCTTAGGTAAGTAACAAAACAATTGTAATACATATGATACAGACTTCATATTATAACAATGTACGGTTCTTATAATTAAAGTATTATTAATATCTACTTGAGATTGTTAGTATCAAACATTAACCTATTATTAAATATCAGCTATAAACCAGAGATCAGTATCCAAGCTGAAGAAGGAAAGTATAATACATGTGGGTGTTTTGAAAAGACACAAAAATACCATTCGGTGCCTACTGACCACAGTCTACCAGAAGAAAAGAAAGTACGTACCAACAAGAGATCATTCAAAATAGAAAGAGAAACCGGAAAGAAAAATCTGAAGTCTGAGTGGAGGGGAAAGGAAAGGGGCAGGGCTTTAGAAGAAAGGAAATTGGAGAGATAATGTGTCACAGTCTCTTCGAGTCTGTTTTACGAAGAGATCTTTGCTAGCACAAAGTTAACAAAATGAGAAGAATACAAAACAATGCAGAGAAAGACAGTGACATGGGAGGAAAAACACTGAAGAGAATCAGAGAAAAAACTTCATTCAGTAAGCAGCAAGTAAACAGAAAGCAAGCCACGCGTGGGCTTCCCAGACGTTGGGAAAGATTCCATTATTATCTGAGTGAGATGATTACTCATCTCATTCTTCTTTACGTTATACATATGGTTTGGTATGTATGACATATTTTATAACTGAAAAAACTAGAAAGACAATAGAAGCCAAATCAATAACAATTCTGATGTTGTTACACAATACCACAGATAGGTTTTTAGACATTAAACTGTTAGAATGCCAAAAGGAAAAACACTACTAAAAGAAGGAAAGATTACCAAAGAGAGCACAGACATCCTGCAGAAATAAAGATTCAAGGGAGACCAGGAAGAGTGCAATTGACAGTATATGCAAAAGACACTGTCATTATAGTTTTAGGAATCATTCAAGAGTAGGTATAATATTTTGGCATTCACACAAGTTTGTGCTGTGAGTTTCTGATGTAAATTCTTAAGTAGGATAACTTGGTTAATTATGAAAATTACAGGTATGAAATACATTTGTACTTAGGTTTTCATAAAGTAAGAATTATAATTAAATAGTAATTAATGGTTGACATGATCTGAAATATTAAAACCTTACCTGGTAACCTCTGTCTCTAATTCATCATTTTTCTTCTTTTGTTGATTCAAATTATATTGCAGAGATTCTAACTTCTCATAGTACTTTAATTGTTCCTTTTCATCCTCAGACTTTGAAAAACATTTTTAAAGAAAGTTAATTTTAAAAAACTAGAGACTCACTCTTCTTTCTTTAAAATATGATTCCTCATGAGCTCACGAGTAATATGTGTACACAGGTGTATAAAATGTAGTTATACACCTGATGCCAATAAGGACAGAGTTCAAAAACAATGACATTTCTTACAACAGCTGAAATGGATTTTACAGTGTCATCATTGGTTTCCTGGAATTTAAATTGCCAAACTTTCTTAAAAACAGAGGCTTTTACATGTAAAAATACTAAGTGTTAAAGAATAGATTTAAATAGTGGTTCTATTTACATTTTAGTTTCAAGAAATGCTCCCAGAGACATTTTCATCAACATTTCAAGATTTTACAGGGTTTCTGGAATCACATTTTCGTATGATAATCTTTGAAAACTTCCTGTGCAGTCCCCCTTACATTGTGATAATCTGACATGAGCATCAGATGAAGACTCTCATTCTCTGTAAGCGTTCTTCCATAGGTTTCAATTTCTCCTTTTCTAATAAATATTTTTTCTCTTTAAAGTTTATCTTCTCTATATTATATAAAAACATAACTTTTTCTTGATTCCTGTAACTTTTTCTGTCATCCTGTTTTTCTCCTTAGACTCTAACCCTCTTTAATATGTGGTCTCATCCCCAGGTCCATATTTTCGCCACTTATTCTCTTCTTTTACATAAGAATCAGACTTTCTGTCCTTATAAGTGCACTAAAACATTTTTTCAGGGGCATCTCTTTCTTTAGTCCTTATCCTGCTTTACTTCTTAGCAGCAACTGATAAGGATGCCCACACCCTTTCTATGATCTTCTCAGCCCAACTCATTTCTAAACAGCAGCCCTGATGGTCAGTACTTGACCCTTTTCTATTCCTCTTTTTAAATGCTCTCAGTTCCTTACATCCCAGTGCTTCAAACCACATTCCCTCATCTACAGTTGCAGCCTTCACCCCTTTACTGAGATCTTCTGTACTTTCCTTTTTCCCCTGGAGCTCCTCATAGACAGTGTCCCTCAACCACACACTCATACACCATGACTTGCTGTGGATCAGCTCATCTGTTACATTTTATGGGGATTCTTATCACTGTGACTGTGAGCATAGTGTTATTTTTGGATCTTGGCAGCTCCTCACCCTTAGGATGTTGACCAGCATACTTTGTCCTGTTTTTCTCTCAGAATGCATAAGTTTTTCATAAGCTTCACATTATCCACTATTCGCCTTTCCATTTTTGTTTGCTCTATTGAATAACTTCCTGTTCCTTGGGACCTGACCTGACCTATGGTAGTGTTCTGAAATTCCTTTCACAAGTACACTCCACTATCTTGTTTGAAGGCTTAAGTCAGTTGCAGCTATCCTTTCTTCCCAGTCCAGATGCTTCCTCTCAACATTGTGTGAATCAAATATCTTAACTCAGGTAATATCTCACGTGGGGGGAATCATGAGACGAGAGTCTTCTAGAGAAGTGAGGGCTATTGATTGAATTCGTTGAAACCTGTCATTATAAATCTTATGATATACAGGGTAGACCTTATGGTGGCTGATAATTCTGTTGAGATCTAACTACTTCCCCTAGGAATCTATAGTCCTTCATTATTTTGGTATAAGCTTAATCAGTTTTAGGTGTGCTTACAAATTTTTCAATTTTTTGACATTCAATATTATTTTATATTAATTTATATAAAATGTTATTTTATAGCATTTCATATTAATTTCAGGTGTACAGCATAGTAATTAGAATTTACGTAATTTAAGAAGTGATCCCCCTGACTCATTTTGTACCCACTTGGCACTATAGTTAGTTATTGTCATAGTATTAACTATATTCCCTATGCTTTACATTACATCCCCGTGACTATTTAGTAACTACCAATTTGTACTTTTTAATCCCTTCACCTTTTTTACCCTGCTCCGAACTCCCCTCCCATCTAGTACTCACCTGACACCATGCATCGTGATTACAATATTATTGACTATATTCCTTATTCTATACCCTACATCCCCATGACCACTTTGTAAAAACCAATTTGTACTTCTTAGTCCCTCCCCTTTTCACTCATTTCCCAAACCCCCTTCCAGCTGGCAACCAACAAAATGTTCTTTGTATCTATGAGTTTGTTTTAGTTTGTTTCTTTTGTTCTTAAATTCCACGTATAAGCAAAATCACATTGCATATTTGTCTGTCTGACACACTGCACTCAGCACAGTTCCCTCCTAGTCCATCTATGCCGCAGCAGATGGCAAGAACCCATTTCCTTCCATGGAATATTCCCCGAGCAATATTCCATTGTAAACACATACCATCTCTCCTTTTCCATTTATCCATTGATAGACATCCAAGCATCATGCGCATGTTGGTCATTGTAAAGAATGCTACAGTGAACATATGGATGTACGAGTCACCTCGAATTGGCGTTTTTTGTTTTCTTTGGATAAATACTCTGAAATGGGATATCTGGGTCATTCTTTGACTCTTGTGATAGCCTTTGTTTAAAAGTCTATATGGTATGATACAAGTATTGCTCCCACAGCTCTTTAAAAATTATTTTATTTTCATGAAATATCTGTTTCCATCCCTTTATTTTCAGTCTCTGTGTCTTTTGATCTGAAGCGAGTTTCTTGTATGGAGCATATGTAAGGATCTTATTTTCTTATCCTTTGAGCCACCCCGTGTTTTGATTGGAGCATTTATTTATTTATTTATTTTTTTAAATAGTTTTTATTTTATTTTATTTTTACATCCCTCACACCGTGAACCCCCCTCCCCCCATTGATTGGAGCATTTGATCCATTTACACATAAAGTAATTATTGATAGACATGTAGTTACCCGCATGTTATTAATGATATTTTTGCTCTTTCCTTTTTGTGTATTTTAAAGAAGTCCCCCTAATATTCCTTGTAATACTGGTTTGGTGCTGATGAATTCCTTTAGTTTTTGTTCTCCAGGAAGTTCTTTATCTGTCCTATGATACTAAATGATAGCTTTGCTGGGTAGAGAAATCTTAGCTGTAGGAGAGTCTTTCATCACTTTGAATGTTTCGTGCCCTCCCGTCTGGCCTGCAAAATTATTGTTGAGAAATCAGCTGATAGTCTTATGGGTGCTCCCTTTTAGGTTACTAACTGCTTTTTCCTTGTTGGGTGCCCTCTTATAGGTTACTAACTGTTTTTTTTTTCTTGCTGTTTTTAAAATTCTTTATTTACTTATAAACTTTGGCATTTTAATTATGTTGTATCTTGGTATGGGCCTGTTTGGGCTCATCTTCTTTGAGACTCTGTGATTTCTCGGCTTATATGTCCATTTCCTTCACCAATTTAGGGAAGTTTTCAGTCATTATACCTTCAAGTACAGGTTGAATTCCTTCATATCTTTTTTCTTCTTGTAGTACCCCATATGATGAGAATGTTGGTATGCTTGACATTGTCCCCGAGGTCCCGTAAACGATCCTCATTTTTTGAATTATTTTTACTGTTCTGATTGGGTATTCTCTGCTACCATATCTGTTAAATCATTGATTCGATCCTCTATTTTATCTAATCAGCTTTTCATTCCCTCTAAGACATTTGCTTTTTCAGTTATTTTATTCTTTACTTATGACTGATTCATTTTTATGTTTTCTATTTTCATTTTTATGTTTCCTATATCTTAGTTGAAGTTCTCCTTGAGATCACTGAGCATCCTTATAACCAGTGTTTTGAACTCTGCATCTGATAGATTGCTTGTCTCTATCTTGCTCAATATTTTTCTGGAAGTTTGTTCTGTTCTTTTATTTGGCATGTTTCTTTTACTCCCCATGTTGGCTTCTTCCTTGTGATCGTTTCTGTGTATGAGGTAGGACGGCTGTGTCTCCCAGGACTATTTGAGTGGCCTTAGATAGTAGGTGTCCTGTGGGGCCCCGTGGCACAGTCTACTTGTTAACCAGAGCCGGGTGCTGCAGGTGTGCCCCTTGTGTGAGTTCTCTGTGCTCTCCTGTTGTAGTTCAGCCTCTGTTGCTCTTTGTATGTCAATGGGAGGTATTGATGCTCAGGCTGATTGGTTGTGTGGACTGACCATGACTACAGTGGAAGAGCTGTTTTGGCACGGGCTGCCTCTATAGAGCAGGATTTGCTTTAGCAGGGCACTGGTGTCTGCCCTGTGTGCACTTTGGTTGTGTCTTCCTTGGTGGCATCCAGGTGATGCTCCAGCTCTGTTCAAGGATGATCACCAGTTGTGTTAGCCCTAGGGACTCCTGTCAGTGGCCCAGCTACAGGCCAAGACCAGCCGCAGCCTGTGTCCTGTCTGGGGCCAACTAACTTGACCACAAAGCAGGACACAGATGGCTGCAACCTGCACTGGGTTCAGAGGTACCTCAAGAGTTCCAGTTGCGAACCACAGCCAGCTGCCACTAGTGCCATCTTGGGTCTGCACAGCAAGAAGTAAAGGACAGCTGAAGCCACATAACGCTTGTTTGAGTTTTGTGAACCGTTGAGAGATTTTAGGTAAGCCTGCAGCATGAGCCAAGACAGGATTTTTTTTTGGAAAAGGCACTGAAAGCAGCTTGGGTTGGCTCTCAAGTTGGGTGGGGCAGGTTCTCAGGGAATCACCAGGGTGGGGTGGACAGTGTTAGCCAGGTTGATGTAGACTCAAGAGATGGCGGCCATCTGTGTCTCACACTGCGATGGGTGATGGAGCAGTACAGAAACAAAGGATTCTACAAGCACCTCTGTGTGGGAGAAAGCTCCCTTCCAGCCATCACCCTAAAACCAGAAAACTTAGTTCCTGCCCTTATATCCCTGACATCTTTTGAACTACTGCCCAGTGTTGGAGTTCAGGGCAAACGAATCTGTCAGTTAGTAAGCCCATTCCAAGCCCTATAAGAGAATCAACTGGGACTCTAGCCACGCTTCATCTCTCCCAGGCAGAATGACCAGTGGTTTCCACAGCCAGAAGCTATAGGGACATCTCTCTCTAGCACTGGAATCCTGGGTTAGGATGCCTGGTGTGGAGCTGGGTCCCCTCGCACCCCAGGTGGACCTCCACAACCAAGATATCCCTCTAGACTTTTAACAGTCACACAGGGGTCTGGCGTCAGCTTGTTCTGTTTTTCTGCCCCTCCTACCAGTCTCGAGGTGACTTCTTCTGTATGTCCTTAGAAGTAGGACGACTTTGGTTGAGCTAGACTTCAGGTGATGCTCAGTGATGATTGTTCTGTAGTTTAGTTGTAATTTTGATGTGGTCGTGAGAGGAGGCAAGCATGGCATTTACTTACTCTGCCATCTTGACCACAAATCCCCAATTTTTCAATTTTTGATACCTTAATATAATAGATTTCTCTATAAAACTGTGATGTGACAACTCATGGAACTCACATTCATGTAAGACTCCTTATCAACACATTATCATGTCACTCCTATGAAAAGTATGCTAACATAATGTGACTTAATTGACAAGAAGTCTAGACAAAAATTTTTTTCAAAGTTTCTTTGGCCACAAGAAGGACCATCAGCACAATCTTCTGTTTCCCTTGATAGGCATGTCTGTTTAATGAAATTGCTTAGACCTGGCTACTGTGACTGAAAGACACCAGCTGGAAAGTACATCTACGTCAATGGTCCACCTCGGGTCACAATGCGATCTTATGATGGGAAATCCTAGGGAGCCTCTCCTACAGAGGACAGGAGGATGGCAGGGGAATGTTGTTCTGCTTAGGAAATAGTGATATGGTTTTCACTGTCCATCAGGAAATTGTCATCCTGGATGACACATCAATCTTTTCTGACATCAAACTGTTAAATCTTTAAAGGCATATGATTAACTCAAGTGAAGGGAAAAAGATTCGTTTCTAAACTTGTAAAGCTAAAGCACTATGTTACTATGTAAGGCCTTACTTGCGCATTCATTTCTACTTTTACACTGGCATCTCTTTTCTTTTTCAAAATCCAACAAAGAGAAAAGTATATTCTTTTCGGGAAACATTTGCACAATGATCCAGTATTCGTGAATGACGAAGAAAACAAATTAGAACATTAAAAGTAATTCATTCTCGAGACCGAAAAAAATGGCGGCGTGAGGTGAGCCTCTGTAACGCTCCCCTGGAATTTACAACGAATCAGACAACAATAACTCCACAAAGGACTCCTTGCACAGCAGACAGGCAAGACGAAGAGGCCGACTACTGAATTCACCTCCAGGTGGGTGAATCGCGCGAGCGGGGGAGGAGGGAGAGGAGAAGTGCGGACGCAGGATGCAGACCTAGCTCAGTGCTCGGAGCCCGCTGCTCCCGGATCTTCTGCAGCTGCGGGAGAGGGAAGGACTCGGACTGCTAGGGCTCCGCTTACGGCCCACAGGGCTGAGGGGGCAGCACACAAAACCGCTGAACACAATGCTCGCTCACGGCAGACATTGGAGCAAAGACTGAGGGAAGAGGGCTGAAATCGATGGTTTAAGCCCTCACTGCCGAGCGGAGAACGGAAGCCCTAGACACGGAGACTAGCCGCCCCCTCCCTACCCTCCCAGAGCTCGCCCTGCCCCCACCTGCCCGGTGCTAAAGCGATAAAGTAGCAGTGTCGGATCAAAGGACAGAATATTTGCTGCTCTGAGAACTGTGGACCGCAGACACAGATTCGCAGCTCAACTAGTTCCGGCAAAGGGGAGGGAGCTGTGGAAGCAGGACTGGCTGTGGTGATGGTCGCCGCCATTGCTCTGGGCCACCTCTCACAACTCACCCCGCCCCTGGCCCCACCTATCTGGGCGGATCCCTGCAGGAGTAAACAGAACTGCTGAAACATACGGGCTCTGAATCTGGTGCAGAAAGAGCTTTGGAACTTCAAAACCTCTTCGCATACCTATCAACCTGTTGCAGAAGCCACTCCTGTAGATGTCTAGGAAGAGAAATAGTAAATCAGTGATTGCCATGAATAACCAAGGCAACAAGATAGCTCAGAAAGAAAGTGAAAAGTCTCCAGAAAAGGAACTTAGAGATATGGACCTTTGTGATTTAAATGACAGAGAATTCAAGATTGCAATTCTGAAAAAACTGAACGAGATGCAAGAAAACACAGAAAGGCAATTTAATGAACTCAGAAACACAATCAAAGAACACCATGAGCATTTTACAAAAGAGATTGAAATCTTGAAAAAGAACCAAATAGAATTTCTGGAGATTAAGAACTCAATAGAAGAAATTAACAATAAAATATCCAGCCTAGGTAGTAGATTTGACCAGATAAAGGAAAGAATCAGTGACATCGAAGATAGGAACCTGGAATTTACACAGAGGGAAGAAGGAAGAGACTTGAGACTTAAAAGAAATGAAAGAACTCTACAAGAACTTTCTGACTCCATCAGAAAGAGCAATATAAGAATAATGGGCATACCAAAGGAGAAGAAAGAGGGAAGGGAACAGAGAATATATTCAAACAAATCGTCGATGAGAACTTCCCAAACTTGTGGAAAGAATTGGATCCTCGAATCCAAGAAGCAAATAGAACACCTAATTACCTCAATCCCAACAGGCCTTCTCCAAGGCACTTGTATTGAAGCTGTCTAAAATCAATGACAAAGAAAGAATCCTCAAGGCAGCCAGGGAAAAGAAGACGGTAACTTACAAAGGAAAGCCCAGTAGATTATCATCAGATTTTTCAGCAGAAACTCTACAAGCTAGGAGGGAATGGAACCAAATATTCAAAATATCGAAAGAGAAATCATGAGCCAAGAATAATATATCCAGCAAAGATCTCCTTTAGATATGAAGGAGGAATAAAGACCTTTCCAGATATCCAGAAGCTGAGGGAATTTTCTAATACACGACCTGCACTACAAGAAATACTAAAGGAGGCTATTAGACCACCATCAACAGGGACAACTTGTGGCAACCGAAACATAAAAAGGGGGAGCGTAAAGGCCTGAACTGGAATATGGGAATAGAGAAAGTAAGCGTGCTGAAG
This sequence comes from Rhinolophus hipposideros, assembly GCF_964194185.1. NCBI lineage: Eukaryota > Metazoa > Chordata > Mammalia > Chiroptera > Rhinolophidae > Rhinolophus > Rhinolophus hipposideros. The sequence goes on from NW_027669000.1 coordinate 764,117, forward strand.
AAACTGGAATACTCTAAATACTGGAATACTCAAACTTTCTTTTACATAAACTCAAGGGTAACCACTCAAAAAATATCCAAATCTGAAATATATACTGTAATAAAAGAAGAAACAGAGGGAAACATCATAGAATACCACCACACAGAAAAAACAGACAACAACAAAAAGGCAAAGAAACAATGGAGACACAGCCTTACCAGAAAACTAAAGACAGAATGACAGGAAATCCTCACATATCAATAATCACCCTAAATGTAAATGGACTGAACTCACCAATAAAGAGACACAGAGTAGCAGACTGTATTTCTGTGGTGTCCGTGATAACTTCCCCTTTTTCATTTCTGATTTTGTTAATTAGTGTCTTCTCTCTTTTTATCTTAGTGAGTCTAGCCAAGGGTTTGTCGATTTTGTTAATCTTTTCAAAGAACCAGCTTTTTGTCACATTAATTTCTTTCTATTGTCTTTTTGTTCTCTATTTCCAAGACATGGAAACAACTTAAATGTCCTTCGATAGATGAATGGATAAAGAAGTTGTGGTACATATACACAATGGAATACTATTCGGCGTTAAGGAAAGATGATATAGGAGCATTTGTGACAACATGGATGGATCTTGAGAGTATAATGCTAAGTGAAATAAGTCAGACAGAAAAAGCAGAGAACCCTATGATTTCACTGATATGTGGTATATAAACCAAAAAGAACAAGACAAACAAATGAGAAACAAAAACTCATAGACACAGACAATAATTTAGTGGTTACCAGAAGGTAAGGGGGTGGGGGGTGGGTGATGAGGGTAAAGGGGATCAAATATATGGTGATGGAAGGAGAACTGACTCTGGGTGGTGAACACACAATGGGATTTATAGACGATGTAGTACAGAATTCTACACCTGAAATCTATGTAAATTTACTAACAATTGTCACCCCAATAAATTTAATTAAAAAAACAAAAAGTAATTCATTCTCCAAATCTCACTAAAGGGTTTAGATTTCAAGGGAAATTCAGAATTCTGGATCAAATCATTACTCAAATGCCTGGACTCAAACAGATATTTGTAGTCCGATGTTTGTGGCAGCATAATTAGCAACAGCCAACAGTTGGAAAAACTGAAATGTTGGACAAACGAAAGGATAAATGAAATGTGGTATATATCAAATGTTGCCTTTAGACTATCACAATGTTTTTCTATAAAAACCTTACTACAAAAATCATTAATTTTGTGAACTGAGATTTCTTTCTCTGTAGAGAGAAATTACATTACTCCCAGCAAGTAGTATCAACATGAATTCAGTACTTTTATTAATGAGACTGTTCTTATTGTCTAAAATATCCTTATGTGCTACTATGACAAACATAGAAATTCCTTTGCAGTATGACAGAAATGAAGAGATTCACTTACCAAACTTGTACCTGACAGGTGCCTGAGAAGCTGTTCGATTATGCCCACTAGCTTTTGAATTGTCGGTATTAGGTCAATATTTTCAGCTTCAAGCCTAAAGTGAATATTTTGACATAATTATTCTCACACATTGACTTTAAAGCATACCACATAATCGCTGAACAAATATCTAAGGTGCAACTACATAAAATGTTACAATTTGAAAAGCACATGATTTGGCAATTGTGCCATTTTTCTAGTTGTGAATTTTGCATAATGTGCAAAATTAGAGATAATGTACACAAATTATTCTTTTCAAGGTAGCTCAAAGCTGCCATTTTGACCCAGCTTCACACTCACGTGTTTAATGTTATAACTGATCTAATGGTCATACTACACTACACATCTGCTTTATAAATACTCAAGTTATTTTCTGTGCTGCTTTAACTTATACTTTTGCACGTGATCTTGCATCTTCTCAGTGCATCGTGCATCCTCTGGATGTCGAGCTCCTGCTTCTTGCAGCTAAAATAAAGAAAAAGTTATGTTTACTGATGATCTATGACATCGGACAATTAAGTTCGTAAACTTGTTGCAATGATGTTGCTCCCCCTTTTTTTAATATATATGATGGATTGTTCATTATGAATTTCTACCAACTGGACAAACAGTTAACCAAGTTTACTCTTTGGAAGTGCTTAAAAGGTTGTGTGAAAAAGTTAAGATGACCTGAACTTTTAGCCAACGACTCATTGCTCTTGTATCACAACAATGCACTAGCTCACACGGCACTGTCTGTGAGGGAGTTTTTAGCCTGTAAACAAATAACTTCATTGCAACACCCTCCTTACTCACCTGATCTGGCCCCCAATGACTAAATATGTCATTACCCAAAGAGAAAGAAAATATGGAAATGAAGGCTATTTGATGACATTCAGGACATCAAGGGTAATATGATGATAGCAATGATGGCCATCCAGAAAAAGAGTTCCAAAATTGCTTTGAACTGTGAATTAGGCGGTGGCATTGGTGCATAGCTTCCCAAAGGGAGCTTTGTGACCGTAGTGATATTCAGCAACTAGGTATGTAGCACTTTTTCTTGAATGAGTTCTCACACTTAATTATCATACCTTGTAGTGCAAATGACCCAAGAAGTCAAACATACTGTATTCCAAGCATCCCATCAACTCTAATTTTAAATATTCACATACGTGAATTACCAGGCTATTCCAGTGATTATGAAAGTTAACAGGCTACTCTTGGGGGCAGTCAGATAGTCATGGAATAGTTTGAGGGGCAGTAACTAAATAAGAGCCAAAATGCCTGGGTTTTTATCCCAAGTCCACCAGTTATTAGCTGGGTGACCTTGAGCAAAATACTTAAATTTTTTGGGTCTCAGTTTCTTCATGTATAAAATGAGACAAGAGTGGCATCTACCTCACTGGGATATTGGGAAGATTAAATTAGGGAACATATGTAATAGAAAAGGACATGGCACACAGTGAAACCAAAGGGTTTGCAGTCAGCATTATTATTGTTGCTGTATTTTATGTTCTAATAAAATTTGATATTTTACACAGATGGGATGCCAATGGAAGTGGAACCAGTGTAAGAGTACACCAGTTACACTGAAATCATTCATCAAACTATCGGCAATGTCAGCAAATGGGGAGCATTAAGCCTAGAATATAACCCCAGTACTAAAATCCTTTTCCCAATTCCAAGAGCCAACAGTACATTTTCTCTGCTTCTAATAATGTATACGTTCCTATGTCTCTGTACACTCAGTGGGTAATGAGTATGGACTACAACGCAAATACCACCTCCTGGATTGAGCATACAATTTATATGACCGTGAGAGGCAGGGTAAAGCCACTGACATGGAAATAACGGACTCTAGTGCTAAAGCCAACTTCCCAAATGAATTCCTTTTCAGCAACTAGTTCTGTGGGGATGTGTCAGAACTCAGAGGAGCAGATGGAAGCAGCACGCTCTGGCAGATCAGAAAAGCCGTCCTCAGAGCTGTAGTTAGAACGTGCTATCGACCTGTACACCCTGGCTAGCTGCAGACAGGAAGGGCTGGCTCCCTTTTATTTTATATTTTTATTTTCACGGAGAGGGGGAAATTGAGCATTTCACTGAACAATTTTCTATTAGATTCGTGCTTTCAGTTTTATATATAATTGTGAAAAATACTTTCAGAATAAAAGTTTAATTATATCAATGTCTCCAAGGGCAAGTATTGGTTTGGTATAAAATATTTAATTTTATCCAAACAACTGTTGAAGAAAACATTTTCAATTTATACAAGGATAGGTGCCATCATATCAAATACTATTTCCCCTTAGACAAACTTATACATAGAAAGACAGAATTCTCTCTCATGAAAAATTGAAACTATGTCAAATGTAGGGCTTGATTGCTCTGCACAGACTATCTGACAAGTGCTGAGGAACACGAGTTCAATGAGAGTTCAAACAGTCAGAGAAAGCTTCACGGAGAAGCCAGATTGGGAGCCAGAAATCCGGGGGCAGGGAAATCAAAACACTGGCTCCCACCATAACTTGTAAACTCGTGTTCATAGCAGAATTATTAACAGCCAAAAAGTGGAAACAACACAAAGTTCCATCAACTGATGAATGGGTAAGTATTTTGTCCACAAGGTGAAGCAACGTTGGGCAACAGGAAGAAATAGCTAACAATTGATATGTGCTACATCACGGTGGAACCCTGGAAACGTGATGTTACGTGAAAGAAGCGAGTCACAAGGGACCTCAAATCGTGTGATTCCATTTACATGAAATATCCAAAGTGGGCAAATCTACAGAGACAGAAAGTAGATTGGTGGTTGCCTGAGGCTGGGAGAGACAGGAAGATAGGATGACAGCTAAGGGATGTGGGGTTTCTTTTGGGGGTGATGGAAATGTTTTATAATTGTGGTGATAATTCCACAATTCTCTGAATGTAACAAGAGATATTGAATTGTATATTTTAAGTGGTGAAATATGATATGGGGATTGCATCCCAATGAAGATTAAAAAACACACAAATATAGTGAATCTGGATTATTTTCTTAATTCTCTATTGTGGGTGTGCATACTATAATGATCAACATATTTCTAAACTTTTACAATATTTCTAAAATGAAAACAAAATGAAGGCAATGCCTACTTCAACTGGTTTGTATACTGAACTTTCTGTACAAGTTAGTCTGAAATCCATGAAATATATACCAATGCTGTAACCATTTACAAAAGTGATGATAAGAAATAAGACAAATTTCTGACTCATTCTAGTAAACATTATCTTCTGATTTTAAATGGCTGCCTCATCCGGGTAATGGACATATCACTATACAATGTTGTGTAGTAGGAAAAAAGTCCGTCGATTTCTATGAGGAATGCTGCCTATTCCTCAACGTTACCAAGGGTATAGACTATAAGAAAAAACATACAATGCAAATAGCAGGATGGAAGCCAGAGTTTAAGGAAGAAGTGCATTATAAAGATAATAAAATTATAATAAATTAATTACAACGAAAACACAAAAGAAAGCTGCCTTGAAAATCAGGATCCTAAAACACTTTATATTGATCAATTATAGATGAACTCTTGACAGGTTACATTTCACACATACCTGACTCCTGATATGCTCTAATGTCTTGAAATCCTGTGTCTCAGCTTCTGAATTCATACGGTAACGTGATCTATCCTCCAGTGAAGCCTCTGACATAGACAGTTTTTTTGTGGAGTCAGGTAGCTCTTGTTGAAATTGTCTCCCAAGCACCTAGGAAGATGATTCTGTTAGTGATCTTATAATCACATCTATTAAATTATGTTAAAATTTGCTAACTCTAACATATTAATATAATATGTAACTCGAAAAAGATCACCCCATGCATCAGTTCACCTTCTTTTCTTCTTTTGGACACAATTCTGTCTACTGAATCTGGGTAAGACACAGAAGGTGTTATCCTGCTGCCCACTCACTATTACGAAGGTTACTTGAACAACAGATTCAGCCCCACTCTCCACTTCCCCTGATGAAGCAGCAAAGCTTAACAATCTACTGACATCTCAAGGGGAAATTGGTATGTCGGTGGGACTAGTGGTCGTCAAGTATACATTGTGGAATGTTTTTCCCCCTTTTTCATCACAGGGTTAAATTGACTTCACAGGTCCTCACATATGCAGTCCACTGCTCACAACCTTCCAATAGATTCTTGTATGTTAGAAGAAAAGCGAACTCATTTCAGTGGTCTTCAGGGCCCCAGGTAACGTGGCCTGGACCTCCCTTCCTGCTACACATGAATCCTGCCTCCCCTCACTCATCTGAAAATGGAGACCCAGTGCCAAATTAATAAATCAGAGACCGCTACAAATCTCTTTGAAATGGATAAACTTATGTCCAAATGATAGGAAATGGGCCTTGTGATGAGAAAAAATGAATTTGTAAAAATAGTCAAGGACAATTATACATAGCAGTGGGAAGATTAAATCAAGTAGAGTTTTGATAAAACTCCTCACATTTGTCCCAAATTATGATTTAATGAAAAATTAGCTGCCTTTAAAGAGGTCACAGGTCCTAAGAATACATTATTTGAGACTGAAATAGTTCCAATTTATATCAAATTGACATGAATAAAAACAAAATTATACCAACTAAAATGTGGAAGAAACTACTGAGGGAAAGGGACAGCATCTACACTTCAGTTCATGTGGGAAATCTAGAATTAACTTTCTAGGTAATCCACTTAATTGAACCTTTATCTCTAAAAACTGTTTGCATAGGAGCATTTCCATTTATCTGCTTCATAATGGTATTACAATGTGGTAACAGAAAGATGAAAATTATTATTGTAGCAGTATAAGACTAAATCATTCATATCAACATGTATCTAATAACAATTTATACCTTAAAATTTCATAGTCAACACAATGCCTTTACTCAAAGTAAAGCACCTCACAGGTCTAAGTTTTGTTTGCTGGATACAATGTATGCTTTTACGCTGTTAGAGCAAATACATTTGTAATCTCTATATTTTTAATATTCTGCTAGATTCAACATTTAGCCATCATCAAATATTTGAACATTGAATTTTCTTTCAGGAAATCTGAAAACTACCTTTCTGGATACTTACCTCTCTTTCTGATATATCGTTTTCATACTGGCACATTCTTCCTTTCAAGTGATTCAATTTGTTGACTAACTCCTTATGGTTCTCTTTCAACACAGCATCTTGTTTTTCACATTCAGCTTGAAGCACTTTTCTAAGCCCCTGAAGCTGCTCTTCAATATTCATTCCTGAATTTTCATTATTGTCACTTTTGTGGAACGCATCATCCAGTTGCCGTCGAAAAAGCATGTTTCCACTCTGTAGGTCAGATCTTTCCTCCTTTAGGGATTCCAGCTTTCCAGTATACGGGTTCAATTTTTCTGGTTCCCTTTGATTCATGTGTTCAATTTCCTCCTCTTGACACTGAGTTTGGTTTAGGTCTTTCAGTACAGGTTCAGCAACCAATGTCCTTTCTCTGACAGCATATCTTGTTTGAGGGAGCTCAGTGTCTAAGCTATTGGATTTACTTCCAGGTTTAGAAAGTTGCTGAGAATGAATCTCACTGTTTTCTTTTAGGTTACACATAGCAAACCCGATGTTGTCCACGAAATGCAAGCATTCATCTTTTAATCCCTGGAAAGGATTTTGTAGGTGTCTTAATTGCTTACTAAGCTCATAATGATGGTCGGATTCCGCTTCTGTTTTCAATCTTTCTTTGCTTTGTCTTTCGTTCTCCAGTTGAGAGTTCAGCATTGTATTCTCAGCTGTTGGGACATTAAGCTGTCTGTTATATTCAAATACTGTTTTTGTTAGCGTTTTGTCATTCTGTTTTATTGTTTTTTGAAGATGGTCCTTCTTTTCTTTTACATTTGCAGTGTCCTCAAAGTATTTATTTTCCACTTCCTGATTCTGAGTTTTGAGTGTTTCCATTTGCAGTCTTAGTATGGCGATTTCATCCTGCAACACGTGCTTTTCACGCAACAGGTCTTTCTCGTAACTCTCAGAATCCTAAGTAAAACAAAGGAGACTTGTAGCTAGCACTCAATGAAATGACATATCATGATATCCTCTGAAATTAAAGAAGAACCTAAATGTTTATATAATGAAAAGGTTGCAGTAGTTGGATATTCCACTGAAAACATACAATGTTGAATCCAAACCTCCAACTTCATACAAGCATAAATTCCCCAAAGTTAAAAAAAGATTAATATAAGATGCTGAATCCATGAAAGTGAAAAAGAGAATTTTAAAATCATAAGGGAATTTTAAGAGCCTCAGAACTGGAAAGGCAGCAAACCCAGAAGGCATGAAATAGAAGATTAAGAAGTCTGACTACAATTTAAAAGGTCACCATCTGAATATACACTTATCCCACAGTAAGAGTATTCACTCTGCATACATTTGGACTGATTACATTTCCTAGAATTTTTTTCCCAAGAATACTCAAAAGATATTTTACTTTTCTAATATTTTCAGAGTCACTTATAAGATTAAATCTACTAATCACTGATAAATCTAGGCATTGCGCTAAGCAGTTCTTTATACATCAATGAACTCATTTCGTTATCACAATTTCAAATAGAATGATTAAAAAGATGAGCAAGTTCAGGATTTTTTCCCAGGACTTTGGACTCTACAATAGGGTGCTTGCTGCTCTTCTAGTGTAAATATATAAATTCAAAAGAAGCCTTAGATTTCAAAAAACTCAGGGTAAATAGGCTAAAAATTATAGAGCTCTTCTTAGAAAGTAGTGAGATTATTTGCTGCTACATAAGTGTTGTTTCCTTTTCATAATGTTTAAAGGAGAAATAAATGTGAAATAGGGGAAAATACACTGACTTCTTTGAATAAAATACTCACCAATAAATTATCACTAAGTATGCATCATGGCATACAATTTTCTTCAAAAGTTCCTAGCACTGAAATAGGACTCTACTTGGAACAAATTGTTCCTTTTCTCAAAAGTAGGAGAATGAGATCTAAAAGATGGTCTCTGCACTGGCTATACTTCAACTGCTTACAATCAGCGGAAGTGAAAACTAACCTCTCTACTAATACAGCAAGGGGATGAAACCACTGCCTCCAACTGAAACTTCTGTTATTAGTAACGATAGTTTTGAGATTGTAGAAAGCTCATCGATCCCTGTAAAAAGTATTGAAAGCCTCCCCTTTAGATGACACATTGGGAACGTCACTACTTGACTGTTGGACATAAAAGGATTTCAATCAAGAATATCATTTATTGCAATGGACCAAAAATGCCACTCTCCCTAAAATACACACACATACACACACACACACACACACTTTTAAAATCCTCTACAATTCCCATATGTACAACATTGGTTTTTAAAATATGTACATACACACATATTTGAAAATGACTAAACAAAATACCTCAGAATTCATTTTCTTAAGATTTATTTCTGTCTCCTTTTGTTGTTGAAGGCAATTGGTCAGAACTGTGTCATGTAATATTTTGTTGTCCTGTTCTCGGGAAAGTGGCCTCTGAGTGTTGTTTTCCTCTTGTACAACCTAGAGAATCGAATATGAACAAAGAAAAATTAGAATATAACTAAAATTTAACTGTTAAAAATCTTAATCTACGTTTACTTACTCCCAAATTATCGGACTTTAATTAGAAAGTGAAAAATAACTTGCCTTAGTCTAAATTAGAAGAAAAACATGAATCCGCAAAACTAATTTTGTCACTGTTTGAACTAAACAATTGGTTATATGTTAAATCCACCCAAAAAATGAAACAGTAGATGATTTTTAATGTCACAGAGGCTTTCTCATTTAAAATAGTTCACCTCACCATGTCTTAAATAGTGAGCCCCTACAGTGAATTTAAGAATATCTTTTAAAGATTAATAACTGGAGAATAGGCAAACTTTAATTAGAAGCCCACATCATTAACATCAATCAGTAAGAGAAGTAAATTCCTAAATATTAATTCACATTATACACTATGAGTGTTACACATTGTGTTATACATTGATATAATTATCTGTTGCATCCAATTCTAACTTATTCAATACCCACTAGTAAGAGCAGACAAAAAATTAAATCATATTTACTGATTTCCTATACTGAAAGGAAAGATATTAGAAAGTTACTGTTTGTGTCCTAACAACCAAAGGTCCCATCCTGAGAAGATGTGATTCTCTTAAAAAGCAGTTGAGTTGAGTGCATGACCCCATTCTCTCCCTGAATGTAGACGCAGAGTCCATTACACAGAGGTCACAAGGAAGAATCCATCTCTAACCTTGGCCTTAGTGACCAGCCATACGGAACTGCACATTTTGAACCCCTGAAAATCATGACCCCTTTCACATGAGCCTGAATCAGTGGCCATCATTTTTACATGGTTCATAATTTCAACTGTCTCATCATGTGATTCAGTATTTGATGTTACTTTCTTTTTTATTTAAGGGAGTTATAAAAATTAAAGAAGCAAACAACATTCAGGACTTTATTATTATTATTTTTGCCTCAATCCAAAGATAAAGTTGAGCTATGAATATCTATAGATTCTAACAACATTTTAAGTTTTGTAACTAGTTCAAATGTTATAAATATCATTCAGTTATGACCTTTTGACTCTAAAAGGCTAGCATGGAAGGTAATTTCAATTGGACTCTATTATATTATTAAAGCACAGAAAACCATATTATACTAGAAATTTAAAATTAAATTTCACATACATGTGTGTAGTTCTTTTCATTTCCATCAAGCCTCGCTTGTCCTTCCTCTGATGTCATTCCTAGGTGTTGTCCTGCTGACAAATCTATGTATTAGTTAAAACGAACTACTTAGAACAATTAGATAAAAGCTATAATCTTTATAAATACAGAAAATAACATCTTATCAACTGAGACTTCAAATTAAGCGTCATCTTTTCCTGAATATTTACTTTACTTAAGAAATACTTCTAATTAGCTAACACTTCTAATTAGCTAACAAACCATTTGGGAAATATGAGATGTCACAAAGTGAAAGGCATACAAACATGTCAAAAATTCATCCACAAATTCATTCAATGAACATCGATAGAAAAACAATCAGAAAAAAACCCTACAATTTAGAAATGCAGTACAAACACATCGAGTTGCACTATATACTCTGTTCTCTACCTCGTAATATACCTTTTGAACAACACCCTAAGATTCAACTGCAATGTCATTCATTGTTTCCAGAATGACTTACTTCTGATGCATTTATCAGTGTACACCCTTCCTTATATCTGAAATGTTTTCCTCTACTATTCTGAAAATTTCTTTTCACCTTTGAGGATTCAGCACTGGGGTTTAAGGAAGAAGACAGAGAAGAGGAGACAGACTGCGGACACAGCTGAGATTCCCATCACTGCTGGGAAAGTCAATTCTAAAATATATAAAGCCATAGAAAATCCAAGAAATATTTGATTGTTGGTTTCGGAAGGTGCTTTTTCATTTACAATACATACAGTTTTAACTGATACTTTTGAATTCAGAATATAAAACTAAAGCTAAGAAACTATGTTTTGTTTCACTAGGCAACCTTTAGATCTTTATGAAGTTTTCCCATCTGGTCCTAATGTTCTAAGTATAATTCTGCTGCCCACTCCCCAGAGTATGCTAAATACTAGTCTAAAGGAAATCACGCTTTCACCTCATTCTCTTTCTTATTTCCATATGTTATTGTGGTTCCGGAAGAATGCCAATGTCTTGCTAAAAGTCATTCTGTTTGGCTGTTAAGTTCCATAAACAGAGTAAACATGAAGTAGATTTTGCCACAAAATGACTATTGGAAAGTCAGAACTACGATCAACCTACATAGAGGTGGGCTAGAGTTGAACACTTTCTGTTTCTTTATTTCCTTCTTTGCTTTCTCTGTTTTCTGGTACCTGTGATTCACTCAAGTCATGGAGCCTATAATTACATAACAGAAACACACCTACAATCTGAGTCTCTAGTTTATCTATTACGGTCATCTGTCCAAACTCTGTGGATGCTGACAGAGTTTTGCTCATGGAGTGTGATGCAAATGGCCTTTTATCACCAACTTTCCAATCCCTGCATCTTTGACCAGTTTCATGATTGGAGGTCAAAGAAGTAGAATCCCAATCCGAATTCTGGGATTAAGTTTTCATTTATTAGGATGTAAAAATAACACAAAGTTGACTATCTTGTAAAACTTCCTTTTTCAGAGAAGCAGTCACACGTCCTCTTTTCCCCCAAACACACTATTCCTTCAGAATACATTTTATTTTAGGTGTCCTACACTTGCCATTTACATAGGTAAGTTTAATTAACTATTGTCACGCAGCAATTTCTATTACATAATGTGTTTCCAATTAAATATTTCCTTCTTAATAGTTAAGATGGTGAAGGGTGTGATTTTTTTTGTTACTGTCAAAAGTTATGTGTAACCACTTATCTTAAGTTTAAATATGCATGACAAACATGGGTTTACAAAAACTTTTAATGAATCGTACTACTTCAAATAAGAAACTATTTATCATAAGAAAATGGTCTTTTCTAAATGCTCCAATATCTTCAGAATTCATTTTTAAACCTTAGATAAACAGATATTCATATGACAAATTACAGTCCTGGGCGACCTTATTGTTTCCAAGGAAAAATGGGATCAAACTAGGTCCCCATGAGCTCCAAAGAGTACAGGGCACCATGAGACAGAAAACAAATACATAACAAAACATTTTCCTTTTGCTTTTTAAACACAATCTCAGCTTAAATCTATGAGACAAGTGAAAGAAAACCACAACAACTGTAGAAGTGAAGCTTTAAAGGCTCTTTTATCACTTCACATCCAGGAAGCCGTACATCATTTAAAACGGTGGTTTCGAATGTCATGTGAGAATCTGTGAAGTCCCAAGGTCTGTCAGTCGAGGGGCCCGAAAAGGTCAAAGCTATTTTCACAGAAATACTGAATGTCATTTGCCATTTTCACTCTCATTCTCTTCTAAGTGTACAGTAGAGTTTTCCACAGCCGTGATATCACAGCTCTGATGGTGACATCATAGCTCTATGGTTACTGGGTCGTAGCTCCAATGGCTCACGCAATGCATGACTGTGTGTGCTCGTATTTTAAATTGTTCAGTTTTTATTTCTAATATTGTAACTATCTATGGAGACTACCGACTTAAAAATATTCTTTGGAATTCTCAATAATTTTTAATAGCATAAAAGCATCCCAAGGCACAAAAGCTTCAGAATGCCTTTTTTCAAAGATTGTGTCTACCAAATATTCATTATCATTAATTACTTCTCCCATTTTTAATAATCAAAGACACCATAGGTGCACGCACACACATAGCCAGTGTCTGCTCAGCAGAACATCTGGTTGGCTTAAGACCATCAGTGTCACAACACTAAGAGGAAGTAAAGTTAAAACACAAATGACATGGTAGCAACTGAGGCTTACTTGGGTAAACGTCAAAATTCAAATGACCATTTGAAACGCTGGAAGTATCTTCCAGTTTGATTAGTAACCTCTGAGAACCCCTATTAAGTACAGGGGTTCCAAACTGGGACATTTAGGATATCGAAACAAGAGGAGAAACATTTTAGTAAAGTCACCCTTTTAAAGTCTTGTTTTCTTATTCCTGTCGATGTCTTTTTTCTCAAACATCGATACCAACAATGACATCACGTTGTTTATGTGAAATACTTCAATTAAATTTGTAACAAAGGAAAGTAAGTCTGAATAGAAGACTGTGAGCATGTCAAATGTCCTTGCGTACTCCTTCCCAAAATTAAATTGGTATTACACAGTGTACCTGGTCTGAAGGGTTGCACATCGTCCATTCCTACAGCTCTGTTAGGAACAGGATCTTCCACTTCAATGCTCGGCTGAAGGGGTTAGGAAGCAAGATGATTAGTAATTAATGGACACTTCACACCATCTCTAGTTAATAATTCAGGATGAAAATGTTAAAGTTATTGCCTCCAAGAAAAGGATTTTTTGAAAAATATGTGTTTAAGCAAATATTAGGTTGGTGCAAACGTAATTGCAGATTTGCAATTTTTTTTAACCTTTTAAACCTCAATTACTTTCACAACAACCTAATACTTTGATAAGTGTACTTGATATAACTGTTAAATATTTCTAATGACAGATTTGTTTTTTAGTGTTAAAACAAGATACTTGCTTGACATGGTAAGAACCCTTGGTGTATGTCCAGTTGAGTTTAGACAGAACATTTTAGAACCTACTTCATCTATGTCAACAAGAGCTAGGAAAAACCGAACTCTTATTGGACAAAAAATTTGATAGAAAAACATGATTGAACCAAGTGGCAAAGAGATAAGAAAAACTTTTCATTAAATTGTGTTTCAATAAATGATAGGGAAAATGTTATATATAGTTATGCAACTTTTCAAAAAAGTATAATAATTTCTAATCAGGGAAAAATAAGAACATTTATTTATTATAGTCATCTGAAATGTACCAGACACTTACTATGCACATTTTATTTCTTTTCCACCCAAAACAACAAATATGAAAACAGTTTGATGATGGTTACCCCACTTCCTGCTTGGTGGCCATTCCAAGACATTAGAATGAAATGATGAACAGATGTGATCCATTGTTGTCTCTGCCCAGCAGGTTTTGCTCCTAGATCTTCACATGACTGGCTCCTTCTCATGCTTCACTTGGCCGTTTTTGTCACCCTCAGAAAGATCTTTCCTGACCACCGAAACTGCACTCCCACTCCTATTCCAACTACAACCGTGCCCCCCCATGACAATATTCTCTAACCCAGCATTCTCCATTCTCTTTAAATGACCCAGATATAGTGACTTACAATGGACTGTTGTTCACTTGTTTTTCTGCTCCTACAGCTACAGCTGAACCCCTGAACTTCCCCATTCAGTGTCTAACTGCCCAGCACAAAGCTGGTATCTAACTAGAAATTTACTCAAGGTGAAACACTGAGCTCGCACCAACAGAGCCTCAAGTACCGAAACACTACACATCTACAGGGTATCGCCTATCACAGTCTCCTGAAGTTTAGCATCCCCCAGATTAGAAATTCACATGCTTCTGACTTTTCCACTCTGTTCTTAACACTACTGCCATTTGATTGTCCTTCAGGTTTACAGAAAGTGTCCTCACCATTTAGTAAGTCACTATGGCCCACTGTGATCATTGATTTTACATTTCTATAGCTCCCTTTACACTTCGCAAAGTGTTTTCACATTTGTTACCACATTAGTTCATTCCACATACTGAAAGGTAGGCATAAGTACCATTACGACAAATGAGGTCACTGACATCCGACAGGTTAAAAAGAAGTTTCCCCAAGATCCCACAGCTAGTAAGTGACCGATCCAGGATTCTATTGTGTTCTTATCGTCAAACACAGTGTCTATACCAGTAGGCAGCCGCTGCCTATATCAGAAGATCACACCTTTCTTATATCTTTCCATAGCTGTCATCTCACATTGGCTCATCATTACATTGTACTTCTAGTACTACGAGTACGGTCGCCATCAAGTTACTCAATGCTTGCTATTTTAACTGAACACGACAGTTGTTACATATTAAAGCAGCACTCAGCCAAATTGTTGTTAGTGTAATCCAACATATTATTAGTATTCACCAGGCTTTTCCTACTGTAGAAAATGTCCTTGCGGACCTATTTGACAATACAAATATAATGATACTTTGATATCCCAGACATTATGTTTCCTAGTTCCAAGTTACAAACAAACCCTACTATCCAAATTCTTTCTGAATTTCATTAGGATATTTACACATCCACAAAAACCACAAAGTCATGCATTTGGGCATAGTTCGAACTGGAATAACTTTAATTTTTAGGTAAAGTTAACTTCACAACCCAAACCGATTCCTTATGACTTGGAAGCCTACGTGTTTTATACTATTCCCAAGATTCTGTAGCTATTGAGTTACCCATCCAGGATTCCATTCTGTTCTTTCCTCAAACACAGTGTCTAGACCAGTAGGCTGCAGTTGCCTGTATCAGAAGATCACACCTTTCTTATCTCTTTCCACAGCTGTCACCTCGCATCAGCTCATCATTACTTTGTACTTCTATTACTACAAGTATGGTTGCCATCAAGACACTCAATGCATGCTATTTTAACTGAACAAGACAGTTGTCCTGTATTAAAACAGCGCTCAGCTGATTACTGTTAGTATAATCCTACGTATTATTACTATTCACTATGGTCTTTTTTCATTGGAACGGTTTCTTGCAGATCTATTCGACATTACAAATATAATAATACTTTGATGTCCCAGGCATTATCTTTTCAAGTTCCAAATTATTAAAAAATAAACACCCTACAATCCAATTTCTTTCTTTCTGACTCATTAGGACATTTGCACATCTACAAAAACCACAGAGTCATGCATTTGGGCATAGGTTGACCGGGAATAATTCTTTAGCTTTTAGGTGAACTTAACTTCACAACCCAAACTGATTCCTTATGACTTGGAAGCCTTAGTGTTTTATGCTATTCCACACTGACTTCCTTAAGTGACACTTGCAAGTTAGCAGAATTGTACTACGCTGTCTTATTATATTACGCACATAGCTAGTTTATTCATTATAGGATAAACCATAAAAAATGATTTGTATGAGGAAATGCAGAGGCGAGAAAGTAAAGTCAAAGCATACCTTTTTCATTTTAACATCACTCAATGGTGATATTTAAAATAGTAATGATAATAATAATAGTGTAAGACAGTACCTCAGAATCCCAAGGTGATTCTTCATCTTCATCTTGTCCTAATCCTAATGATGACTTTATAACTATAAAATGTAGTCACAGGTACATTAATGTGAACATATATTACTATGCATTTTAAGTACACATTCAGTCGTGCTTATTTCCATAAAAGTAATAGCAGAAAAGAATTCAGGGGAACGAAGCATTTGCAAGAAGAAGCAGTTGTTAGTAGTGGGGATACTTTTGCCCAAAAGATAGGAAAAAATGCTTAAAAGAAATGAATATCACATTTGGATCGACACATGTTAGATTTCTTTATAGCAGAGCTTAAGCTAGAAAGAATTCATAGATAGTCACTAAATCACCACTTATATTATTCTGGTGTGCTCCATCAACACAAGTCAAATTACCATTGTTTGCTTGGTCTTGTGGAGCACTTTCAATAATATCCACACGATTTTCTCTTTTTCGAATTGCTGGCTTGGTTGCTTCTTTCTATTAAAAAAAGAAAGAAAAAAGAAAAGAAAAACCCAACTTCAGAAAACATCCTATTCATTTACTCATTGACTCACTCACTCAGTCCCTCCGTAGGTAAGACAAGAAAACTTTACTGTAGCCGTCATAGGCACAGACCCAGGGGAAGCTGGAAATAGAAATGAAACATTTTGTCCTACATTCTAGTAGGAGTAGAGATATTATAATACATGAAAAATAACAACAGAAAAGTACCGCTCTCCACTTCGACACCTGAAGTGAATAAAGTATAGTAAGGGCACAAAAGAGACAACAATCCGTTGTATCAGGGAAGCTCAGCAGATACTGCAAAGATAGGGCTGCATCTTGAAAGTTATACAAGGTGCTGAGGGAAGGCATGAAGGGGATTCCAGAAGGGCAGCAGGAGCAAAAGCCTGAGGTGTGAAACAACATGTTGTAAGTGAGGGCAGCAAAGGAATGAGGTAAGCCTGGAACTCTGAGAATGGGATGGAGAGACAACTGCAGAATCAGAACCAAATCAAAGAAGGCACATGTCATGCTAGCAGATGAATTCTACCCTCACGTAATGGGGAGTCACTCAGGAAGCAGAGGTGTTGCATCATCACAATTCTAGTTTACAACAGCCACTCGGGCTGCAATTTATGATATTGAGGACTTCCGTTTCTTTCTAGGATCCTATCCATCAGCCTGTCTTGTGTCACAGCATAGCCTCTCCCCGGTGCCTCCAAACCCACAAAGGCAGCTGCCAACAGTAGGTCACTTTGTAGCTTCCCCTAGGTGGCTCCCAGTTGGGCACAAGCAGCAGCTGACTTGGGCCTGCCCCACAGCCCCTCCCAAGAGGCCCCAAATACAACACACCTGGGGATCAGTTTCAGCAACACCAGAACATCACCAAAATAGCTCCATAATGACACGCCCAAGCCATGGACTGAGCAGACACCGGAGCCCTGCTACAGCCGATCTCACTCTGTGGGGTCAGCCCACACACAGGGGTTCATCTACTGTAGTCACAGCCAGTCGTCCTGAGGGTCAATTCCACACCCAGATGTGCCAACAGCAATAAGGCTCAAGTACAACAGGAGGGCACACACCACCCACACGAGCTTCTGGAGCACCCGGCTCAGGTGACCGGGGAGACTGTACCACTGGGCCCCACACGACACCTGGTATGTAAGGCAATACTGTCAAGACGAGGAGAATTAGCAGATCTACAGAATACAGAGAAACAAACACAGAGAGGCAGTGAAAAAAGAAGACAGAAAGAAACATTTCTCTAATGAAAGAACAGGATAAAACTCTAGAAAAAGAGGTAAACCAAACGGAGACAAGCAATATACCAGATACAGAGTTCAAAACACTGGTTATAGAAATGCTAGATGAAATTAGGGGAAGAATAGACAAAGTAAGTAAAACTTCAACGGAGAGACAGCAAACATAAAAAGGACATAGAAATCGTTTAAAAATAGTCTGAAATGAAAAATACAATATCTGAAATGAATAATTTATAGATGGAATCAGCACCACATTTGGTGAAGCAGAGGTTCAATAGTGATTTGGTAGACAAGGTAGCACAAACACCCAATCAGAACAGAAAAAAAATGAATATAAATAAAAAAAAATAAATAAAACAGAAAGTGCTTTAAGGGATGTCTGGGACAATATCACGTGTAACAACATCCGTAAGGCTATCTAAAGGAGAAGAGAGAGAGAGAGCAGGAATTGAAAACCTATTGGAATACACAATGATGGAAACCTTTCCTAACCTGGAGAAGGAGATAGACACACAAGCGTAGGAAACACAAAGAGTTCCAAACAAAATGAACCCAAACAGGTCCACACCAAAACATATCATAATTAAAATTCCAAAGGGTTAGGACATGGAGAGAATATTAAAACCATCAAGAGAAAAGTAGTTAGTCACGTACAATGGAGATCTCATAAGACTGTCAGGTGATCTCTCAAGAGAAAATTTGCAGGTCAGAAGAGATTGGCAAGAAATATTGAAAGTGATGAAAAGCAATAATCTACAACCAAGATTACTATTACTGCATCCGGCCAGGCTCTCATTTCGAATCAAAGGAGAGGTAAAGACTTGCCAGAGAAAAAGATGATGGCATCAGCACCAACAAACCAGTATCAAGAAATGTGAAACGAGGACTTGAAAAAAGAAGAAGTAGAAGTAGAAAGAGGAAGAGGAGGAGGAGGAAGAGGAGGAGGAGGAGGAGGAGGAGGAGGAAGAGAAGAAATATGAATAATAAAATGGCAATAATTACATACGTATAAAAATTACTTTAAATGTAAATAGGTTAAATGTTTCAGTCAAGACATAAGGTGGCAGAATGGATAGGACTACAAGAGCCATATATATGACATCAAACTCAAAAATTTTTGCACAGTAATAGAAACCATCAACAAAATGAAAACACGACCAGATGAATGGGAGAAGATATCCAAAACATGTAAGGAACTCATAAAACGTAACACCAAAAGACAATGCAATTACAAAATGAGAAGAGTACTTGAATAGACTTTTCTCCAAAGAGGTCACACAGATAGCCAAGAGACATACGAAAACATGCTCAGTGCCACTAATCATCAGAGCGATGCAAATTAAAAGCACAATGAGCTACCACCTCACAACTGTCAGAATGGCCATCATCAATAAATCAACAAACAACAAATGTTGATGAGGATGTGAAGGGAAGCCCCGTGCACTGTTGGTGGGACTGCAAATCTGACCAGACACAATGGAAAACAATATGGAAGCTCCTCAAAAATTTGAAAATAGAACTACCAGGTGGCATAGCATTCCCACTTCTGGGTTTTTCTCCGCAGAAATCCCAAACACTGATTTGAAACATGTATGCATCTGTATGGTTCTATTTACATTATTTACAATACTCCAGATAAAGAAATAACTGAAGTATCCATCGTAGTGGATAAAGAAGAAGTGGTACATATACACAACAACATACTACTTGGCTGTAAACAAAGAACAAAATCTTACCATTTGCGACAATGTGCGTGGACCTAGAGGGTATTATTCGAAGTGAAAAAAGTCAGATAGAGAAAGGCAAACACCACATGATTTCACCTATTGGTGATATGTAAAAAAAAATAAATGAACATAGAAAAAAGAAACAAACTCATAGGTGCAGAGAACTAACTGATCGTTGCTCAGAGGGAAGAGTATCGGGGAACAAACTGAAAAGGTTAAAGGGTTAAGAAGTACAAATTGGCAGTTATAAAATAGTCATGTAGATGTCAAGTACAGCACAAAGATATAGTAAATAACACTGTAATAACTAAGTATGGTGTCAGGTATACCACACTAATCAGGGTACCACTTTACACATTATATAAATGCCTAACCACTATGCGGTACACCTGAGGCTGACATCATTGAATGTCAACTGTAACAGAAATGAAAAATTTTACATTTAAACTAAAAACTTTCTGAAATTTGATATTTTATTATGTAGTTTTTAAGAATCACTGCTTTTCACCAGAGTAAAGAAAGGATCCTGTCTTTTGCAGACACGGCTCCTTTCTTTACTTTGGTCGATGCATCATGGTCAATGGGCATAAAATCTCACGGACATGTTTTTATAGGGAGCAGCTAAGAGCATCATCAGCTTTGGAGCCAAGTGGATTTTGCATCAAACCCTCAAACTTCTCCCTGGCTACTGCAAGACATGCTGCCTAGATTGCCTTGGACTCCATTTCCTTATCTCTGAACATGAGGATTCCCTTCCTTGACAAAGCTATTCTGAGGATTAAATCAGATCATGCTTGTTACAGAATAGGTACAGAACAAGTGTTGATTTGACTATGGAGTATTTCAGCATATCAGTTAAATGAAAATCTGTGTCGCTCTTGCTTATACGGGCGCAGGGGCCCACGCATCAAAAACCATGTAATCAAACACGCCATTAAAACACTAAACTTGAAAAAAAAAGAATCTCTGCTTTTCAAATTGGTTATTATTTTATACAAAGCATATACTCTTCAATTAGATAAAGACATTTAAAATATTCACAATGCAATGATGTAGAACATAGTGGAATCCCTTTGTAATATGGGTTTTGAGATAGACAACATGAATTCTAAACTTTCAAAACTTCTACTATTATTTTAAGTCTAAATGATGAACCTGGTATACCGGAAACTAATATAAAATAATATGGAATGTCCACGGGATGTAAGTGAAAAAATAATGGAGAAAACACTCCCTCCTAACAAGTATACCATACCAACATACAAAGCGTAAAAAAATAAAACTATATGTCATATGCTATATAGTTTTAAAACTGAAAGGTATCAGGAAGAATTCATGACTGTTACAATGAGTACCTGAATCCATTAAAGATTTCATTTCGGGACGAGTATGATAAAAGTCATGCTGGTATAACGTAAAAGTCACATTAAGAATCCTTACCTTTAACCAAATTGCATATCTCCGTCACTGTGGGAAAACTCCCTATAGAATTTTACTATCACTATACATTTCCCAGACCCTTCTTTTTTCAGCTCCCAACTTCGATACTTACTAAAGTTAAAAGAACAACAACAAAACAACGAAGCATCAAATGGTCATATGTTATAAAATGGTTCACGTTGACCAATTTTCCATAACAAACATAAAACAATGATAGGTGGAGCACTACTAAATTTTACAACTCGGTGCTACACAAAACTAAATTAAGAGCACAACAGTTAATTTCACACAAGAGCCTTTTACCTTGGTACCAACATCGAAGAGTCCATCGTCTGACGTAGACCATGAATCACCACTGCCAGGTTTCCAGGAAAGACTTCCGGGGAAAGATACACAACAGACACAAGTGAGTTCATTTCTTTACAAAGGCAGCAACAACAACAACAAAAGGAGTACAATTCAGCTATCTGCATATGAAATGAAGTTTCTTGATATGATTAAAATTTAGATGATGTTCTAGAAAAGCTATCAGTTATCTATTGCTGCCTCCACCACTCCCAACTCGTGCAATATTTAATGAAGATACACTCTAAGTTTCCATAACAAAGAATGACAGCAAACATGTTGGCAACACCTGAGAGTACCTTGTTTTCACCAAAAGTCCTGAAGGCTGAATTGAAAACGCAATTAATAGCTGACACTAGGAACCTGAACTGGGACAAAAGCAATGACCTAAATCAAGGTAGAACGATACACTGAGCCTTCTCCACGGTCTGTCCCTGGTTCAAAGATTAATCTGTGTGGGTCAAAAACGGCAGTCTTGCTTCTTTAACATAGAAAGCAGTTACTAAACTTACCCCATTCCTTGTTTTCATTCAAAAACACTACAGTGAGGTCCCTGAAATGCATGAAATGTTTGCAACTTACATGTACAAAAGTCAAAGAACAAATATGTACGTTGTTAGCCTCCCCACTCCCAGATCACTTGTCCGCAAAGCTTCCTGGCAATCTCCAACCTTGAAAACTTCAGCCTACGAAGGCATAGACTCCTGAAACAAGGTTGGGCTCAAATGACCCACAGTAGGAGTTCTCTATTTCCCTGTTCCTGGAAAACAAGCTAAATGGAGCCTCAGTCATCCACTCCCAACACAGGCATGTTACCACCTACCCAACTCCATTACTGGTTTCACAATCAGTCCTCCCTCTGCCCAACCCTCCATCTCCATGGGAAGGACAGCAGCGCGTTGGGCAAAGAGGTAGAGGTGACGAGACACCTGCCGTGGGCCATAGATCTATGTAGTTCAGCAATCTCCAGTGCCTTTGGACTCAAGGGGACCCCCTCTGTAATTTCGGGTGCAGGTGGATGATACCACATTCCTACTTGCTATAAAGAGAATGTTTCCAGAGGCTCAAAGGTTTAATATGTTTTCATACAAACCTTAAATTTTGCTGGTTCCTCCAATTCAACAAACAAAACAGCAGCAACCTGTTCAGGCAGGACGCCCTTGAGCCCCTTATTTTAATCTGCTTTTTTAGACAACTACCAACATCCTGTGTCCTTCCTTCCTGTAATTTCTCTTTACCTTGTCATACCCTAACATTCTGATCTCTTTTCCCTCATCTGATCTCTATCTAATCTCTGCTGTAAGAGACTTATTCCTATCCCAACCTGTGTTGTTCCTCTTGAAACGTGGATTCCCCTGCTAATTCCATTCTTAGCCTCTTCCATTGCATTCACTAGAGCTTTCCATAATTAAAACACTCACCCAAAGGATGATAAAGAAGGAAGTGTACTGGGCTTAGAAACCTATACTAATCTCATTTCATCACTCACTGTACTCAAAGAAGTCACTTCAATCTCTTACAGTTCAAACTCCTCATGTGATCAACCACTTGACCAAAACATTAATGGCAGCATGAAGTACTAGGGGGTGTTTTGAATAATTAATTGATAACATTTATTCAACACCTGGAATTCTATGTACTTTTGATTCTGTCAAGAAAAATGGAGAATACTTAGCTGGCAGAAGTGGAAAAAAATAACACAACAACAGCAACAAAACTACCCCGAGTAAAGCAGAGAAAAAGGTAAAAAATCAAGAAAAGTCATGGAAGAAGGAAGAAAGACTCTGGAAAAAGAGAAAAAACTTCCTAGAACAAGGTAAAGGTATTAGCCAGAAGGAAAACACAGTCTGAGGAGTCAGTAAGTAGAGAAATCAATTAGAAATATCCTCTCAATTTGTGCTGAATTAGCACAACAGTCTATACATAGATGATCTTCACTTACAGAACAACAATTCGTCCCAAGAAGGGTACATCGCATTATACCTGAAAACATTTATCTGATTATGTCTTGCTTACGTACAACCTGTGGTTCTGTGGCCACAGCGAACTGACATCTGCCCTCAACACTGATGGTGAAAACAAGGTTCTCGTGACTGCTGCAATTGTCAAGTACATTAAGACAAAAGCTTGGGCTAACTGGGCTTGATAGGAAACTTCTAAATCAGCTAAGGCATCACTAAACGGGACTCTCTGAGGCCACCTGACGTGCACCTGAATCTTGAATCCAGACCTGTCCAGGCACTTCTCAGTACAGGCTGAGGGACAAGAGAACGGACTTGGGAAGCCAAGCAGGCTGAAGGTCACATCACGGGTCAGCCACTTGGTAACTATGGAACC
Organism: Rhinolophus hipposideros; assembly: GCF_964194185.1. Lineage (NCBI taxonomy): Eukaryota > Metazoa > Chordata > Mammalia > Chiroptera > Rhinolophidae > Rhinolophus > Rhinolophus hipposideros. The sequence goes on from NW_027669000.1 coordinate 787,877, forward strand.
AAGGGTCAATTAATCCACCTCCTGGAACCACACTCCTCTAATGAATAAAAACGGCCGAACAGCACAGCTACTTTGCAAATCTACTGTGCCGACGACCTGGAATAACCAATGTTAGGCACATAGTATAGGGTCTAGCCCAGAGCAGAACACTCATTAAAGCTTACTGGCTTCTCTCCGCAGTCTCTTAGTTAACATGCAATTTTAGAAATCCATAAAATCCTACCTGCTTGTAGGGTCGCATTGAGAACACTCATCCACTGTTAAAAGAAAAAAATTCAAATACATTGTAAATACACAATAGAAAAACACAGAACTTTGAAAGCGTCAGATTCAAGTGATGTAAAAATATTTGTTTGGGAACACCCCTGAAGACTATAGTAGAGTGAATGTTACTGATACAACTGGTGGGCAATTAATACATGAAGAACTTTTACTTCCTCTGCTGTATATCTGTGTGTGTGTGTGTGTGTGTGTATTTATATTTATATATTTATGTACATACACATATACACAGATATATATATATATATAAATATATACATATATACATATGTACCTATATATGTGTGCATGTATGCATATATACTCCCCAGGGTACGTGAAATACTAGTCTAAATGGAATCACCCTTTCTCCTTATTCCCTTTCTTATTTCCTTATGTTACTCTGATTGAGGAAGAATGCCAATGTCTTGCTAAAACTTATTCTATTTGGCTGTGAGTTGCGTAAACATAAAGCAGACTTTGCTACAAAATGACTATAGGAAATTCATAACTACGATCAACCTACACAGAGGTGGGCTAGGGTTGAACTCTTTCTGTTTTTTTATTTCCTTCTTTGCTTTCTCTGTTTTCTTGTAGCTGTGATTCACACAATTCATGGAGGG